>NW_005842117.1:1648198-1657771 GCF_000455745.1 Alligator sinensis | reverse complement strand
CACATGCTTGTTAAATGAATATTTTTAGACATTTGCATCTAACCACTGGACCACTGAGTTGATACATGTGCAGAGTAATTTAAAACAGTTAACAGGTATAAACCTGGTTCCCCTTGGCAAAGTGTTAGTGAGGAAGTGGTTTCAACCTGCTTGTAAATTATGTGAGACTTCAAAAGGATTTTCCTTTTTCCCTTCTCCTCCCAAGACCAATAACTGTCTATCAAAACACATTGATTGGAATGAATTGCCTATAGCATGCTGTGTGGTTAATTTGCAGAAATTGGGTGGAAAGTCACATGGAGGGTGAACACCTGCAGCTGGTGATCTCTGAAGAACATACATTTTAAAAACCTTGCATATTCAGCAAAGTAAATTCTGTGGATTCAAGCACTTATTTGAATAATATTGCTTGAACTGACAACTGCTACAGAAATCTTGAGAAAACTAATGAAATATCTGTTGTACTACTCTTCTTACCTTTTCTCACATTCTACAAAAGCTGCAGGATAATATATCTCTGGATAAGAATGAGAAACTTGCAAAGAAATGCACTGTAGCCTTTTAGCATATACAAATGTACCAAAGTATCCTGATAAGGGTATGAAGATTTCTGAGATAACACCTGGGCTTTTTTCTGTATGATCTCCTGTAGAGGAAATCATACTGCATTTGCCCTTCTCTTTGTTTCAAGAATTATAAGAAGCTAAGCATTAATAATACTGGAAAGTGTAACCTGTCTTGGGCAGCCCATTATTTTGTTGGCTGTTCCCACAGTTATTCTGGGCTCTGCCAGTTGCTATATGGCAACATGGCTTATGTGAATAATTGATTTTGGAGGTCAGTGACCAAGCTAAAAAATAATTAAAGTAATAAGAAGTCAGTAAAAATCAAAAAGGCTTCATTTTGCTTTTGAGGCATTTTTAGCCACTTTGTATAAAAAGAACAAAAGATTTTTCAAACTAAGGGCTAGGAAGGGCTTCCATTTGTGGAAGAAAGGAGAGTAATGATTTTCACTGGGCTGCAGAGAACAGGAATTTCAATTTGTTCCAGGCCTATGTGCCAGAAGCTCTTTCCTGAATAAATGTATGTCCCCATTTGTGCTTCCAGAGCAAGGCACCTTTTTGTTACATAGAATTTTGCTGCATTCAGAACTGTTGATACAAAATGGAGGAGAAAGGATGAGTTGTCTGCTTATTCACAATATTTCACAACTTTCAGTTGTAATGTGAGATGCCCAGGTGCAAATCTTGTTTCAGCCTAATACGGAGCAGTGACTGCAAACTGCAGAGCTCCCTTCACAGCAGATTACCCAAAACACCAGGTTACAGTGTCATTCTTTCTCTCTCTGGCCCCATGAATATATAATTATATTTGTTTAAAATGGAATAGCTTCAATGAGAGACACTAAGAATGCCCTATCACTTAGTATATTCTCTTGAGAGATGAGAGGTTTAGCATCAAGTACATGCTAAATCATGCAGAAAGGAGATTTAACATCAGGTCTCCTATTTCCCAGGTAAGTACCCAAATCAATGGCATTATAGAGCATAAAGGCATTGCTACCATCATTGTCAAATGCTTATGCTTCCTTGTGAATCCAGTTTGAAAAATCAAAATGTTACAGAAATTAATCTGTTCAACAGTTCTAAGATTCTTTTTTCTTTTTCTTTTGGCTGAAGGCATTTGCTAAATTCAATCTGCCCACAACTGCATTTGTCAGCGCATTGTTTTTTATTTGTTGTTAAAATGTTACTTGGATCAAAATTCCAGTTTCTTGGAGAAGAGAGAAGAAATAGACTGTGCTATTTTGTAACCCAAATCTTCACAAATAACATTAAGTATATGGATACATTTACAAAAAAAATGGACCAGAACTGCAGCTGATGTAAACGAGCAAACCTCTGTTGATCAGTTGAGACTCCTATATTTCAATGCAATATACAATGACATTCTGTGAGATCTAGAAAGAAACTAAGGTATACAAACATAGCATTTCAGTATAAAGAATTGATATTCTGACCTATAAAAATCATAATTTTATTGACATATTTTTGTGTACTTGGTAAAGGGGTATTTTAAGTGGTGAGAACAAATATAATGTACTGTTAGTTTATCTTAATTTACAATATTAGTATATACTAATGCCCATCTGAATACTAACCTCTTTACCCAAGAAAAACTAAGTGCTGTGTTTTTTCCCCCTTCTAATTCACTAGACAAGCCAGTCTCAATGAAGAAGCAGAGAAGTATTATGAAATGGCAGCAGGATTAAGGCCTAATGTAAGTACTTTCTTAATGATGCACATTATTCAAAATGATGACTTCACAATAGTGTAAGAGCCTCTGATTGTTGAAAAAAGTCATTGCTGAAGTGCTTGATCTCTCACCCTGCATTGTTCATATTATTTTAATAGATAATTGAGGTAATTATAGCCAGCCACTATATTTCTGAGTTTTCTAGGTAGAATCTTCAAGAAACAAGCAGTATTTATTAACAGTTTGCTAAATAAAATGTCTAGATTTTTCACACAGTGGTAATTTAAGTGTGGAACTCCTTGCCACCAGATGTTGCAGAAGTTTACAGCTTTGCCAGGTTGAAAAGAAGATTGGACAGATTCTTGGGGGAAAGAGACGTCAGTAGCTATTGCGTTTGGGAATTAGAGATACAGACTTGAATGCTAGAGCCTGCAAGTGAAAGAGGAACAGTGGGAAAAACCTTGTTCATACCCAGTTCACTCTCCCTTTCAGTATCCACTGTCTGCCACTGTGCACATGGCTTATTGATGGGTCTTGATATCATTGGGGTCAGGATGTCACATGAGGTCCATAATATGTAGGGATATATGATGAGATAAACTTAGGGAGTGGATTTCTAGAGAAAGTAAAAAACAAAGTTGTAAAGTGTTTGTTTTTTTAACTGTGAAAAAATCAGCTTCAAAATACCCAACAGAAACCAAACCATATAAAAGTATGAAAGGCAGTGTACAGTTTAAACATCCAAAGAATTTAAACTCCTTTTCCCTAGGAATGCCAGCTTTCTATGTACACTTCTTTGTATTGTTATTTGTAGGATGTCTTTTATTAGAGATGTAAAGACCTTGTGGGATGTAATTTTAAAGATTTTAAAAATTCCTATATGCTTCTGAGGAGTCTTTATTATTTGTGGATACCTTAACAGTTAAAAAGTAGCTTAAATTGTACAGAGTTGTTAAAATCATGACAGTGTTCTTTTTTCTTCATTTCATCATTTTACTCTCAAAGTCTCTTACAAATGTTTGTACATATGTCTGACTTTTGGAGAACACATTGCATTTTTATATATTTGAAGGGTGAGGCATCAAAGGTATAGTATACATTATTGGCTATATATAATAATTGATGCTTCATAATCAGAGTTCTTAGCTCTTTGTATGTAAACTCTTTTTTGGGGGGAGGATTGGGTGTTGGAATCTCAGATCATTTCTTGAGCAAGGAAGAAAAAAAACACAATTCTGAGGTTGCTTTTATAATTTAATGGGAATAATTATCCTTTATTTCAACCATTTACCGCCAGCTGATTGTAGTACAATGACAAAGTGAAAACGAGAAAACTGAAAGGAAGCAGAATGAATTGGAAATAGTCATTTTTGATTTGCATTGCCTATGGTTCTCTTATTCTGTTTTTCATTCCTTCTTCCTTTCACCTTTTTGGACAACTGTTTTTAATGATATTGACATAATGCTTGGATCTGGTTACCTTCAAGCCTGCTAGAGTGCATGTTTTCAGAAATATTGCCAAGCAAAACTTTTTTTTTTTAATTATAAAAAGTTTCAGGTGTGTTGGTGCTCAGTTTAAATGAACGATTGCAATGTGGAATGGATATGTTGAATGAACTCATAGAATACCATAAGCTACCTTAATAGCATTTAATTTTTAAATTCTTTCTCTGTTTATCCACTCAGCTCTTAATCAGAAACCTGCCATATTCCATAGGCATCATATTTTGACCATAGCCAAGTTATATTGCATAGAAATTATTACAGATACATATTATGTAAACATAAATTCCAAATTTAAACAATGTGTTGATTTCATATAATCATA
Source organism: Alligator sinensis (assembly GCF_000455745.1). Classification (NCBI taxonomy): domain Eukaryota; kingdom Metazoa; phylum Chordata; order Crocodylia; family Alligatoridae; genus Alligator; species Alligator sinensis. The sequence continues at coordinate 1,653,687 of NW_005842117.1, read as the reverse complement.
GAAAAATAAGGCAGGAACAGAGTTGAAGAGGTCATCTAAATCCAATGTTCCTGCTCAAAACATGGTCATCATTTTTTAAATCAGCCTAGGCACTTTAATCTTTCTCATGGGAAGATTTTTACAACTTCTCTAGCTGATCATTTCCAGGCTTAATCACTGTGATAGTTGGAAAGGTCTTTGAAGATCATGGAATCCTGATAAAGGAAGCTCTGTGTTTGGGAAGCAGCAGTGCAAGCTTCACAAACATGTATTTCCCTGTCTTTGTCCCAACTGTGATCTGAGGGAATGTCATTGAAGTAAATCAAGGGTAATTCATTTCCATGGCTTATTAAGTTCATTGACTTTCTGCTGAGTTTGCCAATCAGAATAAAGTATGGTAACAAGGTTCCAGCTACAGCTAAGATATACCAGTGGATCACCAACCATGTATTAGTGGGAATAATTTCTTAGTGTTGTCAGATGAAAGGAGGTGATAACTCCCCTCTTTTCAGCACCGGTGAGACCACTTCTAGAGTACTGTATCCAGTTTTGGGCCCCCCATCACAGAAAGGATTTGGATAAATTGGAGAGAGTCTAGCAAAGAGCAAGGAAAATGGTTAGAGGGCTAGGGGCATGACGTATGAGGAGAACTGGGGAACTGGGCTTATTTAGTCTGGAGAGGAAAAAGACTGAGGTGGGGATTTAATAACAGCCTTCAACTGCCTGAAGGGTGGTTCCAAATAGGCTGGAGCTAGACTGTCCTCAGTGGTGGCAGATGACAGCAAGGAGCATGGTCTCAAATTGCACCAAGGGAAGTTAATATTAGATATTAGGAAAAACTTTCTCATGAGGAGGATAGTAAAGCAGTGGAAGAGCATACCCAGAGAGATTGTGGAATCTCCATCCTTATAGGTTTTTAAAAGCTAGACAGCTCAAAAGCGTGGCTGGGATGATCTAGTTGGGGCTGGTCCTGGTTTGAGCAGGGGGTCGGCTGGATGAATTCCTGAGGAGCCTTCCAACCCTAATTTTCTATGAATCTGTGATATTTAACTAGAAATTTAAAAGGCTGTGTTATTTAGCTTTCTTTTTTTAGTTGCTGTTATGACCTTCAAGAAAAAGAATGCAGCACTGGCTATTTTAAATATTTTAAATTGCCACTTAAGCATGTTAAAGAAGGTGCTATATCTAGTACAATTAAGAATTTTAATTGCTTTGTTTTTATTACTATCATCTCTGCCTTATTCCTATATAGCACAAAGAAAATAAGCTCCTGAATCAGATTTTAGAGGAAATACATAATGTAATTCATGGTAACTTGCACAGGAGTACATAGTAAGTCATGCCCAGCTATGTTTAGACCTTAATATGTACTTAATGAATCACATCACCATCTTACAAGAGCCTGAAGGATCATAAAAATGTTCATTATAGCAAGAGGTTTTGAAGTATTATCTTTAAGTTTGGTGTTTTGCAAAGTTATTTTTTTCAGCTATCATCTGTAGTCACTTACTACATGTGCATGGCAGGAAGCACAGTTGTGGGATCGTGCATTAGATTCCAGCACAACTTGCTGCCAGTGCAGGGGGACCTTGGGATCATGATCCTGAGCTCCTCCTGCACCAGCCCTGCAGCTGTTGGGGCTTGGCAGGGCTTGCAGGCAGCATTCCCCGCTCCAAACATCATTGGCCTCTGGGCTCAAAATGGGGAATGCTGCCCCTGCTGTGAGCCTCATGAGGTGAGGAGATCACAGTGGCAGCAGCATTCCCTTGTTCTGTCCCTGCTGCAAACTCCGCAGCTAATGTTACTGTAGAGCTTGCAGCATTGGCAGTGAATGCACTACCACCACTGTGAGCGTCTTGAAATGTGGGGCTCACAGTGTCAGCAGCTTTCACCTGCACTGCCCTTGCTGTGAGCCCTGCAGCCAGTGTCTCTGTGAGGCTGGAAGCGATGGCAATGGGGAGAACACTGCCACCACTGTGAGCCTTGTGAGGTGGGGTCTTGCAGGAATGGCAGATTTTGCCCATACTGCCTCCCACCTCATGAGGCTTGCACTGGCAGCAGCATTCTTCCTCTGCCCCTGCTGTGAGCCATGCAGCTGAAGATGCTGCCCCCATTGCAGGCCCTGCAGCTGACAGCACTGCCCCCACTGCAAACCTTGGCTGCTGTGGGACTGGAAGCAGGTGGTGCACCCCTGTGTCTGGGAGCATCATAGTTAATGGGACTCCCAGACACAAGGGAGCACTTGGCCACACATTCCACATTCAATTCATGACATGATTAGAACAAACTACAAAGTTATTGCACATTTTTTGTGGGATAACGTCATAGCTTATGGTGTGATAAAACAAACAATTAATTAGTTAAATGTGTAGCTGGGTCTTGATTATTACTTGGTTAATCATGCCTTAAGTGGAAATGTGTAGAGGGGGCCAGATTGCCCACTATGTCTCTGATTCTATATTGGGGTCTCAATAGCATGTGGAAAGGAAATAGAGTGGCACTGTAGCATAGCAAAAGACTGAAAAACTGCATGCTTTTTGTGTTTTTTGGGTTTTTTTAAGAATTCATCTGGAACAGGAGAAGGGAGGTATCGGAGCCTAAAAAAGAATGGATGTGTTGTAAGGGGGGAGTGAAATGATCCACACATTTTAGATTGTCTGACACATGAAGAAACAAGCTGATTCAGATCTGAGTAGTAAAAAGTAGCCTCCCTGTGTATGACTTTCAGTCAGAATTCCTCACATAATGAGTGCATCTACACATTCAATTAATGTGCATTAAGGTTACTGACCAGTACCTTAAGGTGCATTAACAGGTGGCTGGGAGTGTGTCTACATGTGCTCCTGATGGGAATAGTTCAATTCATGGTGGCTGCAGACCTGCTGTGCTTCCCTGCAGCATCCAGGAGGAGCTCCAGGCTCCCCTGGGTGCCAGCCCTGAGCTGGCAGAGGGGAACAGGGTCAGTCCTGGACTCCAGGGAGGGGTGGGGAAGGAGGGAAACTGTCCCACTTGTGGGGCATCTCCCTGTGAACCCTGTGCTGAGTGGGGCTTGCCTGGCTCAGCTCAGGGGAGGCAGGAACTGCCTTGCTACTGTCCGGGCTGCTCAGGAGCAATTTGCTCCCAGTCAGCTGTCTACACATGCACTACTATGCAGTAGCTACCATGCATTTAATCTAGTACCTGTATTTTTTGGTAGTAGAAATTAATCTAATTTACTGCACAGTAAATGTTGCGCACAAGTAGACGCTGACACTTTACTGTGCACCAGGTTAGTCTACTGCTCAGTAAAACATCTTGTGGAGACGCAGCCAATTAGTACAGTATTTTTAGTAGTTTTACTCGCATTGTCGCATTGCAGTTGTCTCTTGCTTAAGCTTTCCACTGTTGTGTATGCTGTTAAGAAAGTAAAGCATAAGGTGTTTTAGAGCAGTGCTTCCTGAACTTTAACTCAGCATGACCCCATTTATGGCCCCATTTCCTCAGCATGGCCCCTCACTCCCAACCCACAGCCCCCCCACTCCTGTGATCCATTCACTGATGCTGCAACCCTATTCAGGGTCATGAGCCACAGTTTGGGAACTGCTGTTTTAGAGACTGCTGCTATAAAATTGTTCTTCTTCAGATACAGACAGATTTAATTATATTGACATTAAATGATCCCAACATAAGCTCTTACTATTAAACTTGCGCCTGCATAATCCTATAGCTATGCATGTGTAGCAAAACTATAGGAACTATTTCTCTTGAGATTAAAGCTACAGCACTAAGCTAACTTGTACTGCTACAGGATCATGTAGGCACAACAGTTAGATTATAACATCTGATTGTGCATGTGTGAGTGGCAGCTCCCACTCTCCTTTTGAAGTGTCTAATAGGTACATTTGTCCACAGCGACTTGGCTTGCTGTTTTTCAGCCACTTTATTTACTGTACTTGTTGCACTGTACTTGTTGAAGCTACAGTGCTGAGATTGAGCAAAAAAATGGTTGAAAGTGGGAGGAGAGACATTCAGTCCAAAATAGACATACAAATAATAATAATTATTATATTTCAGTGTTGATATACAATGACATCCTTCAGAAATTCTGGCAAAAGCCCTCATCACTGAAATAATTCCAGTTAGGTTGAAAATGCTAGTATTTCATTTTTCTTTTTTAAAAACCTGCTAAGAGGGTGACTGAAAATTGAGAGACAAATAGGTCTGTAATAACGGGACAGTTTTAAATGCACTACAGGTAAATTAAAACGTGCATGAGCTCCTGGACTCTTCTTCCCTCCTGGTTGCAGACAGGATGAAGTTTCAGTTCAAACAGTGAAAACAGTTATGGCATTGAAGCCTAAAGGCAACAGAATTTGAAATGCAAGCCTGAAGCAGTGAGAAAAAAATCTAAATACCATTAAGCCCATCTTTAGTCTGACAGTTCTTTGTAACAACAGTCATGTGTCAGCCTTGTTTGGAGTTACTGGTAGATAAGTACTAAACCTCACTTAAATGATTTCTATCCAATTAAATATTATAAGAACAATACATTCTGTAAAATATACTATAAAAATGGGAAGCTGTTTTTGTTAAATCGTATTCAAGTGGTATATGTTCCCCAGTCTACATTCATTCTTTTTCTGAATGGACTTCTGAAAGGCTGACATAAAGAAAACATTCTTACTTTTTTTTATGCTTTGGTAAACCAGAAGCATATTAAATCCTTCTCAGCTTCTACTGGAAGGTAATTTGTCAATTCTAGCTATGTCATCCTGGTGGAGTGTTGACTAGATACATTGGGTACATACAGGTGTTATATTTTGATCAACCTAAGCAGGGTTAGGTCAGTCTAAATGCCCACTCAGGCAGGTGTTCAGAGTTTAAATTGGCCAAAAAATGGTGCACCCAATCTAAGTTAGTTCATCTCAGGAGATGTGCTAACTTAGATCAAGAACATGTTAATCTGATTTAGGAAAGGTTTTATCCAATCTAGTAATTCACAGCATAGGTCTGGGGTAGAAAAGCCCATTTGCTCGCCCTGGCCCTGGCCCTGTGCTGTTCCTACCCCACTGACCCTGACTGGGATATTTTTAGCCCCATGCACTCCCCACCCAGATCACTTCCCCACCCCCCCCGGACCCAACAACCACTCCTGCAACCCCCAAACCCTATGGATCTGTTAGCCCCTTCCTCCACCTTGAGATATTTACCTTGGATTGCCCACACCACTCCCAGCAATGGCACCTAAACCTAGAATGGGTGCTGCCATCAAAATCCACAGAGGCATTCAGCTTAGTTCTTAATGATGGGGTTGTTCCCAATGTCCATAATCAGGGGCAAAGCCAAAGTCAAACTGGGGTCTACACACTAAGCCAAAGGGGGTTACCAGAAGAGGATGTCAGGAAGCGAGCTGAAATCAAACCAAAATACACGTGCTGATCCCAGGGAGTTAACAGAAGCAGCTGTCAGGAAGCAAGCCAAAGTCAAACTGGGGTTCTAAATTTTAAGGAATGGGTACAGGGGCAGGAATG
>NW_005842117.1:1645731-1648167 GCF_000455745.1 Alligator sinensis | reverse complement strand
AAAAGGCACTAGGAAGTCACATGGATGAGAGCTACACACAGGCTGAGGCCAGTTTGTGGCACAGAAGGGACCTGGTGCTGCAAGCGGATCACTGGAACCAGTTAAAAGGCTCAGGATCAGTTTGCCCTGCTTAGGGGGTTGAGTGTTGCTGACCTAGTTGCCCAGCTGCAGCATAGAGGCCTTACAGCTATCCCCCTCCTTTCTTAAAGGCAGCTTCTAGATGCCAGGTTTGTTTGGAAAAGCCTGATGAAACTCCTAATCAGATCTGGTGCATGGACATTACTAGCTGGTTTCCAAGAGTCTTCATTCAGCATATACCCCTCCCAGTCTACCAGATAGTGCATTTCCCCCGATCCTCTAGGAATCCAAGATATGAAGGATATGTTCCTGGACCTGCATGGGAGGTGGATGAGTAAGTGTACAGCCTAGAAATGGGTTTTGCTTATGCAGTTTTGGTAATGGGGTATGAAAGACCAGATATATTTTCATTTTCCTAGGGAGCCTTAACCTGTAGGTAACTGTGTTAATCTGTGCAGTGATGGGGAAGGACTCCGGTACCAGTAATCAAGCTTGCCAGATGGTCATGTGGATCTCATATAGCAGTAGACAACCAGACCTTCCCAGTGAAGTCTAGTGATTCTCAATAACCCCTGTCTCCAAATTTCTTGTAGTCCTCTTCGGCAGTTTCCAAGTGCTCTTTTAATTCCCTTTGGACCTGGTGGAGATGTATAACTAAATTGGCCATTGCTGGTGTGTGGAAGGGCCAAGGGGGTTGGATATGAAATCGGGGGTGAAAATCATAATTAGAGAAAAAAGGAGACTGGTTGGTGGATGTGTGTTCAGCATTATTGTATGCAAATGCTGGGAGGGGAAATAGAGAGACCCAGTTGTCTTGGGGATAATTTAGAAAGGACCAGAGATACTGTTCTATTATTTGATTGAACTGTTCTGTCTGCCCATTGATTTGTGAATAGTGGGCTGATGAGGTCAATGGCTGGATGTCTAATAGCTTCAGGAGTCCCCTCCAGAAATAAGATATGAATCGAGATCTGTAATCCAAAATGATGCTCATGGGGAGGCATTTTAGCCAGAAAAAGTGGTTGATGAACAGCCATGCAGTCTTAGGATCTGTGATGTTGAGGTAAGGGAACAAAATGAGCCATCTTGGTCAGAAGATCCACTACCACCAAAATGCTTGAGTGAGGGGTGGGGGGTAGCCTGTAATAAAATCCACAGATACCTTGTGCCAAGGTTGGCTCAGTGTTGGTAGTAGCTGGAGGCCCAGTTGCTTCATGCATGGGGTCTTGGTGTGAACACATACCTTGTATGAGGTAACATAGCTCTGCATGCTCTGTCAATGTTTCTGGAGCAACCGGAAACTCTAGAGGACTTGGCTGGTGGTTTTGGCAAGTCTGAAGTGCCCTGCAAGTGGGGCATCATGACAGTTCTCTAAGACTCTGATCTGTTGTTCTCCTTCTGGGATGTGCAGGCATCCCTGCTACCAGAAGGTCATCGTGAAACTTGAAATTTGATGTGGGGGATGATTCAGGGCCTTCCAAGCTGTGTCACAAGGTCTTTGTTTACTGTGGCCCTGATAAAGTTCCTTGGACCCAGAATGCAGGAAGAGGTTCTGAATATTCATCTTTCCAGGACAGGGCACCTGTCTTCATGTTCTTGGTACTTCGGTGGTAGGTGATGGTGAAATTAAATCAGGTCAAGAATAGAGACCGTTGGATCCATCTCTGGTTGAGATTCTGGGTGTCTGCAAGTATTCTAGATTTTTATGGTTGATTAGTACCTGTACCTGAGCCCCTTCTAAATGGTGCCACTCTTCAAATGCTGCCTTGATGTCTAGAAGCTCCCAGTCCATGATATTATAATTGCACTTGGCAGGAGTCACTTTTCCAGGAAAATAGGCACATGGATAAGGAAGTCCCTCTGCTTTTGATGGTTAGACCAGTCAGCCCCAATGGCACAGCTGGAGGCATCAGTCTTCACCGAGAAAGGACAGGTAGGGCCGGGGTGTATCAAAATGGGGGCCAAGGTGAAGGCTTGCTTAAACCTAGTGAGGGCAGCCTGAGTCCCTGGGGTCCATATAAAGAATACCCCTTTCTTAAGAAGGGCACTGATTGGGGTTACCCCTAGATGAACCACCTATAGAAATTGGTGAAACTGAAGAAGCACTGCATTCCATGGATATCTTTTGGTGGTTGCTAGTCTCACATGGCAGATACCTCCCTTGGTTCAATAGGCTAGGGGCTTTCAACCTTTTTTAGTCTAAGTATCCCCGACAGCTGGATGCCGAGTGGGGGGCAAGGGGAATAGCACATGGCCAAGCGCTGGGGGGGAGGTTAGCATGAGGCCAAACCCTGAGGGGGAGGTTAGCATGAGGCCAAACCCTGAGGGGGAGGTTAGCATGAGGCCGAACACCGGGGG
>NW_005842117.1:1630980-1645721 GCF_000455745.1 Alligator sinensis | reverse complement strand
GCACCGGGGGGCAGCACGTGACTGAACACCAGGGGGGGAGCACACGACCAAACACTGAATGGGGGGGTGGGGTAGCGTGCGGCTGGACACAGAGCAGAGAGATGGGGATGGTGCATGGGCGGTCGGGGACAAAGCACTACCACCTCCAGGAGAAGGGCTGGGGAGGGATAGGGAAGCTCACCAGCTTGAGGTGAGGGCAGAGGTACCCTCTGCAGGGCGTGGAAGCTCACTGGGCTGGTGTGTGGCTGCAGTGGCTGCTATGTGTGAGCTTTCCCACCCCACAAAGGGGCACCACTGCCCTTGGCCCACCCTAGCTCTGCTCCTGCAAGGTAGTGGCGCTCCATCCCCACCTGCCCGCACATACCCCCTAGGACAGGTCCAAGTACCCCCAGGGGTACACATACCCCTGGTTAACAACCCCTGCTATAGGCAATCCTTCAGGAGTGGTCACATATTTTAAAAACTTGTTTGTTGTCTTATCAAATTCACACCCCTCCAATTTGGCGTATAAGACAGAAATCCTTAACTGTTGCAGCACTGCTCAAATGTTCATGCTGGTTGGGGTGCTTGGAAAATATTTAAATGTCACCTAGATAGATTATCACCAACTTGTCCAGGATGTCCTTAAAAATGTCATTTTCAAAGTGCTGAAAGGTTGTGGGAACATTAGAAAGCCCAGAAGACATCACCAAGTATTCAAAATGTCTATTTCATTAATGGAAACTAGCCTTCTATTCATCACCTTCAAGAATGTGGACAATGTTGTAGGCCCCCTAGAGGTCCAATCTGGTGAGTAGCTTGGCAAAGTGGGCCAGTCCAACAATTTTGGATCAACAGAAGTGGGCAGTGGTTTTGAATGCTGACTTTGATTAGGCTCTGTAGTTCACACAGGAATAGAGAGACCCATCTTTCTAGGTTACAAAGAAAGTCGGAGCCCCAGATGTGGATGTGGAGGGCCTAATAAACCCCTTTTGCAGGTTCTCTTTGAGATACTCCTTGAAGGACTTTGGTTCCATCTTGGAGAGGGAGTAGATGTGTCCAAGTGGAATTTGTGTCCCTAGCACCAGGTCAATGGGGCAATCATAGGGGTGGTTTGGGAAAAGTTGATCTGCCCCCATCTTATCAAATGCATCAGTCAAGTTGCAGTATTTTTCCAGGAGAGATGGGTCACTGACTGTTGGACAAGCAGTCTCTAGTAGTACAGGCTGTGATCCCTTTGTCAATAATGTGATGAGGCTGGCAGCTTTGGCCCTACACTTGATCTGGACCCTGGTCAGAGGCTTCCCAGGAAACTTCTCTATGGAACCAAATTGGCATTCTCTCTGTCCCCACAGGACATCTGGATGATGGCAGGACAGCCAGGGTGTCCCCAGGATGATTGAACAGTAGGAAAAAAATAATTAAATCAAAGCAAAGGAGTTTGCCTGTTCATACTTTCAGGGGAACCATTTTCTGTGTGACAGGGAGAGGGTGGATCCATCCATTGACTCTACTACATCAGGAGCAGATGTCAGGTAGCAAGCCAAAGTCAAATTGGGTTTCCAAAGTTCAGGGACTGGGAATGGGGTCAGGAATAGGCACCAGAGAAGTCACATGGACGATAGCTACACACAGACTGGGACCAGTTTGTTGCATAGCAGGGACCAGGTGCTGCAAGAACAGCTTAAGAGCAGCCCTGGAACCAATCAGCAGGCTCAGGCTCAGTTCGCCCTGCTTAGGGGGTTGAGTATTGCTGATCTGGTTGCCTGGCTGCAGTGCCGAGTCCTTCCAGTGGTGAACACTTGTACCAGCCTGATCCAAGTAAATGCCACTGCTTACAATGAAAAGCAAGAGGGTTTCTAGACATGATGACATTTCACCCTTAATAGATGAAAATGGAAATATTACTGAAAAATCTCTGTGCTTAAAGATGGGGTCTAGCAGTCATTCATCTTATAACGTTCAGCAACCAGGAAATTGCTTTAATAGGTTGTTAAGAACTTTGCAATTATGCTTCTGGCTAATTTTGTTGCGGAAGTCACGTAAACATTTGCTTTAAACTGACATTCTTTTTTCCAGCACACAGGATGTTGATTAAAGTTTAAATTTATTTATTTGTTAGGATACCATTTGTGTAGTAGTGGAGCATTTCAAATGTCTTAAGTCTGAAGTTAAAACAGCCAGTCCCAAAAAAAGACTACTCGTGAACCTCCCACATCTGGCCCTGGCTTTTAAAAAGAAAGGGTGCTTTGAAGTACTGCCTCTGGAGCATTAAGTGAAAGTTCACCAGATCCTTGAGACTTTGAGCAACCACCTTGAGCTGATTGGTTTGGATGCATTCCTCATGAAGATGCCATGACCTGCAAGCCACTGCCCTCCCACTTACGTATTAGTCCTGCTTGCAGTCTACAGCTCTTGACAGCTTTAAGCCCCATGTCATCAGCACATTGTCAGATACAGCTGTTTCCACTCTTCCACTTCAAAAAGTTTTGATTAAATATCTTACTGCAACAACACACATACAGACACACACATAGCATAAGGGTAGGGAGTACTTCACCTATAGGCAAATATAGTCTACACTGCATAGTTTAATCAAAATGGCTAGGGAAAGATATTTAAAAAGCTGGAGCCTGAATGGATTCAACCTTTGCAGGTTAGTCTAACCTGTCTAGGCTGAACCAGTTCATACCAGGACAAACATGCTCTCTGGACCGAGGCAATGCGGGCACATGCCTGCAGTTGCTCAGGCTAGGCACAGGGCATGCTAAAACTGGCCCTCGCCTGCAGTGAAACTGGCAGGGGAGGGGGCAGTGTGGCGAACCCAGGCTGAACTGCCTGAAGAGGAGTTTAATTCCCACTCCCTGTGCCACCGGCAGGGACCTGACCTCCATCTGCCCACATTCCCCTTCACTACTGCAGCAGGGGGGCACCATGGCACGTGAGGCAGAGGGAGGCAGGGAGCAGAGTTTGTTTCCCCTGTACCCCACTGGCAGCCAGGTGGCTCCTAGCCTGGAATATGCCCCTAGCTGTCCCCTCTGCCAGAGGCTGGAGGGAGGAGGAATAGCCCTGCACCCTCCCTGCCACTGTGGTGGGAGGGGACCAGGGCCCTTACTGGGGGTGGCAGCCCCTGTCACACTGTGGGGGAGAACGAGCCCCTTCCCAGCAAGGGGCTACACTGTGGGCTTGGACTGGGCATGGCAGCACTGGGGTGTGGAGTGGGCCAGAACCCTGAAGCCCCCACAGCACCACTGTGCTCCACAGCTGCTCTGCTGACCCCGCAATTGGTGATGCATAGGGAGTGCACATGCACCCCCTGAGTGTGGTGTTGCATCCCCTACAAAAAGGTGCCACTCGCCACCCCTCCCTCCCCCCACTGGCGACACTGTCAGTGGCTTATGCAAGTGGTCATCGACTCCTGGTCGGCACTTGCCAACCCCCCTCCCCCCACTGCCGACAGCACCAGCGGCATCTGTGGGAGCTCCCTGCTTACTGCAGCCATGCTCCTGCCGCCGTGCTCCCACCTCCACTACCACTGCTGTGCCCTCCCAGCCACCAGGGGCATACGTTGTTCATGGGCCCTGCAGCACAGCCCTACCAGGAAGCTGTGACAGGCTCCTGCCCGTGGGTCACTCACCTCTTGCTGCTTCAGCTGCCGGGCAGGGGCAGGGTTATTCCTCCAGCAGAGGGGACAGCCAGGGGCCTATTCCGGGCAGGGAGCCACCCAGCGGGCAGTGGGGTAAAGGGAAAATGAACTGTGCTCCCTGCCCCCATCTGCCTCAGGAGCCATGATGCCCCCCTGCTGCAGCAGCGAGGGGGGAGTGTGGGGGAAAGGGGAATTAAACCCCTCACTGGCCAGATCCCTGCCCTTTCCCCTGCCACTCCCTGCTAGGCCTGGGCTGGAGCAGAGAGCCCCACTCAGAGAGCATGCTGGGATGCTTGGGGTCTCTGTTTTAACTCAAACCAGGAAAGGGTCTGGGACAGACAATGGATAAACCAGTTTGAGACAAATCAGTTAAGTCTGATACTACATTCAACCAGGTTTATCTCAAACCGGTTTCAGGCATTTTTGAACTGGTTTACGTACACTGAATGCATTACAGGTTTAAACTCATTTCTGATCACTTAAACTGGTTTATGTGTAATGTCTGTCCCTGGCCAATGTGGAAGACTGAAGCATTTCTTAAACTGAAGGGTGTATATAATCTAGTAGTATACTATAGCACATTACTGCAGTCTTCAAAGCAGTTTATCAGTGGGGGGGGTTTCCAAACATTTATGGTATGAGTTTCATGACGAAGGCTCTGATCTTGCAGTAAACTCCATGCAGGCTTATTTCATTGCAAGATTAGAGTCATGTAAGTCAGGCTTTCCATACCTCTAGCAGATATGGAGCTGTAGAACTATTTTAAAAATAGACTATCTGGAAATCATTCTTCCTCAAAAACCTTCTCATGAGACATGCTTCCAGTGTCTCCTCTGATCAGTGTTAAAAATGTGTTACTTTAGTGTATGGCAAAACAAGATAGGTACCTTCTATGATATTGTAAATCTAAAGAAATAAATAATACATGTCAACTTTTATCTCCAACATATGTTCTCTGATCATGATAACATAAATAACCAGGGTCAGTTGTATCACATAAATTACTCCATAAGCTGTACAAGTAAGGATATCTATATTTGCCCTTGTCTTGTATCAGAGTGGTCAGGAATGCAGAATAAGAGAAACTCCATGGAAGATGGTGTTAAACTTAAGGAAATGTCACTTGATAGTCATTGTGTAGTGGCCCATTTCACCAGTCCCAGGGGGATCTTCATAAAGTGGGATGACAGTATTTCTTATACCAGCTTTGTCACTATTGGCAGAAATGGATTCTGCAGCCTTTCCCCTAAATTATTTCTTCCCTTGCTTGCCCAGAATAGTTACCACCTGTCTGTCTTTGGTCCCACATCTTTTGAACAATGGAATGATGCCAGACTCTCACATTTACTTCTTTCCTATACCTGCTCCTGGCTATTCAGGTCTACTGTTCCCAAACTTTTTGAACCAACAGACCACTCTACACATGTATTTATTTATTTATTTATTGCAGAGAGCCATGGAGCATTATTATCAAACTTTTAATTGAAAAGATAGGGGACTTAGTGAGATTCACATACAATTTATTATAGCCTTGCAGACTACTAATGTTCTGATTCATTACGTTTCTACTTTTTTTTCCAGCCTCTATCAAATTCTTTTATATTCCTAATCACTCGCTTGTACACAGTCTTTTGCACATGCCAGAAAATCCCAAAGCTTCCTAATGTGCCAGGTCTTGAACAATCTTTGTTTTGGCATAAACTTGTTGATGGCTAATGAAACTCTCTCTTTGCTTTATTAAAAATTTTCTCTCCTTCTAACAATTTCTGGCTGGGAGCATGGGTCCTCCCAGAACAAAGACCTTGGATGAATCATTTATAGTTAAAATTGGATATTTACCAACAATAGTGAAGTGGAGTATCTGGAAGAGTTGTCTAATTGCAAAAGCAGCTTACTCAGCTATGGAAAACTGAATATCCTTTGGAAAATATGTTACCATCATCTCCTTAAAAAGTGCACATACTCACGCACACTACAGAAGCTTTATAAGAGCAAAGGCTGTAGGACTGAACACAATATTCAGTATTATGGAATATTTAAATCTGTTCCTTACTATTGTGATCCATCTTCATGTTTGAGCTGTGGGAGGTTTTGAACCACATTTTCGCAATTCTCAGCTTTGATTTTTATGAGAACTAAAATAGACAATGGGGGGGAACAGATACTTTCCATTTGGAATGGAATTCTAATGTTTGTTTCCTTCACAGAAGAAACTCAGTTTAATTGACAGTATGTTCAAATCTGTGTTTATTTAAAACAGTCAGTGGAGATGGGTTGTGTAGACATTCAGGGCTGGATAAAATGTGTCCCTTAACTTTCCTCCTTTCAAGAGTTTATGTGGGTTAAATGCCACACTTAAAACTGTTTTAACCTTACAAACTTACCATTTTGTCTGTGCATTTTCTAAATTAACAACAAAAAAAGTGTTTGGCCTAATTACTTCTGGTTTACACAAATGGTACTTTTTTATGATGCAACTTCACCAGTATTATTCCTGATTTACCTGAGTATGAGAAGAGAATTGGTCTCTCTAATCAAATTAAAAATATGCAGTGTATTATGAAAGTTAAGCTAAGCTGCTGTTTGAAAAATGTTATCCAGCAATTCTCCACACAACAGAAGAGAGACTTCTTTGAAACATTTGTACAGAGTTTTGTTAATATAATAAAATTGCTTTCTGTAAGGGGTTCCTTCTCCAGGTGCAGCTATGAAGCCCCTAGAGTTCCTTCAGCCCTGGTTCCCTCTGCTTGTTTTGGGCAGCTGCCCCTTCATCTTTCCTGCCATGTCTTGATGTTTGTTATCTATAACAAACTGCTGCCCCAGGGTTTCCCAAACTGCTCTCTCTCTAATGACCACGAGTTGCTTGTGGTTCTTACCTTAAGGGCTAATTGCGTGGCTCTATTCCACCCCTACACCAGACTCTAAGCCTTATGGGTGTTATTACTCACTTTATTACTCACTTATGTTCTTTCTACATACTCTCTGTTCTTCCTCCATATTCTCAGCCCCTCTCTGAGTTATGGGCCCCTATCAGCAGGTCTGCTGCTTCCAAGGTCTGGCTTCCCCAGGCCTATCTATTCCTAAACTTGGCCTCCCTGGATGATCTGGGATTGGGGGAGTGGGGGGAGCAGTGGCACTTTAGATAAAGTGCCCCCACTGCCATTTTGAAGCATGGGAACACTGATACATGAGATGTGGGAGACTGCTGGATTGAAGTAATAACCTTGCTCCAGTGGACTCGATTAATTGAGTCTGATCTGATGCACTGGAATTACAGCACGTCAGAGACAGCCTCCCTGCTCATGTATAGCCACCCCCTGGGACTGTCTATTCCAAGGCCCTCTATTTTCCAGCCTATCACTTCCTGTTCCCAGGCTCTCTGCTGCTTACCCCTTTCTGCTTGTTCTCCTGAACCCAATGCAGCCCTGCTGCCAGGAAGGTCTGTTCCTTCAGGCTCTCACTAAACTGCCTGACCTGGTCAGGGTCTGGGATTATCTCCTGGCTAAGCCCAGCCCCCTCCCAGCCAGGAGACTCAGTAATTAGCCCCCTGCCAGACCTGCAGGGAGCTTTGCTGGCTGCCTTTCCTTTGACTGTGACAGGCTCATCAAGCAGCCTGTCCTGTAATCAGCCCATGCCACACCTGCAAGGTGCTTTCCTGGATGCCTTTCCTCTTAAAGTGGCAGGCTCACCGTACAGCCTGTCACACTTGCCTTTTCACGTTTTGGTTACAGAACTCCTTACAGTTTTGCCCTAATAATTAAATAGCTGTTATCCTAATTATTGTTTTAATAGATCCATAGATTCATAGATAGCAAGGCTGGAAGGGACCTCGGAAGATCATCAGGTCCAGCCCCCTGCACAAAGGAGGAAAGACAACTGGGGTCAGGTGACCCCAGCAAGTTGACCGTCTAAACTCCTCTTGAAGATTTCCAGGGTAGGCAATTGTACCACCTCTAGAGGGACCCTATTCCACAGTCTGGACACCCTAGTTGTGACGTTGTGTTTCCTAATGTGAACCTAAAACGGTCTTCCAGGGGTTTGTGACCATTACTCCTAGTTTTCCCCAAGGGTGCCCTGGTGAACAGTTGTTCACCAAGCCCTTGATGTACGCTTCTGATGTAGCAGTAAGCTGCTACCAAGTCCCTTCTCAGCCTTCTTTTTTTTCAGGCTGAAGAGTCCCAGATCCCTCAGTCTTTCCTCATATGGCTTGCCATGCAAGTCTCTGATCATGTGGGTGGCCCGTCTCTGGACTGTCAAGCCTTACCACATCCTAGTTAAAGTGTGGCACCCAGAATTGGATGCTTTACTCCAGCTACGGTCTCACCAATGCCAAGTATAGTGGGAGAATCATTTCTTTGGTTTTGCTCAAGCCTGTAGGTGTGCAGGGGATTGTTCGTCCCCAGGTGGAGCACTTTAAATTTCTTGATGTTGAACTTCATCTGTTTCCGGTCCACCCAACTTGGTAGCCTGTCTAGGTCCAGCTTTATCTTCAGCCTATCTTAAAGCATGACCACGCTTCCCCATAACTTGGTATCATCTGCAAACTTGGCCAGTGAGCTCTTCACCTCCACATCCAAATCATTGATGAAGAAGTTAAATAGCACTGGATCAAGCACAGACCCCTGCAGGACACCAGCGGCCACTTCCCGTCAAGAAGACACAGATCCGTTCATTACATGAGAACTCTCTGGGTCCTACCCTGTAGCCAGTTTCCTACCCATGTGACTGTCTCGCAGTTAAGCCCATAGTCTTCCAATTTGCTCATGGGAACATCATGGGAGACCAGATTGAAAGCGTTTTGGAAGTCGAGGTATATAATGTCAACCTCCTCTCTCTTATCCATGTGACGAGTCACCTGATTGGAAAAGGAGATGAGGTTGCTAAGACAAGACCTGCCTGCGATGAAGCCATGCTGGCTGTCATTCAGAATCCTGCCTTCTGCAAGCCTATCACACATAGACTCCTTAATGAATTTTTCTGCAATTTTCTCTGGGGTAGAAGTTAGGCTAATTGGCCTATAGTTACCTATGCCCTCCCTCCTCCCCTTCTTGAAGATGGACAAAATATTGGCCCTCTTCCAGTCCTCAGGGACATCCCTGGAGCACCAAAAATTTTGGAAGAACTTCTCCAGGGGTTCCATGATGACTTCGGCCAGCTCCTTCAGCACTCTCAGATGAAGTTCATCTGGTCCTGTGGACTTTTATACATCTAATTTCTTTTACTGATCACACACGAGTTCTACAGCAATAGTAGGAAGGTGGTCACTTGAACATTCATTCTGTACCCTAGCTGGTGTGATTTTCCCCTTGGCCCAGTGAAAGACCAAAGCAAAGTAGTCATTCAGGAGTTCAGTTTTCTCCTAAGTACAAGTGACTAGCAGTCCTTAGTTATTGAGCAATGGCCCCACGCTTCCATTTGTTTTCCCCCCATTCCCTATGTACCTCAAGAAGGACTTATTGCTGTCCTTGATTCCTGTGGCTAATTGTAGTTCATTCTGTGCCTTAGCTTTTCTGATCTGATCCCTACAAGTGGGGGCTGTTGCAAGAGAGAGAGAGAAAGAGAGTCAAAGTCTGCTATAAAATGTATATATTTAATTTGAATACACAGTGGATGGAAGGAACAAGCAAGTAACTGTGAAATAATGTTTTTTCCTAATTCTTGGATCTTTGTGAAATAGTTAAACAATCTTATTAGTAATTGCAGAAATAGCAATTTTATATAAAGAGAGGAGAAATCTTCTTGATCAGTGATCTAGCTATGTATTCTCTTAGTGCATAACTCATAGTGAGGAAGTATTTTCTACTGACAGTCTTTTTTGTTGTCCCATTATCTATGCATGGTGCATTATAAACTAAATCAGCTTAGAGGCTGCCAAAAAATCTTATCACAAGAAACTATCCATATAAAATATAAAACAAAATACTTTGGGGAAATATTTTCTAAGACATATTATGTTTCTCTAGAGTGATATGCAAAATCTTCTTGAATAAATACATAAATCTCTCTTCCCCCTGCCCCCAAAATTACTTCCCTGCTTCTGGAAAATCATACTTGATTATTACTAACATTGTTAAACATTTTCTATGATTGTTTCATTGGTACCGAGGTACTAATCATTTTTGTTTTCTGGACAGCTCAGTTTAAATTAAAGCATACGGTACTTCTCATGTCAACTGAAGATCATAATTCTTAAATGATGGGTCATAATAGTCCAAGGAAAAACATTTTATAGTTAAGGTAATACTTAAACCATTTTTTTCTAAGATTCCAGTTCAGAAGTTACTGGGATAAGTGCCAAACTTGCTGAATAGAAATCCATTCAACCATTTTTTAATGTATGTTCATTGTCATTATGTAAATATAACATCTTTAAATCCATATATGGGTATCTGCTTTGTATAGCTGAAAGTGGGGACAAAAATGTTTTAGAGTCATGTAGGCTTGTTTCTGTGAGAGTTTTGTTTTCTGTGTTATATCATCTAAGTTTTTATAGACTGAGTCTCAAGATTACTTTGTAGTATCTAGATACAGAATAACTGCAGAATGAACTGTGTAGCTCATTGAATGAATAATTCAAAAAGGAGGTCTGTGAAACTAATTAATTGGATGCCACAGCCTAGTTTTTTACTATTGACTTAAATAAAAAGTATCATCATGCTTTGGGTAGTAGGAGTCAGTAGTCTGTTAAGCTGCAGTCACTTTTGCTGGACTCCTTAGTGTAGGAGAAGATGCATCACAGACACATCTATGTGCTTGATCGTGATTTGGAGCTTTCCAGCAGTAGAGCAGAGGGTGCCAATATGCCTGCATCCCTTCTTATAGAGATCAGGATCGTCTGTGCCTTGTGAATGTAGCTCTGTGTCAATCAAAAATAAAGTGCCATGAAATATAGAACTCGCAGCAGTTGATTAGCATTTCAGAAATTAAACCATCTGTTTGAACTCTATTTAAAAAGAATCCAACAAGGTTCTCCGAATAAAGTATTCCAGTGCTGATTCTAGAAACAATGCAATGAATTTATTATCCAATTAGAATTGATAAGGAAGTGGTTTTTAATGCTCATTAAACAAACCCTGCAACTCTACATACTCAGTAGGGTATATTGCAATAAATAACTTTCTAATTTTCTTTCTAACCTACCGTACTGATGTATTTTCCACTTAAGAATGATTTCTAGAGGAGGGATAGTATATCCACTTTGATATTCTCTCCTTCAGCTCTACCTATTTTCCTGTTGTGGTGGTAAGGCCATGGAGTTTTTTGAGAACAGCAAAACATCTGACAGAGGGCATTTGTATTACTAATAATGCTTTGACAACTATAAAAGGAATACCTGATTAATATTTTTTCTTGACACATTTAACACAGCTGCTTCTTACAGAAGATGTAAGTGACCGTTTTTTATTTTGTGTGTATTGTTCTCACTAAGGTCTGAAGATAGAGACCTCTCCACATGGGCTGGATCTGCTGAGCAAGGGTGTGAATTAGTGCTGGTTGAGGTTGGAAGAGACACACACAATCTTTCAATAACTTTTCTTACTGCCTTCCTAGGGTGCATTTGCTTTTCTCTGGGAAAAGGTGGCACTGATAGTGAAAGGGTGAGGGTTGCTGTCAATTCCTTGATAGATAGTCTGCTCCTATGGGAAAAATTAGAAACACAGTGTATGAGACAGATTGAAACTCATAATGGTATTTGGCATGATTAATGTTAATGACCAACAAAAACATAAATTTAAACTGATAATCTTAATATTTGTAATCTATTCCTGAAATGAGCAATGGGCAGGACTAATTCTAAGATGAGACAATTTTACTAATTTTTCAGGTATTCCAGTAAAATTGTTCTCAGCTATGGAACAACAAATAGCTTTACTTAACCTAACTTTATGGTTTCTAAAAGTATTAATTGCCATGGCATCTAGCTGCCTCTCACTAACTGAAAACAACTACAGTATGAAAAAAAAAAAAATCAAGCTCTCTCCAAATAACAAAAAAATTAAAAACTTAATATGAATTCCAATATGATGAGTGTCTCTCAAACATACTGGGATAACTGACTGGTTTTTTTTCTAGGGATGAGCAGTGTTTAGTGGGGCAAAAGTTCAAGACTCTGCCTTTCCATTTTTCTAAAATGTTATTGCTTATAAATATACTTGTAAATATAATTCCATTTTTCAGTTGTAGTGTTTGAAAGGTGAGTAACTGCTCCTTTGCTAGTCTTATTTAGAAACCTTGTTCCAGAAGACATATTTGGTGCATCTGTTGATGACATCCACAGATTTAACACTATACTTATATCCGTAATAGAGAAAGAAAATGCTTCCTGCATAGAGAATGTGAAAAACATAGGGCCAGCAAAAATGTTTGTTTTAGGAATAAATGAGGGAGTAAAGGAGAAGATACTGGTAAATAGAAGTAAAAATTAATTCCTCTAGGATGCTAGGAAGGTAGGCTTGGGGTGGGCAGGGAAGCTTAGGTTTTTTGGATCCCTGACACAAGTAACACTTATGACATCATTAAGTGGTTAAACACGACTTTAATAACTTGGCCACCCATTCATTCAATTAATGGTGTGATAAAACCAGGAATAAGTGACAAAGCTGTTACAGAAAATGTGCATTGTAATTTTATTGTGTGCTTCTATCACTCTTCTTATTGAACATGTAGCCAGTGCTTCCAGCTTCCAGAGCACATTCCTGTGACCTCCAAAAGCTGGGAGCACTGGTTAGCTGACTGGGGTCCCAGCTTGAGAAGCACAGTGAGCTCCCCTGGCTAGGAACTCCAATCAGTGAAGTTCCCAGCCATGTGGCCACACCATGCACTCCTGCAGCTGAAAGCTCTGAACCCATTAGAGATGCACATGGTGTACCACTGTGGCCTCAGGAGCAAAGATTGTCAGTGCAGGGGGAGCCCAGGATCATGAACCCAAGCTCCCCCTGCACTGAGCATCCAAGCAACTGGGATGTACTGTGCACCCCAACACATGACATGATGGGATTTGATACTCGATCCCATGATCATGCCTCCTGCCAGGTGCATGTGGCATGGCAGGAAACACAATTTTTAGGATTGTGCATCATATCCCATCTTTTTAATGTCTGTCAGTGGCCTTCATGAGCATGCATACTTTTAGGGCCTATTTGAATAACTAAATAAATGACAGACATTGTCACATTATTAACACTATTGTATGTATTATTACCTAAAAAAACAACTTTGCTAGCTTCTGTACATCCCCACTGTACAAGATGTCCATGCTGCTCAGAACTTACAGTCTAAATATATGAAACAGGCAAAGGCTGAGGAAGAGGATGTCTTTGTAAATAGCAAACTACTGCAGGCAATGAGTAGGTGACTTCCCATGTGGCATCAAGGTTGGGAAGTTTGTGACAGAGTTTGGAATTAGATCTTTTGACAGCCAGTCCAGCCAACCTTCTTCTTACATTTTAGGAAAGAAAATGAATACATATTTTAAAGAAAATACTAATCACAGGGCACAGCTACATGAAATGCCAACTGTGCAGTAGCTGAATAATACTTCACAGTAGGGCACCACAGCATGGACAGTGCTAATATGCAACTGTGCAGTATTATTAGGCTACTGCACAGTAACATCACCTAAAAGATGTTCACCAGTACTACTTTGGTGTATCTTCAGTTACTGCACAATTATTTAATACTTGCTTATACAAGTACTAAATAAATGCTCAGGAATGACTGTGCAGTAGCATCTTGTGTAGATGCACCAACAGTGTTGGGTCCTGGTACCCAACCAGCTTTTGGAACTGTGGTAGGAAAACTCTAAACTCTATGTTCAATTTCATTCACTAGTATTTAATGGTATGAATGTAAATGAAACAAATGTGGATATAACACAATACTTCAAAACAGGCCTCATGTAGGTAGTTATTAATATTTACTACTTGTGTAGCACTGCAGGTAGTCTCTTGGACCAAATACATAGGACAGCAATAGTAGGGATTTCAAGACACAAGGTAAAGCAGGTAAGTGTCCAGTGGCACAATTTTAACTTACAGTTCACAATTTTAACTGACTATGTTGATTTTAATTACTTTATGCTACACAGAGTAATACCTATAGGTTGTACTCTACCAATTTTTGTACATTATATGATGAACTGTATTTTACAGAGCAAAAGGACTACCATGCTGCCATGTTCCCTCTTCCCAGCTGTTATTTATCTACCCCTCCTGTGGGAGCTTGGATGTTCTGAGCATCCAAGAATACAAGAGTCAGTGGGCCAGAAGGAGACCAAGCAAGAGTCTGCCTGTGTAGCCTTTCAGTTAAAGTGTATCCTGGGAATGTGCAGAGTCTTGGTTCTTGACCTTGCTTCCCATAACTGTTTGCACATTATTTACGTTACACAGTCATTTGCTGGGAAACAGAAATAATCCTGGTGACAAAAACTAGACTCCTCCACTTTCAGCCTTGTCCGCATAATGGTCTACATTCAAGAGGAGGAGAAGACTTTCATAGATTTCATAGACATTAGGGCTGGAAGGGACCTCGAAAGATCATCGAGTCCAGCCCCCTGCCCAAAGGGCAGGAAGTCCTCTGGCGTCATAGGATCCCAGCAAGATAAGCATCCAGTTTGCTCTTGAAGGTGTTCAATGAAGGCGCTTGAACCACCTCCGGTGGCAGGCTGTTCCAGACCTTGGGGGCTCAGACAGTAAAGAAATTCTTCCTTATGTCCAGCCTGAAACGGTCTTGTAGTAGTTTATGACCATTCGACCTAGTCGTCATCCCTTGGGGCGCTCTGGTGAACAAACGTTCCCCCAGATACTGGTGGTCACCCCTGATAAACTTATAGATGGCCATCAGATCACCCCTGAGCCTGCGCTTTTCCAGGCTAAAGAGCCCCAGGGCTTTCAGCCTGTCATCGCAGGGTCTGCTTCCCTGACCTCTGATCATGTGTGTGGCTCTTCTCTGGACTCTCTCAAGCTTCTCCACATCCTTTTTGAATTGTGGAGCCCAAAACTGGACACAGTACTCCAGCTGCGGCCTCACTAAGGCCGAGTACAAGGGGAGAATGACATCCCGGGATTTGCTTGAGAAGCATCTATGGATGCAAGCCAACGTTTTGGTCGCTTTACTA
>NW_005842117.1:1607849-1628919 GCF_000455745.1 Alligator sinensis | reverse complement strand
GGAGGATGAGCTCCTCCTGCTTATTCCCCAAGCTCCTGGCATTAGTGTACAGGCAGGCAAGTGCCCCCTGGGGGGCTCCTTCCTTGCCCACAGATTTTACCAGGGCTGGGGCAGGGGTGGGCTCCCTTAAGTGCCTTGAACTGCTGGCTTTGCAAGGATTGCTCAGCAGGCCAGCAGTGGCGGTAGTCCCCCCCCGTCCCCCAGTGGGCTTAGTTTAAAGCCCGGTGGAGCAGGTCAGCCAGTCTGGCTGAGATGAGCCTCCTCCCTAGGGGAGAGAGGTGGAGGCCATCTCTTCCCAGCAGCTTGCTGCCTCTCTCGCCAAAGAGCGGGCTGTGGTCATGAAAGCCAAAGCCTTCCCGACGACACCAGCACCGCAGTCTTTGGTTGACCACGTGGATCTTCCTCTCCCTCCTCAGCCCATAGCCTGAGACTGGGAGGATCGACGAGGACACCACCTGTGCCCCCAGACCCTTTAGCCCCGCTCCCAAATCCCTGTAGCGCCTCATGACCTGGCTGGGAGTGCTCCGAGTCGTGTCATTGGCGCCCACATGAATAAGGAGCATGGGATAGTGGTCTGTGGGTTGGAGGAGCTTTGGGATCCTCCTTTTTGGCTTCCTTCACTTAGTGTCTATTACAGCCTGGTATTTAGAGAATTGGGTCATAGGGCTTAAGATCCCTTTAGGTGAGGAGGGCTAGATTCCAGATCTCCCACTTCCTGGGAGTGTTCTAGAGTTGTAAATGCTAGATTTTTGTTCAGAGTGAGGAAGAAGAGAAGAGCAAGTAAAATGAGTCATTCAGAATGTCCTGTCTTTAGAAACCCTCTATGCAGCTATCATCAGATGTAGGTCTGTGCTTTTTGAATTGCAAGTGAATGGACATGTTTAATGTGTAATTTGAGTCGGGTATCTAAACTCCTCAGAGGGGAAGGAGTTGGCTGCCTCGGGATATCTCCAGGCTTTCAGACTCACCTTTTAGAGGTACTTAAGGTTACCCGGGTTGTGTGTTGGGGGCCTACTCACCTAAAACTGAATCTCTCTTGGACCTCTACAGTTTTTCCATGGCCTGTATAGAGATTCTAGATGCCTACAGTCACCTTCCCAGATCAGGCATTCAAAACATAGGTGAGCCAATAGCTAGATCATGGCACATGCTGAGACTGTTGGAAACCTACCCTAGGTTCTTCCATACTGCTTCAGCGGTGGCTACTGATTGCATAATGTATTTTTGCATTGTAGGTCTTTCTGGAGGTGTGTTTATTTACAGAGTTGTGTGTGTTTTAGTTTAGCTTTACCCTGGGATTGCCTTGGTAACATTGGGTTGTACAGTTTACTGCAAACTGAAGTTATTTTTTTCCCTATCATTTTGGAGCTGTACTCAGCACCCAGTATTATTGATCAGCATCTAAATGGCTGAAATCAATTTAAATTCTCTTGATAAACAGCTACATTTATTTTCCCTCTAGCACAATTGTCAAATTGTAAGTTGTCAGTGGAATTGATGGTGATTATATTGCTGTGGGATAGTTATTCAAAAATAAAACCATGTACAGAAAGGCTAGAGAAGGACCTGAAATGCATTCTGAAATGTCTTACTGCTCACTGCATTTCTTCGTGTTTTTTCTCCTGTTCTTTTAGGTTCTGATAACACATCCTTTGACTAATATCTTTGACTTTGTTTTAATGTATGTTTGTGTCATGCTCCTTCCATACTTCCCTGTGTAATTTTATATCATTCTTATTCCATCATTGTTCTAAGGAGCTGTATCAAATTGAATGAAGGATAACAAAGTATTTTTACCTGAAGGACTATATGTTGCTATATATTCTGGTAAAGTATAGAGCTATATTCTGAGAGAGTTTGTTAACACCAGTAAGTCTCTTAAGACTCTGAGTCAGCCACCATAGTCATCACCTAAATAAATAGTAATGAACCAGCAGGAAGAGCAATTTCTGTGGAAACAATAATGTTTATAAAACAGCTAATTAAGTTCACATCTGATTCTGGTGTTTGTTTGGTTAAGGTATGCGAATCTTTAGTTTATAAGTAGTACAGTAGACAACAGTGTCTAAGTGACACGATAAGGGCCTGATCCTGACATCTTCATGGAAGTGACTACCAAAAAAAAATCATTAATATTTTTTGGCCTGTGTTGGATGGTTATTTATATTATAGTTATCAGATGTTGCCTAAAAGTTCTTTCAGGGGAGCTGTTATTTTCAATGGAAATGAACTCCCTTTCCATTTTTTGTTGTTGTCCAGTTTCTCCAGCATTTTACCCTTTAACATGCCCTTAAGACTCTTCTCAGTCGTCTCCCCCAACCCCACTCTAATTCTTACATCAAACTGTGGAATAATTCAGGTTAATTTATGTAAGCTGCTTGAGTCTAAATATTTGAAATGATGTAAAATAAAAATTTCTACTAGAGCTTCCTCAGACTCTTTCGGGCCTAAAGCAGTCTTCCCCTTTATATTCTTAGCATAGTATGCATAAATGTGTTCCTTTAAGAATAGTATTCTTTCCATCTCCCTTCTGTTGTTCCCCATCCTACCTCATTATCTGAAGTCTTAATTTCATTAGTGAAATTGTATAAGGTTTTTAAAGTAGTGGGAGATGGATTCATATATTAAAAGTGGGCCCAAAAGTGTAAATCAAACATTTGCTAAATCAGTGTTCTAGCTAGCTGTGATTGCATTCCTGTGAAAAGGCATTCTGCTTAGCACTGTACATCTCTAATGCCAGGTGAAGTAGATCATGTTATATTCCTTTAAATGCTTCAGATTTCTTTTAAATTAATCATGTGTGTTATCAGTAAACTGTATATTTTTTCAATGAAAATGAAGGTAAGTTAGTTCCTGTTTTCAGAAATAGAAAGTGTTGATGTGCAAAAATATAGAGTTATTCAAAGATTTCATGTAGTGTTAAAATATCTCCCATTTTTCCTAATGGGACAGAATATTGTTATTAAAATTACTATTTGTCACTACTGTGCTGCAAATGACATTTTCATTTAGCAGACATCACATTTGCTGTGAATAAGAATTTTCTAATTAATACAGTCTGTTCTTGCTGCATAAATAGTTGCACGTATTAAATGGCAATCCTGGATAAATATTAAAATGATTGAATTATACACATCATTGCACATCTTGTGTGGGTTTTTTTTTCTTTTTACAAATAAAAATTAAGTAATTTGAAGTTATTTGTATGAAATTCTAAACTGCTAGGAAAATTGTATATGATTATCAGATGCTGTGCACTGATGAAAATATTTGAGCTGGAAAGCTGGAGGAGTTTAATTAAAAACACTTTGAGGTCTGGAAAACTTACTTCAGTGATTTATTTTTCTAAAATTATGACCACAATATTAAATACTCATAAAGTATGTTTTTATTTAGTATCTTTGCTTTATAATAAAAGCTATCTAAAAATATTCATCATAGTTTCCATATGGAGTGAAAGAATGGTTTCTGAGAGACTTTTTGACTATGTAGAAAAGCAATTGGTGCATAGCTTTTGGGAACAGAAATCCTAGGGCTACCCAAATTACAAATGTTCTTTTGGGACTTTTCAAGCTGCCATTATGATATACAGCATTTAATAGTTGTAACTTTTGCATTTATAATGTACAGTGTGTAATACTGTGCACTGTGAATTTATACAGATATTAATAGCAGATAATTTTTACCAGGTACATAACATATATATGCAATTGCAGTTTTGCACAATTTTGTATTTTATAAAGTTTAGGGTATTTTCTGAAAGCTGAGACTGAGCAAGAGCTCTTACTGACTAGAAAACCATCATATTGTGCTGACATTGTCCCTATGGTGTGGTAACTTGAGAAGCAAAACAGGCTATTTGGTTTTCCCTTTTTTATGCCAGGTTCTAGAACTCTATTCCAGTTTACAGCTACAGTTTCCTAAATTATGATGTTATAAACATCACCAAGCAAACTGAAAAGTTTGGAGTGTATGTGTGTGTCTACAAATTCTCATCCTTACCTCAAAGGTACTTGAGATGTATGGTGGGGGTGGAAATGGTGGAAGGTTTTTTAGTTTATATGTAGTTGTGTGGTTTTAGACACAAACAATATCTAGTAAGTGGCTTAGACATAAACATCTAAGCCCAAATCTTGAAAAGCTCTCAAGACCAAACATATGTAAACAAGTTGTATACTTTACATCTTCTTTGGACATCACACACTAAGGGGCAAATACTCAGTTGTTGTAAAATATCCAGTTATTACAGTCTGGATCAATTAAGGATGTTCATATTTTCAGAAACTAGAGTGACTCAACTGTTTACTTATGCTGCTGTTTACTCCTACCACTTACAATTTGATGTACCATTGTAATTTAGGACTGAACTGTTGATTACAATGTACAGATTATACATTTTTCCAAAGTATGTGTTTAAGGCAGTGGTTTTCAACCTTATTTCATTTGTGGACCCCTAAAAAAAATTACATGGAGGTGCCAGACTCCTTTGGAAATTTTTAATGGAGTTGTGGATGGGTTCACATACTTTTGTTCAGTCATCTTTCACATACCCCTTTGATGTAGCCTGTGGACCCTTGGGGGAGTGCAAGGGGAAGAGGGGAGAAAATCAAGCTCTACTTTGGAGCTGATCCAGGAGGACCTGCCTGCCTGAAGCCTCTGTCCCCTAGCCCCACCAGCTCCCTCCCAGCTCCAGTGCTGTCTGCATGATGTGAGTGGGGAGAAGGGAGGAGAGGGAGCTTTGGGTTGGGGTTTGCCCATGCTGAGCTGCAAGTGATGGGGACAGGTGGATTGGAGGCTCCTGGGGAAGAAGGGGTCACTGCCATTGCCCTGCATCTCCAATGGCGAAGAGGTAGTTGTTTAACATATTCTCAGAAAATTTTATAAAAGCACTGTAGCTGATGCTAGGCTCAGCAAGATTCAGGGGGCAGGCCAGTTGTTTAGGAACTGCATATACAGTGGTTCTATAGTATGAGGAAGCAGGTGGAAATGGGAATTTCTGTCTGAAATTGAGACTCACATATTAGGACATCTGGCATCTCTAGGGTCCCATTCTGTAAATATATCTAGGAGCTTGGACTTCTCTTGAGTGATGATACCTGCTGGCTTAAGTGGAATTGTAAAGAGGAGACAGGATCCATGCACTTGTATCAGGTTACAGAATATTCACCCTGCTTTGAAACAGCAGCTACAAAACCTAAGGGAAGCTTTTAGATTAGAGTCTAACATTGAAATTAACATTGTGGGGTCTGTGAAAAATAAATGCCACCTGTGAAATGACTCAGTTGTGCACAGTTATCTTACTAAAAAAAAAAAGGGCTTTTGACACTTGATTATTTCAGAAAATAGCCCACCAGTATGCTATAGCAATGATACCATTAATAAAAGTTCAAGTGAAAATTTTTGCCATCACTATAGGAGGATAAAAAAGCATGACAGCACATTATAATGGTGACTGACAAGGTGAAGCAGC
Organism: Alligator sinensis; assembly: GCF_000455745.1. NCBI lineage: Eukaryota > Metazoa > Chordata > Crocodylia > Alligatoridae > Alligator > Alligator sinensis. Next base: position 1,623,449 of record NW_005842117.1, on the reverse strand, counting down.
CCACTGTAGTTAGTTTTCATACTTAGTGATCCATTCTATAAATCTATATCTTTTCTGTTTTATTACTCAAACTGTATCAAGCTACTCTGTTTCCAATTACTGAACTGAAGTATTTGAATGCCTCAATCACATCTAACCAAAAAGCCTAAAGATAAAATAGTTGCATGCAGAATTCTGTGAATCTTTTCAGAGTATGAAATTCTACTATGCGGAGGTGCTTGAAGGAAAAAATTAGGTGTTCTTAATTGCTCTTAAATAAAAGAAAGCCCATGGTGGTGCACCTCTAATGCTAAGGAATTATTTTCTACAGTTGATTAGTGAATTTGATTCCTCCTATGAATGTAAAGAAGTGTAGCCATTCTGACTGCAGCATTCACTAAACAATTCTGGTGTCATTTCAGAACACAAAGAGGAATGTACATTTGCAGCAATTCATTAAAGGCAAGAGAATTATTGGCAGCAACCTTTCAGTGACCTTTTAAAATCAGTCAATCATTCCAGAAGTAATTCAGACATGTGAATGTACTGAAGAGCAAATTAGGACTTTTTCTAAACAAAGCATTCATTTTGAAATTCAGAAGCCATATATCCATCGTGCGCTGTATGCTCACTAGGGCTGTGCGAAGCTTTGGTTGCTGAATTGATTTGGCAGAGATTCGGTCCGATTTGGTGGCCAAATCTCTGAATCCAAATCAAATCAGGAGACCCTTTAGTATCTCTGAACTGAATCAGAACCCTCCAAATCAGCGATTCACACATAGACACAGCTTTAAATGTTTTTTCTACATATCTCAAGGTACCAGGCGTCTCGTGAATGCTGCGATGCTGGGGCAGATGGAGTGTCTCACAGGAGTGTGTTGGGGGGGGAAGGTCTCCAGTGCACTCGGCAGCAGACCCAGAAGTGGACCAGAAGCACTTCCAATCCACTTCCAGGTCTACCAGTGAGCACGGAGGCCCTTCCCCCCGCACCCACCATCTGCCCCAGCATCGCAGCATTCACAAGCTGCGCCTGGTACCACGAGGTATGTAGAAAAAACATTTAAAGCTGTGTTTATGGCCGAATCACTGATTCTCTGAATCAGCATTGAATCTTCAGATTTGGATTTGGCTGAATCAAATCGGGGACAGTGATCCAAATCAACAAATTGAATCACTGTCCCCGACTTGGGCTGAATCCAAATTGAATAGGGCCCATTTCACACACCCCTAATGCTCACTAGACATAGGAAGTCAGGTGTTGGGCAGAACTTTCCTTTTTTTTTTAAATGGTACAGTTTTCACAACTCTCCATAAACCAGTGTCTGATGCTGTTATCTGCTCTGCCCTTTCGTTGGTGAGTGAAATGATTGCATACAAGTTTTTATATCTCCAAAGCCACTTTAGAGCTCTATATTGGAATAAACTACTAGCAAATATAAGATTTCATGTGTAAAATGAACCAGGGATGATATGGGGAAAAGCCAACGCGTCTATTTTATTTTAATTAATGGTTGAAGTAGGGGGCTAAATTATGCTGTTCGTTATGTCGGTGTAAATATGAAACAGATTTGTGGAATTACATTAAGCAGTGTTGGATTTCTATAATGTCTTTTAGAGAAGATTTTAGTCTTTGGCTTTTTTTGTATGCAGAGTTGTATCATCTATTTTGATAATGTGGAGGAGTTTTGGAAGAATTGATGTCAATATAAAACAAAAACACTTTAGAAATCAAACAGATTTTCATTATTAGTTGCATAATTAATTTTTAAAAAATCATGCGCACACATACACACCCTAAGGAAACATTTATGCCACAAAAAATTCTAATAAAGGGTATAATTCCCAATAGACCATGGAAAATGCTATTTATAACCCTAATAGAACTGCCAGTCAGCTCTTTTGATGTAAAGCATCTGTCTCATAAAGGAAATGAAGGAAGGCCTGTTTTTCCTTTCAAGTTTCTGAAGTAGTAGGTGGTGTCATTTGTTATACAGTGCTACAAGTCCTGTATTATTGGATTGGTAGCTGCTGACTGCCTTTGTTAACATGCTGAAAAGTTTCATCGGCTGTCTTTAATAAAAGGCAATATATGTTGAGGAAAAAACTGTAGTGAATGTGGCTGGCTCTCTGTCCCCAGCCCATCTGTTACAGCTGTCAGGGAGTGATGACACAGATGTCTAATCAGTCAGTCACCTGAAATTCTTGTGTGTGTTATAATAAACTGCAGGCGCCTAGACACTGCAGTGATCGGTGCCATATACATACAGTGGGTAGGTCACGTGCACTGTTGTTCTTTTGGGAGACCTGTACTCTTTGTTGTTTCAAACAGGGATGATTTTGTATGAATTTTCAGCCCCATCTGAAATAACACAATCCATTCATCACAACTTGATATGATATTTTTATTTGCATTAATGACCCCAAAACAGATGATTTGGTAAAATTACAAAGGTTATCAGAGAAATGTGTTGGCTTTCTTTCCTTCCCCACCCCTTCCTCCATCCCTTCTCAGCCTGTTATAGTGAAATTGCTTTACCAAGTTAAACAAAAAATAGTATAAGGAACCTTTACTTGACAGTGCAGGGTAATAGAGTTTTTATTTCAGAGCTATTGTTTCCATGTTACCTGCAATTGCATTGTAAATCAATTTTATGCAAAAATACAGAGTGAAGAATGATTGGCTAGGCTACAGTACTTCAGAGAAGGACCTGGGAGTTGCAGTGGACCAATATGAGCCAACAATGTGTTTCAGAAACCTGTCCATCTCCCAAAGCCCTGAGTTTTCTCCCACTGTGCTGCCCCACACTTGCCCCATGGAACAGACCAAGGTTTTCCCTAGGATAGCTCCCTACCCCAGCAAGCCTCAGCTCCATTGCACTTATAGTGGACCCTGCACCTGCAGTGAAGGAATCTGTGCCAACTCCAGGTGGCTCCCATTTTTAGGTTGAGAAGATATTATAGGTCCCCCTCTCTATTGAGATAGTCATCCTAGAATATCACTTGCTCAGAAATCACCCTCATAAGCAATCAATAGAGAGAAAAACAACAAAAATATTTATCATATAGGAGAAAAGAGCCATACAGACAAAACAGACCATAGGTTTGGACACAGAAAAGCAAAACAAGTGCAGTTTACCTTCTCAAATGACTACAGCTTAGCCCCTCCTGAAAGACCTGCCAGTGTTCTTGGATATCAGCCTTCCTGCTGACTCTACCAGTCCTGGCAACTAGGGTCATTGGACCCCGCCAAGTCTGATATTTTAAAAGCACTTATTCAATCCTAGCTAGACCCTAGAAAGCCTCCAAGGTTAGCCTCCTCCCCAGACTCTCCTTTCCCATCACTATTATTCTAATGCTGATTTGTCACCAAAATTCTCCAGTAGATTCGTGTCTCTCTAGGACACCTGGGGCCTCTCATTGGAGGACTATTTCTCTCAATTCCTTCTCTGTTGTGGAGTTGATTTTCCCCATCACCGGTGGACAATATCTTAGGTGTGTGCTAAATACCTCACTTGATCATTTTCCAGTTACATCATCAAATGACAGAAGTACATAGGATTAAAATCTAATTTGGGAGAATACCCATGCATTCCGCACCTAGTTTTGAGGTGTGCTCTTCTTGCTATAAAAAGAAAAAATGTCAACAGCAAACTATATTGTATCAACAAGAATGTCTCTTGCAAATCAAGAGAAGTGGTTCTTCTGCTCCATTCAGCACTGGTGAGGCTTCACTTTGTCCAGGTTTGGGCTCCACACTTGTGAACAGATTGAAAAGAGTCCAGTGGAGAATGACAACAATTATTAGAGGCCTTGAAGGCAGGATTTATGAGGAAAGGCTGAAAGAGTCAAGGTTATTTAATCTGGAGAAGAGAAGACTTAGGGGGATTTAATTTTACAATCTTTAGATACCTGAAGGGTAATTATAAAAAGGATGGAGATAGATTGGAGATATATTTTTATCTGTGGCTGGAGGGAAAAGGACTAGGTTCAATGACCTCAGCCTGCAGCAGAGGAAAGTTTTGGTTGGAGATTTAGGAGAAACATTCTGACTGTGAGAGTGGTCAAGATTATAAACAGGCTACCAAGGGAAGTTGTGGGATCTCCATTTGCTTTCTGTGTGATATGGACTAAAGAGAATCAAGGACAGGGTAGCCGATCAGGCCAGCAGCATGTGAAGATTAGTCATCCTAATGACCTAGAGCAGGTGTTGGGTAACTTCTCCTAAGTCATGCGCCCTTACGCTGCATGTGAGGGTGAATCATTATGCTGTTTCTTTTTTTATCTTTTTTTAATTAAGTGTGAGTGGAGAAAGGATCTGTGTCATATTTGGACATACTACAAATAACAGATATTGTGTTTTCATGTATGCTGGGGAAATGACTCAAAGAGGGGGGAAAAATTACCCTGTCAGGTTTAAGGAAGAAAAACAAAAGCAGTAGCCAGTTCATATCCTCCTGGCTTAGCATCATGATATTTACAGGGGAGATGGGTGAACTCACTGTTTCGGTTTAGTTTTGAAACTCTTTAAAACCTAGAGGCTCTGAAAGCTTTACTCATACTTTATTACTAGTGAGTTTGTTTTAATCAGAGGTGAGAAAAAGAGAAGAAAAATAAAATGGAATCGACTTAAAGGCTGTTCTAAACTTTAGTGAAAAAGTTTGTTTTAGATGGGAGAAACATGTGTTGTTGTTGTTTTTACATCGATCTCTTATTGAAAGAAGGGATTTTAAAATTGCATGTAGAGACAGGCAAACTGTAGATACTTGTGTAAACTCTGAGAATTGCTTGAGAATTATTTAAAACCCAGTCACAATGTCATCCTATCACCACACCATCCTGGAAGGGCTTGCATCCTGGTATGAAGATGAGATATGAGCATTTTCATGTCTCTCTCTTACCTTTGAGTTATTTCTAATGCTATTCATCAAAAAGCATCCTGTGTACAATTTGTATATACATGAGTTGACTGGAACTTTACAGTTGATTTTAAAAATGTTATGAGAGTGTTATTGAATGATACCTAGAATAACTTTACTCCCCAAACACCAAATTAATTGCTATTGCCTCTAACCTCTGTAATCTGGGAAAATAATGTTCCCAATGTGGACCTAAAAACATGGGTGTCTTGCATTGGCAATGTGTAGGAGGTACACGCAGGTGCATGTGCACCCCCTGAACGTGCCAGCTGTGAAACTAGAAGTGTACTTCTGGTTTCGCTGCTGGCTCGGCAATCGGCAACTGGGGGACCCCCCATCAGTGATCTAGTGCCCACCCCTACCCCGACTCAGGAGGCACCACTCGCCCACGGTGTCTTGGACAACTCATGTTGAACTCTTGTCAATTTTTACTTTAAATCAGGATCTATTTACTTGTTGGATAAGGGGATTATACTGTCACTGAAGTATAGTGTCCTATGGATTCCTATGCAGGTATGTAGAGTAAACTTTACTTCATTTTCAAAATCAGAAGTCTTTCCTCATAATTTGTAATTGTCAGAGATTTGGGGTGATAAAATTCTCATTCTTGGTCCTATAAATAACCTTTCAGCTAAAATGAAATAATGTACAGGCTTTTAAATAAAAGTAAGAAGAATGTTGCTCATGCAATTTAATTAGAAATAGATCCTAAGGTAAACAACTTCTTAATTTATTGTGGTGTTCTTCGATATCCTTGTGAATATATTACGTGTTTCTGCCCCTGGTAATTCTAAAGTTATTCAGGTATTGTAGATACCAGAGCTTGTCATAACACCGAGTTTGTATAAAGGCAAATCTAAAATGGGTACCTTGGAGCTTTGTATGTCTTTAAAATCCAAAGGCAACCAGTATTTTCCGCTTATCTTTAAAACAAAGTAAAAAAATAAGGTGGCAGGAGTCCCAATGTGTTATCTATTCCCAGCGATTATAAACTCCTATTGGCAATGGGTTGAATTGAAATTAAATTCCTCTCTTCAATCTTCTGTTGCAGTACTTTAATTTTCTCTTGGAAACTGTAGTTTGCCAATGTTACCACATGTAAAGCTTTTATGGGGTCTGTGTTTTCTCATTAAAGAAAGAAGTCTATGTATGTAGACACCAGAGCCTACCCTGTTTAAAGCACAAAGTACACAGTTAGCAACTGTTCAAAAACTTTTTCTTGTTATCTCTATTTGTTTAAATTGTTAAATTGCTTCCATGAAATGCCTGCAAACATAAGGGAATAATTTGTATAAGTGGATGAATTTTGCCTGTTAAGAAAAACTGAAAATACTCTTAATATTTTTCTTTCCCTCCTTTTGTGCAGTATCCGGCTGCCCTGATGAACCTTGGAGCCATTCTTCATCTCAATGGGAAACTCATAGAGGCTGAAGCAAACTACCTCCGAGCTCTCCAGCTTAAACGTGATGATGTCATAACCCAGTCAAACCTTCGCAAACTCTGGAACATCATGGAAAAACAAGGTTTAAAGACCTCCAAAACATGACACAGAATAATCTAGTATTTTTTTTTTATTAATTGACTCAAATCCAAAATAAAAACTTCCAGGAAGTTATCTGTCAAAGCTCTCATTGGACTTGACTGCCAGGGTCAGGGGTCTTAATTGCTGCTAGGAAATCCTATTGTGTATTTTTGGCATAACTTCTTGCCAAAAAAAAAAAAAGGCTTCTTGGGAGCTTCACAGAGGAGTTAAGTGTTACCCCACAAACATATTTAATACCATAACACTTAAAGGAAGGTATTCTTGCATACTTGACAAGTCATCACAGTTAATTATATATTGCTTATTTCCATGTGGGTTCTTGAAAATTATACTGTCCTGAAGACACTGAGGGAAGACTGTGTAGAACACACCCAGCCACCTGGGAGTAAAAGAGATAATACTAGCTTAAAGTATTTGCTGAGGCTGTAATTCATTAAAATGTATACTAAATCCATTGTGTTTGCAGTTTGTTTTAATGCTGCTGTATCTCTCTTTAGGATCGCTTACTTTATCAATTCCACAGACTTACACGACCATCTAAAAAAAGTGTCACTTGTGGTTCTATGACAGTACTTAAAATTGTTTACTGAAGAGTTGCATATATTATTTCAGCTTGTTGTTAAGAGTTTGGATGTAGATTACTTAAGATACTCAACTGAGTATGACTTGTTTTGCCTGTCCTAAACAAAATAAGCAAGGGACAGTCTGATGTGCTACATCTGACCAATATAAGAGAGCCTAATCGGTATCATTAATTCTGTGAATTGTCCAGTTTTATACAGAAACCAATGCTTGCCCTCATAACAAGTGGGGGACAGGCTGTAATCTTAGGAAAAAATACGGGGACTTTTTTTTTTTTTTTTTGGCCTTATCCTACACACCTTTTTAACTCCTGTTTAACTCCTTTTGTGCTGTGGTTATCGAAGACCTTCTTTAAACAGAACTGTCCACGCTTTTCAAACTACAGTATTTTTGTACAAGTTCAAGCTGGATGAGTTTTACAAATACTAAAATCAAATGTGCTACTAATGAAGCTTATCAGCAATTTCCATTGCCTATGCCAGCAACTAACAGGAAGGATTGGTTTTTAGTTGAGCATCCTCAAAAACAGTGTAGCTGAGAAATATGTAACAAAGGCTTCCAATTATTTTAAATATTTTGGAATGTTTTTGACAGCTTGTCTGCTCAGATTTTAATATATTAGGGATTCATTTATATCCAGACATGCATAGAAGCAACAGAACTATCACAATTCTCAATCAGGGGTTTTTGGGGGAGGGGGGGAGGGGGGGGAGGGTTTGGGGGAGGGGGGGAGGGGGAGGAGGGGGCTGCTGCTTCTGATAATTTGCTTTCCATACAAATTCATATAATTTTTTTTTTAAGTTTCATTTTATTAAAGTTTTAGTCCAGACCATTTGCTAGCTGCTTTCTTTTGTTGCAACAGGTACTAGTGTATGTGAGAATTTCATTTCATTTAATGACCAGTATCTGCTTCAATGTTCACTTCACAAATGATATAATGTTAAGTGCTCAAGCACCTTGGTCTGAAGTTTCTTCATGTTCTCTTAAAACGCTTTGTACTGAAAAAGCTTACTTTTTAGTATTTAGCATCATTCCAACTAAACTATATAGGAGAATACTTTGCTGTATTTATTTATTTATTATTTGACAGCAGCAACTTTTCTTTCACTAGGACAATAATCTGCAACAGTTGCTATCTTATTTTGTTTGGCTACCTTTTTTGTGGATAGTTGTTTGCTTCAAGGGAAATGGGACATCTGCATATACTCTACATTATTGTACATTCTCCTCATATTCTCTTTTTTAGACCTCTACACCAGGGAGTAACTATTCTAAATCAGCATAAATGCAACTTGTAATAGGTTGTTGGAGTCTTTTCTATTTGCTTTTTTTGGTTTCTGGGAGAGGGGGGACATTTTTTTTTTCTTTTCATTCAGCAATTACATGCTTTAATCAGTAGGTTTACAACTGTCCTACTATAGGTTCTGAAGGCATGGGGCTGTTGGGTTTGGTTGAAAGCATCAAACTTTTACTTAAATAATGATATGGCTACTTAAGCAAAACTTAGTGGTCAGAAGACGGATTTCAATTTTTTCATGATCATCCACTGAAGCCAATGGTAAGAATATAATGGTGGCTCGAGTTTATTTTCCCTTTTTTGGCTGTTTGAAAAACTGTAAAAGTGAGTTAGATATTAGGCCATGAGTGAACTGAGTGTATAAGTGTGATATCCTGCAGTTTTATTTATTTTAACAGTCATCAAACTTTGGTGGCTTCCTGGTCATAACTTTTTATTGTGTTATATGCGTCTTCCTTTCAAGCTGTGTTCATTCTTGTTTCATAGTTTTCATTCATTGCACAAAAGCCACTCAATTGATATGGTTTCATCCTGCCTTTTATAATTGTCTGAGGTTTTTTTAAAATTTATTTTAAAAAGGACTAACAGAAATTTAATGAGACTGTCCCTGAATACATTTCAATTTAGGGCTAGGCTTGATAACTTCCTTCTTTTGGAATAAGTTTAAAACATGTTTAAAATATGTCTCTCTGCTCAGGGATTTATGGTGGATTATTGCAGACAGTGCTAAAAAATAAAAGAGCACAAGACAAGTTTACTAAATTAAAATTTTATTTTTTGAAAAAAACTGTTATTTGTATAAATTATCAAGATTTGTAGGCTTTCCTTTTTGTAGAAATAATTGTTTATGTGCCAGATAAGAAAATTTTGATTTTGTTTTCAATAATAAAGCATTGACAACTAATACATTGTTCATGCCTTTATCTATTGCTAAAAATACTGCACTGACTGATTTATTACTGTAAGCTACCAATTTATATTTATTGTTTTTTCATCAAAGTTATATACAGTGTAAGCAGAGTACATGTTTATTGCAGTTATGCATTCAGGTGTACCGTACTGACTTGAAAAAAATGTTTTTACTGATATTTTCAAAGCCCTTATTCCAACATTTACAACTGTAAAAATCTGTCTGTTTTACCTGGAAATGGTGTTAATAAGTGCTCTCCATTCAGATAAAGCTAACAGAAAGGTAATATTTTTCTTGAGTCTCTTAAATATTAAACCCTGGCTTTGAATTATTTGGGGAGGATAACTTTGTCAATAAGGGCAAGAAACACTGACGAAGAAGACAGTATATAGTTAGTTCAATTTTTATATTGACATAAAAATGTGATTACTATATGCAGTAAATGGCATAGTTATTGAATGTACAACTGTTCACATGAAGTCAAACTCCAATCCTATCCTGGGTAAATGACCTCAGCAAGCAGACAGACATAGCATTCTCCAATCTACCTAATTACATATACCCAGTTACCAATGCAGTCTTTCCTGTAATGTCAGGTCTGCAGTGGGCCCAGAAGAGCTGTTTTTCAACTACACAGGAGACTTTGCCAGTGGATCTACTAGCTAAGTCCTCTATGCCTCAGAAATGTTGCTTGCTACGGCTAGACCTTTGCGCTGCATCTCAGATCAGCAACTCTCAGAATTGTACTATCGTGCTCAGCCTGTGCATAAATTCCTTTGAGCCTCTGAATTCCCTAATTGCTCCTTCATCACTTCCCCTTGAGCCTCTGTTCTCTCAGACCAGCATCCCTCACATATTTCACCCCAAATCCTATTCTTTCCCCATTGGCCTACCTGCCAACATGTCTTCTGCATTCTCCTCACACTAGCTTGACAGAAAATGAAGACACAAGACACAGAGGAAGATTATTTGTGCCCTTAATTCAAGTGCCACAGCACTCTCTGACAGCTGGGAAGAATTAGTACAGTAGAACATCTGCACAGTTGTTGCAGATTTGTGGGCTATGTGAAAGAAATTTTAGTCAGAACACATACATGGGAAATCTAAAGAAAATCTCATATATGTATGTTCATTTTCTTACCCTTTTACCCTTATGTTCTTGGAAATATGACCAGGATGCCATTCAGATATAATCCAGGTCTCACCATTTAGCTTGCCCCCACAAATTGAGAAAGACCATTTCACTTCTCACTGCTGTATGGTTAATCATGCTATGATGCAGTAATTTAGTGATACAAGTCTGTATTGTAAATAAGCAAAAGTACTGTCTCTGCAGTGGCAGGCATGCTGCTGTTGTCTGTAGCCATATGAAAATGGAAAAGGAGTCATAGTGGGAGAGAATTTTCTCCCAGCACCAAAGAAAGAACTTCATTCAAAGATGAAAGATGACATGAAAGCTGCGAGTAAGTATCAGTAACTTAAAAGTAAGAAATTCAAAGTAAAATAAATAAATTATAGTAGCATTGTATCCAAAACCCAAGCATTGCAAACACAGGAAATTCTGATTTAAGATTAGAGTGCAAAAACATCCAAACATATTAAGTTATGGAAATGTATGCTTTTAAAGCCTCCCCCTATCCCCCAGGAAAAAATAAACCCTTAACTCTTTTCTTCTTTTTCCTGGAATGATGTTATGTAACACTGAGTTAATCATTAAGGAGTGTGTGTGTGTATGTGTGTGTTCTCAAGTGAGAAGGAACTTTTTCTGTTATCAAATCTCCAGGGATTTTTTTCATGTTTAACTAACCTAATGATTCATCAACTGCTTGCCTAGAATCTGAGTTCTAGATTGCAGATCTAATTAAGGTTAAAAGTGCAAAGGAGAACAGAAATATTTATATAAATGTTAGAAGAACCTTCCAAAGGGTTTTCAGGAAAAAAATAGATTTTTTTTTATAGTTTGGATATAATTAAAATATATTTTCATATGCAGCATTTAAAATTGCCTTGAGAGTAAATAAGTTAAATTATCCTAGGTGCTGGAACTAGTTGGCATTTCTATACAAACCTTGTTCATTTTTCATTTAACTTTGTGACAGAGGGACTGCAGAGAGAGAGCTCCTACAGACGTTCAGTTTATCCTGAGAGTGTTGCCGCTCTCCTAGGAGAAACCAAAAACTGTACAGATGTTCAGGCTTTTTCTTGCAAAGTAAAAATGTCTGGTCCAGGACAAGAATGACCTGGGATCAACCAGAGCTAAATCATTCCCAGGTGAGTTTCTCCTGGGAAAGCAGGTATCTGTAATGATGAGAGAGTGATCAAGATTGCACAGAAATCTGTTTCAGAGTTCCTTATATTAAGTTCTCTCTGTAAAGTCATATATGCTGGAAACCATTTGCAGTGCAAAGTAGTATTAGTTGTTCCTCCAAGAACTATGCAAAATACTATATATTTTTGCATATATTATCTGTTAATCTTTTACTTCTCTACAAGCATCTGTTTTGTAGAATAGTTTGATCTCCTTTGTAAATGTGATGTTTATGAAAGTAATGGCTGAGTAATGAGAGCCACAAGGTAGAACTAATTTTAACTCTAATGTACAAATATGGAATTCCAGTGAACCAAGTGGAGATGTGCTTGTTTAGTTCCAACACCTCCCCTCCCCCATATTATAATTATACATAACTTAGAATTTTCTCCTTTCATTCAGGAAAATATTTTTTCCTCCTAGTTTTCTGGAGAAATATTTTTGGTTTTTAAATCATTACAGTAAAAGAACTTTTAATGGCGTAATTTATTTATTATTCTGACATGCTTATGCTTGCAAACATTGCCATAAGATTCTCTGCGGTATGTCAATGATTAACCCAACTTATTGTTTCTTCTATTTTACAAATTCCTTATTCTGGTTTGTATTCACCCTGCAAAGCCACCATTCCAGCAAAGACTAAAAACTCACACACCCACAAATGCTGGAATCCAGAGTGCTCTGGGTATTGTGGTTATTTCGTGTTCATACAATACATGGGAATTGGCAGCGAGTGTGTATAGTGTCAGGAATGGTGACATACTTGCCATAGAAAGTACAATGAAACTTGTTAACAACTTTACACATCAAAATTTTTCTACTTCATCCAAATGCATTCATGGAAATCTCTTATTCCTATACTGATTCAATATAGAGAAAAGACTTGCAGTCTGTTTTACATTGTAATATTAATAACGGCATGCATTGAAACTAATGCATTAATGGTCACTAAAAGGATGAAATCAGTGAGTTTCTTTTATTTATACCAAGTATATTCTCTAAATTATTATTCTTCCCATTAAAAGACAGTTTTTTCTATCAAGTTATTTTTGTTTACATTCATCCTTATTTGATTTCCAAGGTTTTCAATCTAGTATCACTTCCGGTCCACTTCTGGGTCTGCCGGGGAGCATGCGCCCTCCCCCCCCCCCGCACCTCACCTGGGTCCCTGCCTGGTGCCTCCTGCATCTGGGGTGGGGCACCCGGGGTCCCCCTGCGGCCGATCACTGAGCTGGGGAGGCACAGGGTGGAGGGGGCAGCACGCTCCCTGGCAGACCTGGAAGTGGACCAGAAGTACTTCCGGGTTTGCCACTGAGCATGTGGAGGGGCCCCCCACTCCACACCTGTGGGACTCTCCATTCAGCCCAGCATCACAATGATCATGAGCCGTGCCTCCTACCTCAAGGTATGTAGAAAAAACTTTTAAAGCTGTGTCTGTGTCCAAAGCTCTGATTCTCCAAATCAGCATAGGAACTTCAGATTTGGATTCAGCCGAATCAAATCAGGGACGGTGATCCAAATCAATGAATCGAATCGCTGTCCCTGATTCGGGCTGAATTCAAATTGAATAGGGCCCACTTCACACACCCCTAATTAGTTGTTCCTCCAAAAACTCTGAAAAATATTATATATTTTTGCATATATTATCTATTAACCTTTTGCTTCTTTTCAAGCATCTGTTTTGATGAATACTCTGAGCTCATTTGTAAATGTGATGTCCCCCTGCCCTGGCAGCAGGGAGCTCCTAGCCCCGGCTTCCTCATTGGGGCAGGGGACTTAAAAAGAGATGCAAGGGAGGGGCCAGGGTCCCAGCCCCCTGCTCTAATCCACCATTGAGGCAGCAAGCAGCGATCCCACAGCTGGGTGGGGATTCTCTGCCCAGCCAGGGGCTGGCTACTAGCTGTCCCACAGGTGGATGGGGCAGAGGGCGGGGACCTGTCCCACCCCTGCAGCCCTTTCCAAGCCCTGAACCTTGATCACCTGATTAGGGTTCAGGGTTATGACCTACCCCAACCGGGACAGTTCCCAGCCCCTCTCTGTAATTGCAGGGTGGGTGCTGCAGAGCCTTTTCCCCCGCTTAGCTCCACAGGTGCAGAGCTGGGTGAGGAACAGACTGGGGAGCTTATTCCTCACTCAGTTCCATGACAGCAAAGCCTGTTTCCTGCTCAGCTCCACTCCCCAGCCTGTTCCTCACCCAGCTCTGTGATAATGGATCTGGGTGTGGTACAAGCTCCCCAGCTTCTACCAGCAGGGAGCTCCCAGTGCCAGCTCTGTAACCTGGGGCCAGTGCTGAGAGATCTTTATCTCCCAGCTTGAACTCCACGTTTGTGGGGCTTGGGCTGGGAAATGCTTATCTCCCAGTACCAGCTCTGTGGTCATAGGCCTGGCACCAGGAGATCCTTATCTCTCAGCCCAAGCCCCGAGTTGCAGGGCTTGGGCTGGGAGGTAAGGATCTCCCAGCTCTGGTCGTGCAATCATGGAGCTGATGCTGGAAGATTAGTCTCTCCCAGCCCCCTGCTTCCTGATTTTTGCTCCCTGATTCCTGATCACGAACAGGATCCTTGGGGCACAGGGGGAACGAAGGAGACGTTGACGAGCTAGTCAGATATTGCCCATGGGGGAACCATCACCGGCCCCCGACCGCGGACGCTGATACTTTGTGGGCCCACGTGGCGTACCATCAAGCTGGGCAATATGGGAAGATAGGGGGCTATGTTTCCATCCGCCCGACCGAGGGCAGTGGGGAGCCGCTTAAAGAATGGGTCGTGTCCGGCCTCAGCCCCGCAGCCCTAGGATGCCTCCTTTCCAGCCCTGTGGTTCTTTACCACCCGCCCGACAAAAAAACCAGAGGTGTTACTTAGCCGTGTCAAGCCTACAGGCACAGACGACCGTACTCCCGCAAAAGAGTACGCCAGGTGCATCCAGTACCTAAAGGAGGGGAGCGGCTGCGAAACCCCCCTCCGATAAATTCAGATGCCCCAACCTCGATCCCAGGGGCGCCGAAAATGAAATCCTAACAGCACTCCGTGAGAGTCTTGAGACCGATGGGCGGGACGCCACAGGGTGGACAGGGCAAAAGTGGAATAAGGGAAAGGTGATTAATATCCTGTTTTGCTTGGTGACCACCCTACTATGACATGCGGCGAACCAAGCCAGCATGATAGATACGCTGAGTAGAATGGCCGCACAGCAGAGTACTGCACAGCCCGAGCCACCGCTTAAAGCTGGCACCACGGGGGAAGAAGAGGGAGTGGCCGAAAAGTTCCGGGCAGGAAATCCCGACGTTAGCGAAACCCCATCGGGCCCGCCCGAGGAACCACCCCCGTTTAACACCACGCCGCAGCTGTATTCCGCCCTCCCCGCTGACATAGGCGCACCCATTCTGCATGCGAACCCTGTAGCCTTAGTGAAAACTGTCATCAATGGCGCGGGAACCCGCACCCTCACTACCTTCCGCACGCGCACCAGAGGGAAACTCCAAGAGTTGGCAAGAGACACCCGACTGAATCTGGGTGAAACACTGGTAATATGGTTGGGACGATTAATATTAGAACACGGGTCAGATTTAGTAGACCCTGAGGAGTGTACTACCCTAATGCGCCAGCCCGCATGGAGTGGAGGAGCATGTAGCGACACGACTCAAATACTGCGCAACTGGGTTTGGTCAGAGGGAAACTCCAAGAGTTGGCAAGAGACACCCGACTGAATCTGGGTGAAACACTGGTAATATGGTTGGGACGATTAATATTAGAACACGGGTCAGATTTAGTAGACCCTGAGGAGTGTACTACCCTAATGCGCCAGCCCGCATGGAGTGGAGGAGCATGTAGCGACACGACTCAAATACTGCGCAACTGGGTTTGGTCAATCCCTCTGTGTGCTGCCGCGGTCCCAGCACTGCTAAACCAAACTCACGCTTGGCATGCGGATCCACCTGGTGACTCATCGCCTGCACAGCTCCTGTATGCAATAGCGGGAGCCAGTTACTTAACCTGGGATGCCGGACGGTATCCACTGACCCTGACTCCACACCAGGCAAACAGTATTTGGCCGCATCGCTGGTGT
>NW_005842117.1:1606985-1607806 GCF_000455745.1 Alligator sinensis | reverse complement strand
CGGAGGTATGAATACACCCATGTTCCGCTTGTTATTACACCCACTGGTAGGGGGGCCGATAGGGAACGTCCTAAGTAGCCTGGGAAAGCTTACCACAGCTTGTAAAACAGAACCCAAGCTCACCCCGCCAGCGGCAGTACAGGCGGTGGGAGCGTGGAAAGCACCACCTAGTAAACCCCGAACTGATCGCTCGCCGTGCGGACGACCACCGGACCGCACACCTGAGGAACTCACCATGTTTGGCTTTCTGCTAAGCAAAAGTGGCCTGACAAAGAATCAGCTTTGTGGGTTAGGAGATGAGGGGCAAAGGGCACTGGCGCTGAACCTAGGCTTTAAACCTAGGGGGCAGGAGCCAGACAAAGAAAAAAACGAGTAGTGGCAGTTGGCGCAGGCAGCGACGGCCGATCCCCCAATGACGAACGCCCGCACGCAATCTATAGTGTGAGCGCAACTGCAAATTCTACCCCTACCCCTATACGCTTTTTGCTAGACACGGGGGCCCAAATAAATGTGTTGAGACCTGAAACGCCCCATGTCAAGACATCCAAAGTCATCTTTGTACAAGGGCTAAATGCCACAACATCCGCGCCCGTGGTCACGTTTTGGATCAACAAAAGGGCCCTGTATGGAGTCTTAGGGGGCATAAACATCTTGGGCATCCCCGCAATAAAAGCATTGGCCTTAAAGAATGCCATATACCTAGCACTCCCGTTGACTGTGGCACTAGGCGAAAAACACCGGCCAATGCGAGCAAACTCTACACCCTGGCAGTATCAGCCAATCCCGACGCACACTGACCTGCAGCCCCAGATCCCAAACCT
>NW_005842117.1:1585411-1606862 GCF_000455745.1 Alligator sinensis | reverse complement strand
TGGAACCTCGTCTAGTGGCGGACTACCGACAACCGAATCGTCGCTGTAACCCGCTCCAAATGCCCGCTGCACAAACCGTCACAGACATCCTTGATGGCATAACCGAGATGCAGAGGGGCGGAGAGTGGTTTGCCACCACACTAGACTTAAAGGACATGTTTTATTTGATCCCTATACATGACCCGCATGGGATCCTTAATATGTGCGTAGGTGGACAAATGTTTTCCTGGAAGGTCTGTCCGCAAGGTTACCGCAACGCACCAGCACTAGCAGCCACAGTGATGAATGGGACGACCGACAGCTTTGTTCGTCCCCACCCAAAGACCACAGATGTTCGCATCTGGACCTATGTCAACGACATTGTCATCATGGGGCACGATCATACCACGGTCCGCTCCACTACTGAGGACCTAAAGGACCACCTGAGCAATCAAGGATGGACGGTAAACCCAGCCAAGTCCATGAGCGAGCCATCCTCGGACATTAAGTTTTTGGGGACACGATTCACAGGACAATGGCAATCGGGGACAGCACACGATGCTACCCCTGAGTTGTCCTCACCTTGGCCGACCACACAGGCAGACTTTCAAGGCCTGCTAGGCCAGCTGAATTGGTTCCGCAATTTCATAACGCCATCACATTTAAAAGTTGTCCAACGGTTACAACACTAAATTCGCAAGAAAACACGACGCAGAGTTCCATGGAGTGAGCGTGACCAAGCCGCGCTGGAAAAAGTCATGACAGAGATTAAAAAGACGTGTCTGATCGCACCCCCCGCCCGCAATCTCCTGACAATTCACGTGGGCTACACCACGGAACATATCTGGTTTACAGCCAGTGACGCCGAAATGGGAAAACTCGCGTACACCGGTCACCGCACACTCAAAAGCCACCAACATCGGTATGGTTGTCTAGGGAAGGTCATGCTCGCGGCTCAACCAGGAGAGCACCTCACGACGAGCCCAGGTGTACTTGTTGCACCCGGCGCCACCACTCTGGGATTACTTAACCCTAGCAAAATCCACCCGGAGTATCAGGGCACGGCAAAAACTTGGAGCGCCCTAGTCCTTCGTCACCAGTATCACTGGTCGGCGTGGCAAGTCGCTGACAGAGAAATGATTCCACCCGCTGAAGAAGATGATCCCGCTGTACTACGATTGTATGGGACCACATCCCCGGTGTGGATAGCTTCAGATGGTACATCCCGTGATGACGGAGGATATGGATATTATTGTGACCCCTGTCATGACTATGAGCTCCAAACGTCCCATCCAGGAGAGTCGGTCCAAGCATCTGAACTACGAGGCTTTCAACTAGCTCTTGAACACACCTACCGTCACCACAATGGGACGCTTCTGGTACCCATCATAGCCGTAGACTCAGAATATATATACAAAATTGTCACCAGAATGGCACAAATTACAGAACACACAACCCTCTGGGACGATGTCAAGGCCACTTTACTACGTTTCTCTGTCCGCCCCTTAATCAAGTACACGCGCTCTCACCGACCTGACACGGAGCCCGTACATGCCGTCATAGATCAGCTACTGGCACACTGAGGACCTGTGAACCAAAAGGACATACCTCAGTTACACGCCATTGACATCATAGATACCGACCCCTTCCTCGCTTGGCTCCACGAGCGTTGGGGACACCATGGAGCAAAAAGGGCACAAGCTCGCTGGAGGGAGCAAAGCGATGAAGGACCAAGCGTAGAACAATGGAAAAGAATAATCCAAGCCTGCTCTGCCTGTGCGCGAGAAAAACCAGTGCACCACAAGCACCAAAAGGGCGCCTATGACCCGGCACACTTTGCTCCAGGCAAGGTGTGGCAAGTGGACCTGCTTGGGCCATTCCCAGGAACCAAGCCACCAAAAAAGGGGCTAGTAATCATAGACCTGGGAACCCTTCAAATTTCATAGATTTCAATGATTTCATAGACATTAGGGCTGGAAGGGACCTTGGAAGATCATCGAGTCCAGCCCCCCGCCCAAAGGGCAGGAAGTCAGCTGGGGTCATAGGATCCCAGCAAGATAAGCATCCAGTTTCATCTTGAAGGTGTTCAATGAAGGCGCTTGAACCACCTCCGGTGGCAGGCTGTTCCAGACCTTGGGGGCTCGGACAGTAAAGAAGTTCTTCCTTATGTCCAGCCTGAAACGGTCTTGAAGTAGTTTGTGACCATTCGACCTCGTCATCCCTTGGGGCGCTCTGGTGAACAAACGTTCCCCCAGATGCTGGTGGTCACCCCTGATAAACTTGTAGGTGGCCATCAGATCACCCCTGAGCCTGCGCTTTTTCAGGCTAAAGAGCCCCAGGGCTCTCAGCCTGTCATCGTAGGGTCTGCTTCCCTGACCTCTGATCATGCGCGTGGCTCTTCTCTGGACTCTCTCAAGCTTCTCCACATCCTTTTTGAATTGTGGAGCCCAAAACTGGACACAGTACTCCAGCTGCGGCCTCACTAAGGCCGAGTACAGGGGGAGAATGACGTCCCGGGATTTGCTTGAGAAGCATCTATGGATGCAAGCCAGCGTTTTGGTCGCTTTACTAGCCGCCGCATCGCATTGCAGGCTCATGTTCATCTTTTGGTCAATGATGACCCCCAAGTCTCTTTCTTCCATAGTGCTAGCCAACATAGCACTGCCGAGCCTATAAGGATGCTGCGGGTTTTTTTCCCCAAGGTGGAGCACCTTGCATTTATTGGCGTTGAACACCATCAGATTCTCGTCCGCCCACTTGCTGAGCCTGTCCAGGTCAGCCTGGATAACCTGCCTGTCTTCTGGTGTGGATGCTTTGCCCCAGAGGTTGGTGTCATCGGCGAACTTGGCCAGTTCTGATCGCTTCTGACTCCAGTGTCCACATCATTAATGAAGATGTTGAACAGTATGGGTCCAAGGACAGAGCCTTGGGGGACCCCACTGGTCACAGGACACCACGATGAGTGACTTCCATCGATTACTACCCTCTGGGTCCGACGCCGGAGCCAATTTTCCAGCCAGTGGATTGTGGAGGACCCAAGGCGACAATTGGCCAGTTTCTCCAAGAGGCGATCATGGGACACCAGATCGAAGGCTTTTTTGAAGTCAAGATATATGACATCAATCTCTTCTCCCTTGTCCAGGTGATAGGTCACCTGGTCGTAGAAGGAAATGAGATTGGTCAAGCAAGACCTACCCGCAACAAACCCGTGCTGGCTATCCCTTAAGATGTTGGCGTTGGCCAGTCCATTAAGGATGGCCTCTTTAATAAACTTTTCTAAGATCTTCCCCGTGATAGAAGTCAGGCTGATGGGCCTATAGTTAGTCGGATCCACTTTCCTCCCTTTCTTGAAGATAGGCACCACATTGGCCTTCTTCCAGTCTTCGGGCACTTCACCAGAGCGCCAAGAGTTTTCAAAGATCCGTGCTAGAGTCTGGGCTATGATGCTCGCCAGCTCCTTGAGTACCATGGGGTGAAGATTGTCAGGGCCAGCTGACTTGAAGATATCCAGGTTCTCAAGATGTTCCTTCAGAAACTCAGCATTAATGGAGGGCAGGGGATCACCCTCACCCGGACTTCCCGGCCCTGGAGCGGGCATGGGCGTCCCATGGGACTGATGAAAGACTGACGCAAAGTACCTATTTAATAGGTTGGCTTTTTCCTAATAATTTTTCCTTAATAAAAAAGTTAGGAAAACATGGTGGGAGGGGACTTTTCCTCTGGCTCCCCACATATCTGAAAAAGGACTTTTTATTGTCCTTGATGCTCAAAGCTAGCTGGAGTTCAGTTGCAGCCTTGGCTTTCCTGGTCTGCTCCCTACAGGACCGGACCAGTGCAGAATAATCCAGGATTATTCTGGATTATTTATTATTATTATGAAATTATTATTAAATTATTAATAATAACAATTATTAAATTATTATTAATAATTATTATTAAATTATTATTAATTATTATTATTATTCTGAAATTCTCGTCCTCCCAGCGGTTCGCGATAGAGCATAATGTTCAGTGGCATCACCATCTACCCTATCACCCGCAGTCCAATGGCGTCGTGGAGCGCCAGATAGGACTATACAAGGAACAGTTAAGGTTAAAGGAAAATGGATCATTCAAGAACTGTACTTAGTTCAGCAATGATGTACTAATTGCCATGAACGCCACTAAAGCTTTGTGGGATGAACGCACCCCGGTGCCACGTCCGCCTTGGAAGCCATGTTACTCATCCCAAGAAACAGTGTGGCTAGCCATTCCCACAGCTACCAGCAAGTGCCCGACTCCAGCTCCCGGTGTTGTACTTAAACCTGGTGAGTACCCGAATACCTATTTTGTCTCTCTTGAAGCAGTCTCACCCGCATGCACCGTCTTGGCCCACCATAATTGGCTAAGTCGACGTAGCACAGTTTACTATACATTACTAACGAACCCCAAGTTTTGTTTTCCAGCCTAAAAAGGTATGAAGTCGCCGATGCATGACATGGTGTGAAACTCGTATTCGGGACAACTGTCACCGTGAGTGAACCCGTTGGCGACGACTCCGGCAAAAACCGCCGTGCTGCATCTAGACAGACGTGGTTGGATTCAGTACTGACTAACTATCTGACTTATTTGCAAGTCTTGAGTGAAAGTTTACACTTTTGATCCTTATTATGTATTTGTATTTGATATTGTATTTTGTACATTTCAATTTCGTATATACCCACTTACTCGCTATAGGAGAAGAGGTTCTTGAGCTTAAACATGTCTGAAATTGGCATTTGGTTAAGGGTGCATGTGATAAAGAAAAAAAAAATGATGACCAAACGCCAAACATGAGAGCAAGTTGTGCTCGTGGCTTGGGGGAAGTGGTGGGCGCGGCCTGATAGCCGCGAGATTGGCGGTCCCGGCCTGCGCTGATTGGCAGGGGGTGGTTGGATGCAGCCCGTTTAAAAAAGAAAGCGCGCGCGCCAAAATAAAAGGAATAGAGGACCCGCGCCATATCGGAGAGGCCTGATCACCCTCACCGGAGGTCCTGTGTCCACGAAATCCCTTGCCCCCGGACGCCCCCATCACGACCGAGTATATCATTCGAACGTGTTTAAAGCTCTCGAGTCACCAGCGAGTTTAATCTTGAAACTGCTGTAACGGAAACCACCTATACGAAAGTGTGAGTAAAGCATTTATTTGTTACACCGCCTCCTTAATTGTTTTCTGTCAATGGGAAGAGAGATAAGAGAAGGAGAAACAAGGTCCCGTAACCCTTTCGTCCCCAGCCTGTTCGCGCAGCACTTTTCTGGGTCCAACCACCCACCGTCAGGTTGGTCAGTCCAGACGTGAGACCAGGGAGACACTCGGAGCCTGGAAGGTGGTTGGGCACAGTGAGGTGGGTGGCTCAACATAGGAGCACCCCCTAGTGGCCCGCCACGTGGTGGTAGTGGTGGGAAATGACAACCTGCTATATTGAAGGCATAATCTGGGGAAGGGAATAGAGTCATTGAAAACCCTTGAGCAAACAATTTCTAATTTGGCATCAGGTCAACTGGACAGTTTAGATAGGATGGCTGATGAGTATGACCACCTGACAGTGGTCGACTCGAGAGAGCTGATGAAAGAGGGAGGCCTTCCAGTGAGGAAGGAGCAAAAGACAGAAGACCCGATTAAGATCCTGTGTGATAATGACCAGGCCACAAGATCACCTCCAGCCATCCATACAGAACCCATGGGAAGCACTGAGGGGCCACCCTCTGAGTGGGACTTCCAGAAATTCGAGCTGCAGCTAGAAGCTGAGGAGTTAGACTGCAAGTTCAAGCATGAGCTAGAGTTGAAAAGGATGGAGCTGGAGGTCCAGCACTAGCATGAAAAGCCGGAGGCCAGAGAAGCCCAGTGCCCACATGAGGCAAGGCTGAAGAGGCAAGGCTCAAACATGAGCACGAGCTTGCAGTACTCTGAATGCAGGCAAATGCTGAAACAGTATGTGCCCAGCCAGCACTAGCTGCATCCCCCAGACTGAACACCCCAATCTCTCGCTATGAAGATGGGGATGATCCAGAAGTGTTCCTAAACATCTTCGAAAACCAAGCGCACCAATGGAAGTTGCCAAAGGAAGAGTTCATGAAACACATGGCTGCTCTCGTAGAGGGCGACATGTCTGTGGTCCTGAACAGCCTGCCCTTGGAATCCGCAGATAACTATGATGCCTTTAAAAATGCTGTGTGTTCAAGGTTCAGGTTAGGACCAGATTATTTCTGGAAAAAATTCCAGAATACCATCCCACAACCAGGGAAGACAATGGTCAATTATGCAGCCCAGGTGTGGGACTCAGTCCTTAAATGAGCAGATGGAGCCAAGGCAGACAATAGAGAGAAGGTGCTAAACCTCATAGCGCTGGACCAATTTTATCATCACTGTCCAAGGAAGATTAAAACCCTAGTCAAAGACTGGGCCCCCAAAACCATCAAAGAGGCTGAAATTGTGGACCAGCTGTTGCTATATCACAAGGGGCCTGACAAGAAGCCTCCCTACTTTGGAAAGGAACAGAAAGGGTTCCCAAAAGGGAAAAGAGGGCCACCTCCTGCTGAGCACAAGGCGACCCAAGATTCGGACAAACCACCCAATTCAGAAACGAGGGAGTGCTATAACTGCAGGAGCCAGGCCACATCAGGCCCAACTGCCCAAAGTTAATAAACCCAAGCCAGTCAGACATGCAGCAGCTGTAAGCAGCAAGAGGGGAAACCCGAGCCACTTTGAGGGTCGTGCCTGTTGCTACAGGATTACAAACCCAGAGGAGGTGACAGCCTTCCACCAGACTAAGATAACAGTAAATGGCAGAACCCTTTTTGGGGAACTGGACACAGGGTCCATGTGTCATTAATAAATGCCAACCTTGTTTCACCTGCAGATATAGTTCCAGGGATTACCCTTACCATTCAAGGGATGGGGTCCCAGCCATTCAAGGTACCAGTAACCCATCCCCCATTGAGTAGAGAGGCTGTGGGATGTGCATAGAACTGGGTGTGCTGGAAGGGGCTCCTGTTCTCATCTTGGTGGGATGTGATGTTTCAGAGCTAGAATACCTGCAAAGGGAGGAGGACTACCTCCTAGAGCTACTGACCCACCACAGCCCCCACTCCCTGATCATGATCTCAGGGGGGAGGAGGGGTGGTGGGTGCTTGGAGCTCCTTGCTGCCAGGGCTGGGGACATAATCCCCACCCAGGCTCCAGTGGCAGAACCTGCCCCGGCAGCAGGTAGCTGCCAAGGGCAGGGAGCAATCTCCCTCCCCCTAGTGGCCAGCTGACTGGGAGCAGATTTGCTCCTGGTCAGGCATCTACATGAGTGCTACTGCACAGTAACTACTCATGAATAAATTTGCTACTTGCATTTGCAGTTAACAAGCTTACTCACGATTAGCAAGGTTTACTGCATAGGTAGTATGTGCATGTATAGATGCACACACTTACTGCACGGTAAATTACTCTACTTTATAGTAAAGTGTCTCATGTAGATGTGCCCACTGTTACCTACAGTATGAAAATTAAGTCCTCCAAGTATTCTTACTTGCTGATTCTCTTTTCAAATATTTGTTCTTTCATTTTTGGTTGTTCCTAACTATGCCTATTGCTTCATTTTCATATAATAAAATATTTTTCATTAAGATTAATCGATAAAAGAACAATACATAATTTTAATAATTTTTAATTAAATGAATAACTAAATGAGATTTACAAAATATTCCCATAATGTCAAATAGGTTTCCCAAATTCTCCATTATGCTGAAGAAATCCCTTATTACTTCATTCATTACATCATAACATTGACATTTGATCATTTTTATCTATCATTCTTTCTAGCTCTCTGTATAACCCTGTAAATATTTATGCAAATACTGTTAGTATGCCATCTACTGCA
The DNA here is from genome assembly GCF_000455745.1 of Alligator sinensis. NCBI lineage: Eukaryota > Metazoa > Chordata > Crocodylia > Alligatoridae > Alligator > Alligator sinensis. The sequence continues at coordinate 1,598,998 of NW_005842117.1, read as the reverse complement.
ATGTTTAATTTTGATTGATGGAGGGCTGCTCTGTAAGGCAATACTGTCTGGTTGCACAGAAAAACAAAACTCCAGTCACTTAAAGTCATGTATATTTATTTTAAAGTTCTGTGATCTCACTAGGAACAATATGGAAAGGTCAATATAGTGTGACCTTTTAAGAGTGGGTTTTGCAGTGAATTTGAAGATTCAAAAAAATAGTACTGGCCTCTGTAGTCATAATTGCTTGATATTTATAATTTGTAAATAGATTAAAGTTTGTTTACTTCAGTGCTTTTCATAGGGATTAGTGTCCTAATTTATATTAAAAGCTCTTTCCTTTTTAGATTTTTCTGATCCACCTGGCTGCTCAACTAGTCCTTCCTCACAGCTGTTTTAATTGCAGTGCTTTTCTGTGTGTATTGAGGATTTGATTTTTGAGGTATGGCTGACCTTTTCAGTGCTAGTGCAGAAAACCATCAAACATTTCTCACTTAAAATTTTTGAAGAAAAAACTGTGATCCTGCTGGTTAAATTTCTAGGTAAGAATTTTGCTATATACATGTGTACAAAACATCATATTTCCTCACAGATGGTTAATAAGCTGTTTTATGCCCAATTAGCTCAAAACACAGCAAGGAAAAATTGCAAAGAGAAAAAAACTTTTTACTTCCCCAGAAAATGCATAAGACTGTAAAACATGAACGACTATGCTGGAAATGCATGCTATTGATGAGTCCCCCAGTGGCAGACAAAGTTCAGTTGAGCTAGTTCCGAAGCCAGATGGAAAACCCAATTCTGCGTGGACTTTTGAAAGCTTGATGTTTTTTCCATGTTTGCGTGTGTATAAATAAGACTGCGACATTGGAGGGTAAAGTTAAACATGTCCTTGGAATCAGTCTCATAGAGAGACAGTGGCACATGCCTCTCGAGGAAGAATCATATGACAAGACTGCCTTTTTTATGCCACTTGGGTTGTATCAATGGCAGACTGCCTTTTCACCTATATGGGAACACGCAACTCTACAACATCTCATGGATGTGTTACGGTGATTCCACAGCTCATGCGAAAATCATTGCCTAGTTGGATGATATGGGACTAAAAAGCACATCTAGAACAGACCATGGTCATATTTTGATCTTTCTGGAAAGTTGAACTAATATTGAACCCAGCTAAATATAATATCAGAGAGAAGGAAATCATGGCTCTGCCCCAGCTACGGACCACACTGTCACTGCCACATGATGTCAGGTTAACTGCGTTGCAGCTCCATGCCATGCTGTGCGCCCTTACTGCAGCAAGATGCCAGACTGGCTGCAGTGCAGCTCCGCACCATGCTACATGCCTTGAAAGCAGTGCCGATGCTAAGGGGTGGGAGTCTTTGGGGGGGTGGGGGAAGCCACCCCGAAATTGCATGTAGCTGCATGCACAGATGTGCACATTGCCAGTGCATCTGGCTTGGCCTCCATGGAAACCAACAGGGCTGCGCTGTGTGGCTGCTGGGGTCTCCATGGAAACCGAGCCATGTGGCCAGGGGCTTCTGGGAAATGTAGTCTGTACACAAAGAAAAAAAGATGGAGGGACAGAGCCACACCTACCACCTGATTTTAACTATATACTGGCCATGTATGGTGGTGGTGGTGATGCCAACACCGTCGCCACTGCTTGTGATGTTTCCCACCACCATCTCTGCACACCTCAACTGTGAGAAGAGCTCTCCAGCAACAGGTGGAGCAAATGGTAAGTTTGCAATTGAGGGGCTGTACCTTGACAAATGTTAGCACACTAATATTTCGAGGTAACTTTAGTATGTCTTATGATTGCATTCCAGAAAACCCATGAATGGTGGATGCAGCATGACAAACCCATCCTCCGGGCTATGCTGCATCACGTATTATATTTAGGTAAGGAAAGACAATACTTAAATCTCCCATGGGAGATTTTGTAGCCTATAGTGGGGAGGCAAAGGAAGATGCTTTGGGGAGTATGGGCCAAAAGCCATCTTTTTTATTCCGTTGCAGGACTCTCAGAAGACATGAGATAAAAGAAGAGGGAGCACAATTGACAAGACAAGAATTGAGACAGTTGAAAAGTAAAATGATAACTAACTGAATAGAAATAGATAGAAATACAATAGAATAGATTAATAGAATATAGAATAATAGTGATAGAGTAGAATATAAAATAGGAATAGAGTAGAATACAGAATAGGTAGAATAGGGTAATTAACAGTTGTTGATGTTGTTCCTGGATGTTAGCTACATTTATTTATTTAAATAATTACGTATAATTTATTAATTTATTTATTTTGTACGTAAGACAGAAAATGCAAATTTATATTTTATACCATTTTAAAAAATATTATACAGTGATTTTGCAATAATATGATTATTTTATCATTTTAATGCTATTTATATTTTAATACTTTACTAATATGCAAATACAGACAACCCTTGCCATTCACGTGAGATACGTTCGCATATCCCCCATGAACGGTGAGATTTTATCATTTTAATGCTATTTATATTTTAATACTTTACTAACATGCAAATACAGACAACCCTCGCCATTCATGCGAGATACGTTCGCATATCCCCCACGAATGGTGAAATCCGTAAATAAGGCACTGCATTCATGATCGCCATCTGCATTCATGAATTCAGTGTCCCTGGTGGCTGGGGGGGGGGCACAACTGCTCCAGCGACGGCGACAGCGCAGCGCTGGCAGCAAGCACAGAATTCCAAGGAGCTCCTTTAAGTGTATTTAAGAAGCGGGTTCAGCATTCATGAATATTTGAGACCGTGAATGCTGAAACCACAAATAGTGAGGGTTCCTGTAATATTTTTAAGCAGCAAATAAAGGTTTACATTTTCTACAGTTCCTTCTGGATGTGCTTACAACTTCAGAGGGTTGCGTTTCAGGAGTGAAGGGATTACTGGTTTGCTGGTGCCCCCTGCTATAATTGAATATCAAAGACATCAGCGGGTTGGATTATGTGGCTTCCCCTGCTGTAATTTACTATGAATTGCGCTGAGCTTAGTTCAGTCTAAAAGCTGTCACCTGTAAACATGGATGCATTATTTAAAACAAATCATTTCAATTTTAATAAACCTATTTAATTTAATGAGGATTAAATGCTATCACATGTACAAGTGCACTGTGATAGCCCAAATCCTGTCTTCTGGAATCTCACCTCTTACCCATGACTTTGCAAATATTGTTCCAGTGTCTTGGACACTTCTTTAGTCAGTTGTTTCAGTGTCCTATGATGAATTTCTCAGGCCCTGCTGATTTGAATTGATTCAAGTTTGTCAAGCACTCTGTCATTGTTCTTTACTGACTGTGATCTGGCTCTGTTTTCTTCATCTGTAGCACTTTTTTTAGCTATTTGATTGCAGTTTTTGTTTTTGTTTTCATGACAGGCAAAGTAGTCATTGAGCCATTTTGCATCTTGCATTAACTGGTCACCTTTTATACTGAGAAATAGATTTACAGCTATCTTGGTCTTTTTCTTCTGTCTGACATAGTTGTAGACCCTTGTCATATCTTTAAGGTCCCTTGCCAGTTACGTCTCATTTTTTCATCTTTGCTTTCTTGGTTTTGTCTCTGCAAGTTCTTGATATTCCTTGGCCTACTTTTGCAATGACTTACACTCTTTTACTTTAACTAAATATTTTTTTCTTGTTTTTGAGGGAACTAAGAAGTACCTTGTGTAGCCAAGTTGGTCTCTGGCTCCTTGTGTAGCCAAGCGGTTCCTACCTTTTTGGAATATCTTCTTGTTAAACTTCCAATATAATACATTTTAAGAAGTGTCTAACTTCCTGCTTTGCTTTATATATGAGTTTGTCTACCCATAAGACCTCATCTACTATTTTTCAGTTGTTTTAAATCATAGGAAAGCCTCTTTCTGAGGAAGCTAATGAATTCTTTCATTTCATGTGATTATTTCTTCCCTGTCGCTGCCACATTAATAATCAGTACTTCCTTATTGTTCCAAACAAGATCCAAGATAGATGACGCCCAATTGTGTCCTCAAATTTTTGGAACAGAAAGTTGTTTGAGAAAATTATCTTTGAGAAAATTATCAAGGAGCACATCTGCAAGGGCCCAGCAGGGGAGGTAGTGCTCATGGAGGGCAGGTCCTGCCTGACTAACCTGGTTTCTTTTTATGATCATGTCACAAAGTCCCTGGACAAGGATGTTGCAGTGGATGTCATCTTCCTGGACTTTAAGAAGGCCTTTGACATGGTTTCCCACCACATTCTCTTAAAAAAACTTGGTGACTGCGGCATTGATGCCTACACAGTCAGGTAGGTGGCAAATTGACTAGATGGTCGCACCCAGAGAGTGGTGATGGGCAGGTCATTTTTGACCTGGTGGGATGTGGGCAGTGGAGTCACCCAGGGCTCTGTCCTGGGGCCTGTACTGTTCAACATCTTTATCAGTGATCTGGATGTGAGTGTGGAAAGCACGCTGTCCAAATTCGCTGACAACACCAAGTTGTGGGGCGAGGTGGGCACACTGATGGGGAGGGACAGAATCCAGCTAGATCTAGATAAATTTCAGAAATGGGCAGATGAGAATAGGATGGAATTCAATGCAGACAAGTGCAAGGTGCTGCATCTAGGGAGAATGAACCAGCAAAACACCTACAGGCTGGGGAACACCCTTCTTGTCAACACGGTGGCAGAAAGGGATCTTGGAGTCATTGCTGACTCCAGGATGAACATGAGCCACCAATGCAAGGAAGTGGTCAGTAAGGCAAACTATACCTTGTTGTGCATCTACAGATGCATCACAAGCAGGTCCAGGGAGGTGATCCTTCCCCTCTATGCAGCATTGGTCAGACCACAGTTGGAGTACAGCATCCAGTTCTGGATGCCGCACTTCAAGAGGGATGTGGCTAGCATTGAGAGGGTCCAGAGGAGGGCCACTCGCATGGTCAAGGGGCAGTGGGGCAGGCCCTACAAAGAGAGGTTAACGGGCCTGAACCTATTCAGCCTCCACAAGAGAAGGCTGAGAGGGGATCTGGTAGTGATTTAAAAACTCACCAGGGGGGACCAGTGGGAATTGGGGGAGGCTCTGCACCACCCAGGGTTACTAGGAATAATGGCCACAAATTGTTAGAGAGAAGGTTCAGGCTGAACATCAGGAGACATTACTTTACAGTTAGGGCTGCCAGGCTCTGGAACGGGCTCCCAAGTGAGATGGTACTCTCTCCTACCTTGGGGGTCTTCAAGAGGAGGCTGGACAGATATTTGGCTGGGGTGATATGACCGTGGCACCCATACCTGCCCAGGTCAGGGGGTGAGACCTGATGATCTGTTTAGGTCCCCTCTGACCCTAAGTACTATGATACTATGTTCTCTACACATATAAAGAAATATAAGGACCTCTTGTGTTTTTCTTAATGGCTGCTTATTTCCTTTAGCAGGTATCAGGGAAATTTAAAATTTCCCTGATACCTGCTATTAATACCACTTCATAAGTTTTGGATACTCTCATTACCTGCTCACTTCATGTACTTCTTTTTCCTGAATTGGCGGTCTGCAGCAGAGTATCGTTATTGTTCTTTTCTTGGTTTCTTCCTTGTGCAGCTGCGAACAGGCATATATATATTCTAGGCAGAGTGAAGTACCTTGTATTTTATTTTTTTAACTAAGCCTGCCCTTCTGAAATAGGGTACAGTCCACAATATTGATTTTCCAATCATGTGAGTTATTCCAACTGAATTTTTAATGCTAATAAAGTCATAACTTTCTTTACATTCTGGGTGCATCTACACATGTACTTCAGTGCTCAGTATCCTATTCTACTGCACATTAAACTGGCATCTAAAAAGCTGTGCTAATATGTTAATGTGTAATAGAATAGGCAGCATGGGTGACTGGTGCCACCTGAGTCTGTGGGGGCACGTGCCCCCCCAGAGGCCAGTCAGTGACTGGTCAGGGGGGGCACAGCTAATTGTGTCAATGGCAGTTCATCCGGCACCCCCACTCTCCAGCTGGTGCTCGCAGGGGGGCACTGGTGCTCCCACCTGCCTGTCGCCTGCCCATCACCTGCCCATCGCCTAAGGGGCAGCCTTCACTCCAAAAACTATTTAACTCTTGCCTTCTGGTCTATAGGGTACATTTCTGATTCTTGCCATCAGGCCTAGGGACAGAAGTTACCTATAAACTGGTTTAAGTGACCAGAAACTGGTTTAAACCTGTAACAGAACATAAGCTCAATGTACATAAACCAATTTCAAAATTTCTGAAACCAGTTTGAGATAAACCTGGTTGAATGTAGTATCAGACTTAACTGATTGAGCTCAAACTGGTTTATGCAATTTCTGTCCCAGGCACCTTCCTGGTTTAAGTTAAACCAGAGTCCCCCAGCATCCCAGCATGGTCTTTGGGATGGGCTGTGATCTCTGCTTCAGTGGAACAGGGTTGGCTCTGTCCCTCTGGTCCCTAGCTGGAGCAGGGACAGGCAGGGGTGGGGGCCTGGTCAGATGCTGGCCCCAGAAGGGAGCAGGGAAGAGGTTTATTCCTCCCTCCCTCCCGCCCCTGTTCCACCAGCTTCGACCTGCCAGGCATTTCTCTGGTGGGGGCGTGGCCAGCCCCAGCAGTAGCCTGGAATGAACTGACCCCTCCCTGTCCCATCAGCAAGGACCCAAGCCAGGGTCCACCCACTGCTCCCCTCTTGCTGCTGCAGTGGCAGGGGCGGGGCATGGCCAGATGCCAGCCAGTATGGCCCCCTGAGGCACAGCGGGCAGGGAGGGGGGTTTTCCCCCTCTGCCCCTGGGAGACTACAGTGGAGTCTGCCAGCCCTGACCGTTGCCACCGATTGCTCCCTGTATGGCACAAGTGGTGAGATAAGCTCCCTCCTGCCCCCTCTGCCAGATGCCAGAGGGAGGGAAGGAATAACTCCCATCCCTGGCCCCTCAGCTAAAGGACCATGCTGGCTGGCTTCTGGCCATGACCCCATCCCAGGCCCTTGGACTGGTGAGGGGGCAGGGACCATGACCAGGGCAGCACCCCCTGTCATGGTATCCCAGAGTGTGAGCCTCTTCCCAGTGCGGGGCTAAACTGTGGGGCAGGGAAAGCTGCTGCCAACTGCATAAGGCAAGCGGTGGCAGTGCTAGGGTGGTTTAGGGGCTGTTGTCACTGCTTCAAGCCCCAGTGCCACCGCTCACCCCATGCAGTGTGTGACAGCTCTGGCCAACCTGCCTGAAGTGCACTCTGCCCTCCCCTTTAGATGCATAGATTCACAGATTCACAGAAGTTAAGGGCTGGAAGGGACCTCATAAGATCATCGCATCCAGCCCCTTACTTTGGGCAGGAAAAACTGCTGAGGTCAAATAACCCCAGTAAAGTGTGCATCCAGTTTCCTTTTGAAGAACTCCAGGGTAGGTGCCTGCACCACCCCTGCTGGGAATCTATTCTAGATTCTGGCCACATGAACCATGAATAAGTTTTTCCTTATATCCAGTATGAAACCTTTTTTTAGCAGTTTGACCGTTACTCCTGGTTTTTCCCTGGGGTGCTTTGGTGAATAGTTGTTTGCCTAGCCCCTGATGCTCTACCCAGATATATTTGTAAGCTGCCACCAAATCTCCCCAAAGTCTTCTCTTGTAGGCTGAACAGTCCCATGTCTGTCAGCCTTTCCTCATATGGCTTGCTCTTCTGGCCTCTAATCATATGAGTGGCTCTTCTCTGGTTTCTCTCAAGCTTCTCCACCTGCTTCTTGAAGTGTGGCACCCAGAACTGGATGCATTAATCCAGCTGTGCCCTCGCTAATGCTGAGTAGAGTGGGAGAATAACTTTCTTAGTTTTGCTTGAGATGCATTAATTGATGTAGGCCAGCTTATTGTTTGCTCTGCTAACTGTAGCATCACAGTGGTGGCTCACATTAATTTTATGGTCAATTATGACCCCCAGGTCTCTTTTGGATGTAATGCTAGCTAGCTCCCCAGACACCATGACAGGGGGTACTGCCCCCATCATGGGCACTACACCCTTGCTGCTCCAGCGGCAGAGGCAGGGTCATGTCCAGAGGCCACATGAATGGCCCCTGAGATGAGGGGGCAGGGAGAGGGGGTATTCCCCACTCCCTACAGCATCTAGCAGAGGCGGGCAGAAGGGGGCTTATCTGGGTGCTTGTCCCATATGGGGAGCAATTGGTGGTGGCAGCAGTTGGGGCTGGCAAATCCCACTGCAGTCCCCCAGAGACAGAGGGGACTGAGGGGGGAAACACCCCCTTCCTGCCTCCTTTGCCTCCGGGGGCCATGCCAGCTGGCATCTTCCAGATTCTGATATGCTGCCATTTAATTGTCTTTGTTCATCAGCCTGTCCTGTATCACTGTTTCTGACACCTTCCTAGAAATTTTCATTCTTTTTGATACTCTGCAGAGTTGATCATTGTGTTTTCAACACTTGGCCCTTCTCCTTCAATGCGTCACCAGCTTGAATTTAGTGCAGACAGTCACCTCGACCTTCAGGGACACAAACATGACACTTCCAATGCAGATCATGATAGCAAAGGTGGCTTCAAAAATAGAACAAAAGCATCTTATCAAAATAGGTTATAAAATAAAAGATGTAACTTGTTTGTATTCAGTAACTTTTTTTTCAACCAGTCCTGCACTGTAGACCAATTTTTAATCAGCATATATTTTCCTTAACTATAGGGGAGTTTTTTGAAAATGCTAATTCTGCAGTATTGGTAATGAGATAAGGCACTTTACAATGGGACAACACCCACTCCGAACTAAAACATACTGCTACTATTTAATGGAGAGGGATTATTTTATACAGGTTTTGCTGACAATTGGTTTAACTGGAAAAATTGCCATGCAGGTTGTTAAAACTGAAGCCCAGCATGAGCATCAGGAAAAGAAAGAGGATATGATGATGCACTGAAAAAAATAGAGGAAATGACAATGGATGTCTAATGAAGAAGGTGGGGTTGCTTGTTTGTTTAGTGTACTCACCAGGAAAAATCCCACAACTGAAAATATATAGAAGCAAGGTGAACGCTGTGGAAACACTATCTGTGACTGATTGCTTAGCCACTCTCTCCCATTCCTTTTCTTAGGTATTCTAGGATCGTCAGGCATGCTGACTAAAAAGGACAGGGCATCACAGTTTGGGGCAAATTCATGATTGTCAGGTCTAATTTGATTACTTCCTATTTGGAAGCTTAAACTTAAGAATTGACAGTGTATAAATAAAGCTTTCTCATTTTTATGCACATAACCCTGCACATAAGTCTGTGCACAATCCTTTATTTTTGTACCTATTGCCACTGCTCATTCCTTCTATCTATTGTGCTAGTACAGTACTGAGAACATTGAATTATTTCTTATAGTTCTGTGTAAAGTATCCTGCAAACTTATGGTGCTGTATAAATAAAATAATTAGCCTATCTCATTCCAAAACCCATAAGCAACAGCAATGGGGAGCTACAATCTGCGTAATAAATAATTGCAGGGTTAATACATTGTTTCTACTCGCCTTGCTTTTGCCATGTGTATGACAAGAAAAAGCATTAATAACAATGTAAGAAGATGTAATTTGTCTCATACCAAGATCAGAGAGATTCAAAAAGCTGTAGAAATGATAAACTCACTTACATTGGATAAGCTGAATCACTTGGTATTGGCTTTCTGCTTTTAAATCAACACTGGGAATAATATAACCATAGTCAATATCTCTGAGGGAATTGTACAGGTTCCAACCATCTGCTAAATTAAGCATCAGTCATTATTATGAACATGTGCAACAGACCTGCTACAAAATGAATAATAACTTCAAGCACATAACTGAGCCCTAGGAGGATGCTGGATTCTCAGAGATGGATACCAAATTTAGAGGAGCATAGGGCTTTTTTTTTTTTTAGTATTGTCTCGTAAGTTGCAAAGTTCAGTAGTAAGCATGATTTTCTCCAATTCTTCCACATTAACTAGCATATATGTGCTGAATTTCAAGTAATGATCTGCTGGAAACAGTCCAAATGGCTAAGTTTGTGAAATAAATGTCCTAATAGGTTTAGTTTCCTTGCCTTAGTTTTCTTCTGCCAGCTTCTGTCTAGTAGTACCTTGAAAACTCAGGTGTAATAGACCAGAACGTCTGAAAAAGAAAAACTTTGGTAACAAGGTCAAGATGCAGGGAAGAAAGTAGTGCTGGTTATGACAAAGTGAGTAAGGTAGCTTCTCAATAGCCCTTCTACGTTTAACTGTTTCATTAAAATATCCAGTCACCTTATGGGCTCTGAGGTTTTTAGAGGTCCTGCCCCCATTTTAAATTTACTTAGCTTGTAAAGAAGAAATCTTGAAAAACTGCTAGTTTTGTCATTGACAGCAGTGAGATCAGGAATTCATTGTTAAGTTCCTTGGGCCAAGAATGATCTTTTCACATCTTTATGGTATCTTGCACAATAGGATCCCTGATTAATGATTCATTTAGGTAGGTACTCAAGGTGAAAAGTTTTCTTACTCCTTGCAGGGCAGCCCATAGACCTAGCGCAGTTAAAATACATGAGTCTCTGTAGCCAACAGCACACAGGAGTGGGGTGAATAGCATAACACCAGTCTGCTTTTCTTTCCCTAGAGCAAATAACTACTCACATTTATATTTGGGGAAACTGGGGTCAGTATTTGGCATGCGTCTAGAAAAGGGGTAAAGCTCTAGCCAGTTGCCTTTAGGTACTATCACCATATAAATGTGTTTTCCCCACTTTAGTCTCCCATTTTCTACTCTAATGGTATCATAAATAAAGGACATTTTAAATTTTAAAGAATACTGGTTGGGGTTTTTTTTGTTTTTTTACTCCATGAGACTCTACAACTGTACACAGGCAATGCTGAGATATATTACTGAGAGCACTGAGACAGCAAAGTTTGTTTTAAAACCCTGGAACAAAACCAGCATTGGTCATTAATGCAGTAAGTGGGTTGTTTTTACTGTGAAGGTCACATTATCAAATAGTAACAGGGACTTTTTGCAAAAGGGAAATTCTTTTGTATGTTTAGTAATACACCATTTATTGGGAGATATTTCTTCTTGAGATGCCAAGAGAGCTTCTGTTACTGTGGCATTACAGTATCCAACTGAGAACTAATTTATGTTTCAGTTTGTCAAGTGCACGGTTATAATTATTTTAGTGCTGTACTGAAAGAATGCTAAGGCCTGATAAGAAGGTGATCTCACTGCCTTTCCCCATAATACACACCCACCATCTGCAGAAAGCATTATTCTTAGTAGTATTCAGTATAACCTCTCTTGTGATGCATTTTAGCTTCACTTCACAGTCCAGTGAGCAATGATGTTTGAAAATTGATTAAAAGCTCTAATTATTTTAACAGGACTATAATCATGATTGATAGGACATAGTCAAGTAATCAAGGGAAAAAAAACTAGCTTTTTTTTTTTTTTTCCAGCAATGTGTAGCTAAAATCAAAGGCTGTAATTTATAAAAGTTTAAGGTTTTTGACATGTGTCCAAACTCAGCATAATGAGAGAGGGAAAAAAAGAAAAACAAAAGCTGAGAATTGTGGGTGTTTTTAAATTCATGTGAGCTGATATAGAAGGAGACAGATTCTTCAGCTCCTACAGAGCAAAGGATTTAGCCCACGCAGCAGGAACTGGAGAACAGTGAAAATCTATTCTTATTAGGGAATTTCTTTTCTTGTGGAATTCATTCAAATCAAGTGAGTTTGATTTAAGTCAACTTATTTGGCCCTGCAGCCTGCATTGGGAACACAGGGCTCTTTGTAAGTTAGATCTAGACGGCAGGGCTTCTGGCCATGGCTCCTAGCACTGATTTGTTGGTGCCAGCAGCTAAGGAGTTAATGCCACTCAACCCCCCCATCACCATTGCTGTTGGTGCTACAATGTCAGCACTGCAACATCCAGGGAGTGGATGCCACTGAGTTTAGTCACCCGAAACCACTAAATTCTGTGGCACAGGCCACACTGACATAACGTGCTAGCTAAAATGACAGGGTTTGCATGGCAGTAGCATTAACGCCTTGGATGCTGATGGCCACAGTAAAAAGCTCAGGGGCCAGAAGTCCCACCTCCCTGGGCTGGGTCTGACCCACAGGCCAAATGTTTGACACCCCTGATTTAAAGGATATTTTTTACATAGATTAAGTAATTACATTATTTTCCTTTGTCCTAGAAACATCTCTTAGGCCATTTATAGACATGCTCCAGGAGAGGGGGTAGGAAAGAGGGGAGGCACTTTAATTTAAGGCACCTGGAGCATCACATGTATCATCAGCATCCCTGTGCTGAAAAATGGTGGTGGGAAGCTTTGAACTAAAGTGCATCAAATAAGCTTTAGTTTAAAGTGCTCCATGGCCATTTTTCAGTGCGGGGACACTGATACACATGACACTGGAGTCTGCTGGAGCATGGTAATTTCTGCACTCCAGCAGAGTCAATTAATTACGTCTGCTTAATTAACTGAGTCTGCTCTGATGTGCTGGAATTCCAGCATGTCAGAGCAGCCTCCCTGCACTTGTATAGGAGCTATTAGTAAATTGGCACAGGTCCTTGGGCTCCTAGCATTGCTATAGAACTGTCCTTCCAAACTGTCCTATAGTTTGTACTTGCAAAGGTTGCTGTGGCATTAATAATTAGGGCGGTGTAAAGCTTTGGTCCCTGATTCAATTTGGCGGAGATTTCCTCAATTCAGTGGCTGAATCTCTGAATCCAAATCAAATCAGGAGATCCTCTAATCTCTCTGAATTTAATAGGAACCCTCTGTATCGATTTGGCAATTTGGACATAGACACCGCTTTAAATGTTTTTTCTACTTGCCACAAGGTATCAGGTGGCTCATGAATGCTGCAATGGTGGGGCAGATGGAGCATCCCACAGGAGTGCAGGGGGGAGTCCCCAGCATGCTTGGCAGCAGGCCCGGAAGTGAACCAGAGCTGTTGCCCAGCCAGTCAGCCCCCAGCCTGTACTGGTGCCTGAGCTTGTTCTGTCTTAAATGCGGGACTTTGCACTTGTCCTTGTTGAACCTCGTGAGATTTCTTTTGGCCCAATCCTCCAATTTGTCTAAGTCACTTTGAATCCTAGCCTTACCCTCCAGTATATCTACTACTTCCTCCAGCTTGTTGTCATCTGCAAGCTTGCTGAGAGTGCACTCCAGGTCATTGATGAAAATATTGAACAAAACCAGCCCCAGAACCAACCCTTGGGGCATACCACTTGATACCGGCTGCCAACCAGACATCAAGCCATTGATTTCTTCCCTTAGCACCTGATGATCCAACCAGTTTTCCATCCACTTTACATTTCATTCATTCACCCTGTAGTTCCTTAGCTTGCCTGCAAGAATGTTGTGGGTGACCGTAACAAAAGCCTTGCTAAAATCAAGGTATACCACATCCACTGGTCTCGCTGCATCCACAGAGCCAGTCATCTCATCATAGAACGCAATCAGGCTCGTCAAGCATGACTTACCCTTGCTGAATCCATGCTGACTGTTCCTAATCACCCTCTTCTCCTCCAAGTGCTTAGACGTGGATTCCTTGGGGATCTGCTTCATGATTTTTCCAGGGACTGAGGTGAAGCTAACCGGTCTGTATTTCCTTAGAGCCTCCTCTT
>NW_005842117.1:1570002-1585396 GCF_000455745.1 Alligator sinensis | reverse complement strand
CTTTCCCTTTGTTAAATATAGTCACTATGTTTGCCCTTTTCCAATCATCTGGGACCTCTCCTGATTTCCATGAATTTTCAAAGATGATGTCCAGTAGGGCTGTGCAAAGCTCCAGATGTGGCCTCACCAGTGCTGAATAGGGGGGAATAATCACTTCCCTTGACCTGCTAACAACACACCTACCAATGCAGCCCAGTATGCCATTAGCCTTCTTGGCAACAAAGGCACATTGCTGGCTCATATTCAGCTTATTGTCCACTGTAACCCCCAGAGCCTTTTCTGCAGAGCTGCTGCCCAGCCAGTCAGCTCCCAGACTGTATTGGTGCATGGGATTGTTCTGTCCTAAGTGCAGGACTTTTGCACTTGTCCTTGTTGAACCTCATGAGCTTCCTTTTGGCCCAATCCTCCAATTTGTCTAGATCACTCTGAGTCTTAGCTCTACCCTCCAGCATATCTACTACTCCCCGCAGCTTGGTGTCATCTGCAAACTTGCACTGTATGCCATCTTCCAGGTTGTTGATGAAGATATTGAACAAAACTGGCTGCAGGATAGACCCATGGGGCACTCCACTTGATACTGGCTGCCAACTAGACATTGGACCATTGATTGCTACTCTCTGAGCCCAATGCTCAAGCCAATTTTTTATCTACCTTACAGTCCATTCATCCAACCCATACTTCCTTAGTTTGCATGTGAGAATGCTATGGGAGATTGTATCAAAAGCCTTGCTAAAATCAAGGTTTTAAAACCACATCCACCAGTCTCCCTGCATTCGCAGAGGCAGTCATCTCATCATAGAAGGCAATTAGGTTGGCGAGCCATGACTTGCTTCTGGTGAATCTATGCTGACTGATCCTAATCATCTTTTTCTCCACCAAGTGCTTGAAATGGATTACTTGAGGATCTGCTCCATGATTTTTCCAGGGACTGAGGTGAGACTGACTGGTCTGTGGTTCCCTGGATCCTTCCTTCTTCCCTTTGTTAAATATGGCACTATGTTTGGCCTTTTCAAATCATCCTTGGGTGATTTGATCATCATGAATTTTCAAAGATGATGGCCAATGGCTCTACAATCACAACAGCCAACTCCCTCAGCCATGGACTTGCACATGTCCAGCTTTTCTAAGTAGTCCATAACCTATTGTTTCAGCACTGAGGGCTGCTCACCGCCACCCCAAACTGTGCTGTCCAGTGCAGTAGTGTGGGAGCTGACCTTGCCTGTGAAGACGAAAGCAAAAAAGGCATTGAGCACAACAGCCTCTTCTGCATCCTGTCACATGGTTGCCTCCCCCATTCAGTAAGGAACCCTCCTTTTGCTGCCAACATACTTGTAGAGACCATTCTTGTTACCCTTCACATCCCTTGCTAGCTGCAACTCCAAATGGCCTTCCTGACTTCATCCCTGCATGCCTGAGCAACGCTCTTATATTCTTCCCTAGTGATTTGTCCAAGTTTCTACTTCTTATAGCTTCCATTTTGTGAGTTAGTTTACTAAGAGTTCCCTGCTAAGCCAAGTGGGTTATCAGCCATACTTTCTAGTCTTTCTGTACATTGGGATGGTTTGTTCCTGCACTCTCAGTAAGGCTTCTTTAAAGTACAGCCAGCTCTCCTGGACTCCTTTCCCCCTCAGTCTGGCTTCCCAGGGGATCCTGCCTATGAGTTCCCTGAGTGAGTTGAAGTCTGTTTTTTCTGAAGTCCAGGGTCCTTAGTCTACTGCTCTCCATCCTTCCTGTCCTCAGGATCTTGAACTGTATCATCTCGTGGTCACTGCTGCCCAGGTTGCCACCAACTATACTACATTCCCCACCAATTCTTCCCTATTTGTGAGCAGCAGATCAAGAAGAGCATGGCCCCTAGTTGGCCACTCCAACACTTGCACCAGGTATTTGTTCCCAACACTCTCAAAAAACTTCCTGGATTGCCTGTGAACTGATGTATTTCCTTTTCAGCAGATGTCAGGGTGATTGAAGTCCCTCATGAGAACCAGGGCCTGTGATCAGGTAACTTCCAATAGCTATTCAAAGAAAGTCTCATCCACCACCTCCTCCTGGTCTGGTGGTCTATAGCAGATACCCACCACAACATCACCCTTGTTGCTCTCCCCTCTGACCCTAGTCCAAAGACTCACAACAGCTTTATCTCCAGTTTCATACAAGAGCTCTGTACAATCAAATAGCTCATTTACTTAAGGCACAACTCCTCCTCCTCTTTGATCTTGCCTGATCTTCCTGAACAGTTGGTACCCATCCATGACAGTGCTCCAGTCATGCAAGCTATCCCACCAAGTCACTGTTATTCTAATCACATCATAGTTCTGTGACTGTGAAAGGACTTCCAATTCTTCCTGCTTGTTTCCCAAGCTCTGTGCATTTGTGTACAGGCACCTGAAGTAACTAGCTGATTTCCCTGATTTCTCAGGAAGTGTGAGAGCACTCCCCTGTTGCCCCCTCCTGCTTGCTTTTCCTCCAGGTCTCCCACTTCCCCACTTACCTCAGGGCTTTGATCTCCATCCCCTGGCAAACATAGTTTAAGGCCCTTCTCACTAGGTTAGCAAGCCTGTCTGTGAAGATGTTCTTCCCTCTCTTTGTCAGGTGGATCTAATCTCTTCCTAGCAATCCTTCTTGGAACAACATCCCATGGTTGAAGAAGCCAAAGCCCTGCTGGTGACACAGTGTGCACAGCCAGGTGTTGATCTGCAGGATACACCTGCTCCTGCCCAGCATCTTTCCCTTGACCAGAAGGATTGATGAAAACACAACCAGAGCCCCAGGCCCCCTCACCCTTGCACCCAGAGCCCTGTAGTCACTCTGGATACATTCAGGGTCTTCCCAGGCAGTATCATTGGTGCCCACGTGGATGAACAGCATGGGGTTGTAGTCAGAGGGCCAGATCAACCTTGGTAGTCCCTTCGTGACATCTCAAATCTGGGCTCCAGGCAAACAGCAGACCACACAAGACAAAAGGCCAGGTTGGCAGATGACTCCCTCTGTCCCTTGCAGAAGGGAATCTCCAACCACCACCACCCATTGCTTTCTCTTGGTGGCAGTCATCTTGATCCTTCCCACCTTGGTGAGGCCTGTCCTGTCCTGTTTTCCTCCACCAATGGAACATGCTCCTCCCCCTCTGCTGCTAAGGCTATATATCTGTTCTCCAAATGAGCAACTGCAGATTGAGGTGAAGATCTTGGGTTGGCCAGAAGTCACAAGCTTCCAGCTTTCACCCTTTTGGGTGCCCATGTCTTCTCTCTTCTCTAGCACTGCATCTGGCATTTCTTCCTCCACAGTCTTGGAGGTATCCTCCATAGATTTCATAGATGTTAGGGCTCGAAGGGACCTCAAAGATCATCAAGTCCAGGCCCCTGCCCCAGGGACAGGAAGTCAGCTAGGGGCAAAAGACCCCCAGCAAGATCGTTTCTTGAATAAGTCCAGAGTATGTGCCTGCAGCACATCTGGAGGGAGTCTATTCCAGGTCTTGGGGGCTCAGACAGTAAAGAATTTTTTTATTATGTCCAGCCTAAAATGGTCTTGTAGGAGTTTATGACCATTGGTCCTTGTTTTATCTTGGGGCGCTCTGGTGAACAGACGTTCTCCCAGATCCTGATGTACACCCTTTGTGTACTTATAGGCAGCCACCAGGTTCCCCCTGATCCTGCGCTTATCCAGACTGAAGAGTCCCATGGCTCTCAGCCTCTCTTCATAACGCCTCCATAAGGCCTCCAATCGATTAATGCCTCATGGCAGTGGATGCTTCAGAGTCTTGCCACCTCCTTCTGTAGTTCTCTTGCCTGTTGCCTGAGAGAGATCACCAGGAGGCACCACTCATACCACAGGCGCTCCCTGACCTGGCTGTTACTGGAAGGAACCTGCAAGCCTGGACCTGGGTAGAAGCATCAAAGGTGAGCATTTCTGCCTGGACAGAAGCCTCACAGGTGCAAGCAGAGGCAGTGGCTCTGGCATTGCAATGTCTCCCAGCCATTTCCCCAGGTTTCTTAATCTGCCTTCTCTCTCCTACTACTCTTCTTCCAAACAGACCTTCCCTAGTGAACTTGCCTGGAACTGGCCTGTTTATTTCTTGGTAGCCCCAAAGAGTTCCTTTTATTTGCTACCTTTTCATGCCAAACTGAAAGCCTTGCCCCTCCAATAAAACAAAAACAAAAACTCACGAACTGGCCTCAGAACTGCTTGCAAAGTGTTTACCCTGTTTGCAGCCCCTGTTCACTGGCTCCCTGGTCACCTAGGGAGTCTCCTTTTATAACTTGTTGGGCTCTGGTCTCTTGTTAGGGCTTCTGTAGGCCCAGGCAGTAGTCACTCAGCAATCACTCAACAACCAGCAGTCACTCAGTAGTCAGCAATCACTCCCAGCTTCTCAGAGCACACGCCCCAAACACACAGACCCCACCAAACAAACACTCAAGAAACCAAAGGCACAGGCAGCTGGAATGCTTACCTTCCCTGAGCACGATCTGGTGCCTGGCTTCTCCCCCACTTCCTCCTCTTGCCCCAAGCAACTGCTTGCAAACTGCTTACCCTGTTTTCAGCCCCTGTCCAGAGGCTCCCTGATCACTGGCTCCCACTCAGGCTGTGTTATGGCACAGGTCAGCAGGGATAGCAGTGGGGCCCAAGCAGCAGCATGCCAATGCCTGGGCTGCTGTGACGAGAGATACTCCAGACCTCTCTCCCCACATCCCCACCCCACCCAGGCTATGCTATGGCATGCCCTGATAGGAGCAGCTGTAGGGATCTTCACCAAGTAGCGGTGTGCTGTGGGTCTGGGGCAGCTGTGGGGATGGAAACCCCTTCCTCCACACTCCCCAATAACTGTTGTGTCAGTGACAGCCAAGGGGGCAGGGCAAATGTGCTCTGCCTGAGGCTAGAGCACAGCCTTGCACAGTGCTGTCTGGGATGGCAGCGATCGTGCTCTAAGTCAGCAGTTCCCAATCTGTGGTACGGGTACCACCAGTGATACATGGACAACCTGTCTGTGGTATTCGTTAAGAGATTTATTATAATTACTTCATATGACAAAGTATGCTGGTGGTATTTAAGGTTGAACTGAAAAATTTGCTGGTGGTACTTAAGTTTGTATTATTTTAAATTGGTGATGTGCAATCTGTCAGAGTTTGGGAACTGCTGCTCTAAGTTAATCCTTGATGGGTTCTGGCACAGACATTTGAAAAAGTGGTCTAACAGGAAGTGCTTTAATCTAATACCTCATCTATCAAGGGTTAACTTAGAGCATGATCCGCCATTTTTAAGTGCTCCAAGAGCCATGAATGTCTGTTCAGTTATGGCATTAGAGTGTTTTCTGCCTGCTTAATGCGCGATAAGTATGTCTATACCTAGCCTTGATCCTTATAGCCCATCAGACCAAAGGTTAACATGTGAAAAATTGAAGCGTAGACCCCAATTGCTTGTTATTCTGTATGTGTGGTGCTTATATTTGCTGACTTTTCCAGGTACTTCAGTGCTACCTGTAGGAGCAAAACCTCAAAGCTGTAAATGTTGTTGTTCTGGCAGTAACAAGACAGCAAGCACAAACTTCTACAATGTATGTGAAAAAACAAGTTATCACTAATTAATGACAGTGATGGTAGTCACAGGATTTAATTGTATATTTTGGGGGTGTCTAAATACCATAGCCAGGTTAAGTGCTATTCTCTTAAATTAGCAGAGCGCCTTTAAAAAAAATGTTATCTCAGAGCTTGCAGCACTGGATCTCACCCATGGGATGAGACTAGCCTCATTAAAAGCTATTGGTCAGTTTGTCATGTAAAATGCCCCTTTATGTGAATTAGGTGATACACTCCCTTCTCTCAGTCATCAGACAGGATTAACAAGACAAAACTGAAAGTATATTTTCATTATGTTGCTGTTCGAATTGTATGGGAAGATGCACTTCAAGCTGATGGTGCACGGACATTTGAGAAGAGGAAATGATTGGATCTATTGATAAGGCTTTTGTGATTCTTAATGCAACTGTGATGCAGATTGCTCTCTTTTTTCCATATACAAGGGTGTTTCAGAAATAATGGCAAAATGGCTACCCATGCTGTAAGCCCACAACAAAGTGGGAAACTACACAGCAGCAGGGAACACTGATGGTACTGTTGAACACACCAATCATTTATGACTAAGTAGAAAAGTGATGTGGTCCAGCAAATGATCGTTACACACAAAGTAGCTTTATTTCAAAATTGTCGTCAGTTTGTGAAAAGTCATCATATATATTCTATCTCTATAATGAGTTAATATTAAGACGAATTACTTAAATTATGTTTAAGTAAACTAGGGGATGGGAAAAGCCTACTCTGACTGCAAGGTTGCTATTTAAAACATGGTTAATGAGAGAAAATGTAAATTGAGTAGGGGAGAGGGATAAGGAACAAGAAGTTAACTTATAAAGGTCAATTGGAACCAGTTAGAGAAAAGCTAGCATTGCCTGATGTAATTCATCACTCATGGAAGGAAAGGGATACATCAAGGACAGAAAATGAGATATGATAATGAATTAATGAATAAATTATAAAAGAAATGACCCCTCTCCCACATCTAATTTAAGGTGCTGTAATAAAGGACAGCTGCATAACCTTGTTTTTAGATTAGCTATTTGATATTATTGGAAAGAATGCCTAAAATGTCTAGTGCTATAAAGATCCTTAGGGCTATTTCCACCTACATGTTCTTATGCATTCAAATAGTTTTCACACACAGTGAGATGAAAAGGCAGGAAAAAATTTAGAACTGCTTTCTAATTCCAGTTACATTGCTGTATGCTACAGAAACTACTGATGTCAATGGAGATGTACAAGTGAGAAAAGAATCTAGCTCCTAGGCTTTCTCATCCACTTCCTAAATGATTTTATTTTCGGTTACACTACAAGAAGTAAAAATGACTTAACTGGGAGTAATAATTAGTGTCTATAACAGCTGCAACTTCAGGATAAGAAAAGCACATTATAAGTATTATTAATTGGACTATGGTCTTATTTCCTAAATAAGGACTTCACCCAAAGCTTATAAAATTAATGTCATCTGTCATTTGCAACACATGAATCAGTGATGACAAACACTTGCCAACTACTATGTGTAACTGCCAATCCTGTGTGTGATGTTGTGCTTGTAGAAAGGAAGAGAACATTACTAGCTCTTATCATCTTCTCTTACAAAACAGAGTAATTTATTAATTTTATTATTCATCACATCCTCTTTTAAGAGAGTTTTTTAAAACTATTCCTCCAAACTGAGGTCAAGAATAGCTGTATAGCTGGATTTAGACAAGCCATGCATAATATAAAGAGCCAATACTCAGTGCCTTTCCTCACTTAATGCATTCTGGAGTTGATGGAGTCTTATAACAAGCCTTCAAGGAAAGTGGTGATTTCATGGTGAGAGCAAATTTGATTCTATTCCCAAATTTATCACCTTGTGCCTTGGGTAGTTTGGGTAACTTCATTTCACCTGAGTTTACCTTTCTGTAAACACCATATAACATACCCCCTATGGGGATGTCATTAGATTCATTTTGGTTTTAAAGCCTTTTGCATTCATATAGTTCCTTCCATAAAATGACTTCAAAGTAGGAGTAATTATTCTGCTGGCTGGTTTTAATTGCACAGCCTTTCAAAAACTGTATTTCCAGATTCTTGAATGGAATTTGATCTTGTTAAAAGATTAATGCATATAATTTAAAAGGTTGCTATTTACCGAATCCTTTCCTAATTCTAGCCTAGAGGATACCAGGCAGGCAATTATGCCAATCTAGAAAGGACTGTAAAGAAATGTTTCCAACCATGCTCTCAAACATACAACTTATTAAATTCCTTTAGTATGGAAGGAACTTAATTTCACAGGTGGAAAATTCACAGAACAGCAAAACATCTTATTTTCCATTTTTCCTAATTTTCCAAATTGTTATAATTCCTGGAAAAATGAGACAAGTAATCCTTGTTTAATTTCTCCTATAGCATTGATTTGTAATGTTGCCAATATTTACTATTTACTGTATTTATGAAACTGCTCTTGCTCACTGAATGGATTTTTCAAGTGCTCTTGGCTTTGACTGCATTGTTCAATTGGCTGTGATGCTGTCCAGTTCCTTGGCTCTGTAGAATTTGAGGATGTTCTATAAAAATTGATCAATATATCTGTATATAGTTCTTTGGAACTTTTTATTAAAGTACCAAGATTAATAATAATAATAATAATAATAATTATGCAGTTATATATCATTACCATTAATTGGCGTCAAATATCCCTGATAAAACAGTTTACTTCTACTGTTTCAGAGGTTTCTAACAGCAGCCTCTAAATCACAGTCTTGACAGAATGGATTCATTTTATCTCCATGGTTAACTTGTCTTTGAGATTCCACATATAACAGGTTGATTACATCTTTCACTGCTCTTATCGGGTTGTTAAAGTGATAGACAAAGTTGAAATAATTATATTTATTCTGAACTGCTGAATTTACTCCAAACTGAAACCATCCAAACTTCCAGTGAAATATAAAGTGAGGGAAGCAAAGAATAGCTCCCTGTTTTAAGAACAGAAACAAAAAGCTTTCAGAAGAGAAGAGCCAAAGAGATGTACTATGCAGAAGATAATTCCTCAACAACTTCCACATGGGAAAATTAATTGTCATTTCATTGATTCCCTAAAAGCTTTGCATAAGTAAAAATACCTAAAGGTTGGAATAGCTATTTTCTTGGTTCCAAGAAACCTGAAATATACAATGCTATCATGCTGTGAACAGTAGGCTGAAGTAGAGACAGAAAGGCAGCCTACCATGGTAATCAGATCACACTTGAAGAAGCCCCTTTAAGAATATTTTTTCGCAAATGTTAAAAAAAAACAACCCAAAACAACTTGGGTAAAACGCAGACTTTCATTTTGGGTGCCACAATTTTTAGATACCTACAATAAGTCATTCTGCGTCTGCCTTTCAGTGGTGAAAAACCTGCAGTTCTCATTGTCTTTTGACTCCTGATCATTTAGTATTTCTAAAACTAAGGTCCTCTGGGCATGTCTACACATTAGGATCTAATATTCTGGTACTACTGTGCACTAAGTTTAGTACCTCTAATATGAGGTACTACGTAATTGCGGAGTAGCTGGTGCTAATGTGCAGTAGCAATGCTGCATGGTATTTTTGTGATGCTTAATGTGCAGTAGACTAATTCTACTGTGCATTAGTGCCATTATGCACTAATGCACAATAGAATCAGTCTACTGAGAGTTGTGTCACATGTAGATGCGCCCTCTTGGCGCGTTTGCACCAGATGCTTAACTGCTCAGTAGCATAATTTACTGCAAAGTAAGCATGTGTGTCTACATGTGCACATGCTTACTACACAGTAAACCTTGCTAATCATGAGTAAATTTGTTACCTGCAAATGCAAGCAGCAAATTTACTTTCAATTAGTAATGGCACAGTAGCACTCATGTAGACAACTGACCAGAATAAATCTGCTCCCAGTCAGCCATCTACCAGGGTGCAGGAGATTGATCCCTGCCCCTGGGAGCTGCTGGGGTGGGCTCTGTCACTGAAGCCCAGGTGGGGACTATATCTCCCTGCCCAAGCAGTAGGGAGCTCCAAGCCTCCTGCTCCGAGATCACAATCAGGGAGCAGGGACTGGGAGGTTCTTATCTCCCAACACCCAGTCTGCCGTCATGATCAGGGAGCCTGGGAGCTGGGAGATCCCCCTCTTCCAGCACCAGCTCTGTTGTTGCAGGGTCGGTGCTCAGACAAAAGGATCTCCCAGCACCAGCCCTGTGATTGTGGATCTCCCAGTGTTGGCCCCACGGTCATGGAGCTGGTGCTGGGAGATAAGTGTCTATGACCACGGAGCTCAGGTTGGGATATGAGGGTCTCCCAGGGCCAGCCTTGCAGTGAGGAACTGGCACTGGGAACTCCCTGCTGGTGTGGACTGGGGACACTGTTCCCTACCCAGCTCTGCACTTTTGGAACTGAGTAGGGAAGCAGGGTTCCCAGCCTCCACTCAATGTGCAGGGTGGGCTGGGAACTGTCCTGATCAGGGTCTCCCAGGCCCATGTCCTGATTGGGTGATGAAGGCATGGGGCTTGGAAAGAGCTTCGGAGGTGGGGTAGGTCCCTGACCCCTGCCCTGATCTGCTGTTGGGGCAGCTAGGAGCTAGCTAGCTGCCCCACTGGAGCACTGGGGCAGGATACTGGAACCTGCCTCTCTCCTATAGCTCTTTCCAAGTCTCCTGCCTCTGACTGGGGAGCCAGGGCCAGGACTTCCCTGCTACTGAGGCAGAGGGACATTGTCTCTGCCCTGGCAGCAAGTGGAGCCCTGGGGGCAGAGAACAATGTCTCCCAGCTATCTCCTGGCCCAGTGCTCCTTGCCAGTGCCTGGGCTAGCACCCAGGGGAGCCTAAAGCTCCCCCTGGGGGCAGCAGGGGCCCATTGGAAGGCCCCAGGAAGCAGGAGCAAGTTGCTGCTAGGAGCAGCAAATTTGTTCCCACTTTTCTGCATGTGTAGACACCTGCCTGGGAGCTCGTGAGTAAACTGATCTCAGTTCAAATGCATGTATAGATGCATGCTCTGTATACAGAATTGTTCACCAAATATTAATTCCGTTTTTGGAAAATGTTGGATGGCTTCAGTTCATGTGGTTCACAGTCTCACTATTGTACTAGAAGTTAATAATTGAAGAAAAATGTCACAATATAAATTATTATTTTATTAATGTCTTGCCTTCCTTGTAGTATTTTTCATTTAAGGATCTCAGTAAGTTTAAACCTCAAATCATTCCTGAAACACAGTGGAGAGTTGCAGAGAAATAATTTCCCCATGACTGAAATGTCTTTGAAGCAGAACACATCAGCATTTTAGCACCTTCCAGCAACCTTAAAGAGTTTATGACAGACAATGAGGAATAATACTACAAAGAATGTAAATGCCCGAGCTGGAATTTCACAAGGGTACTGGGGTCAGCTCCTTTTTCTTGCAAAAAGGATCAACAGGTCTTAAGGACCTCAGTTTTGTTTCAAATTAAAAGGACCTGCTTTATTTGCCTCTTAAGAAGGTAAACATTTCTGTGCAGCTTTTCTGTTCTTAGAGTTATATTCTAAACACTGTGTACTATTTGTTTTCTCAGTGGGTGCATCTACACATGCAGCGAAGCCAACTCAATAAACTCTGGAGCTGCTTCAGCCAGAGTCACCTGATCCCAGGTGCAGCACCTCCATGTGTGCCCCAGACAGCAGCAGTTTGAGCCAGGGCAGAGCAACCCCAGGCTGGCAGGAGGAATTGGGAAGTCAACCCTGGGCTCCTGGTGGGAGCATCAGGCTGCATTGAGGCTAGCTGGGGCATAATGGTGCTAAAGTGTGCAGCTGTGTGACAGGCAGCCCCATACTTTAGCACCCTCATGCTCCAGCCAGCCCCTGTCATCGTTTACCCGTGCATTTCAGCACATGTAATTAGTCCATCATAGGATAGTACTGTCCCTGACTGTACTATCCTATGGAGAAGCTAATTAATTTAATGCACCCTAATATCAGCACATATTGACAGTGATGCTTTACTGCAGAGCTAATATCAACTCTGCAGTAAAATGCATGTGTAGATGTACTCAGTGGGTGTGTATATACAAGATGCTTTACTGCACGGTAGACTAATTTACTGCACAGTAAAGCATGATTGTCTACATGTGCAGCTGCTTATTGTGCAGTAAATTAGTCTACTGTGTGATTAATTTGCTATCTGCAAATGCAGGGAACAAATTAACTGTGTCGTAGCTACTGCTCATGTCTAGACACCAACCAGGAACAAATTAGCTCCTGGTCAGCCCTACCACCGGGAGGTAACCTTTGGGCTTCTCTAGCCCTGGGGCTGGGGTGGCTCTTTAGCTGCCCTAGCCTACCCTTTAAAATGCTGTGGTGACCCCCAGAGGTCTGTGCCACCTGCTGCCTGCCTCTCGCTACTGGGTCCCACACCACTGGACCCACACCAACTGCAGCAGTCTGCCTGAGCCCCAGTGCTGGCTCCTGGTCCAGCCCCACTGCTTGTCCGCCTGTCCTGCATAGTGCCCCTGCACTGTTCACTGCAGGCACTTGCCCAGGCCCAGCAGGCTTGGACTCTCAAGTGCAGCCCCTGAGGGCCATTGAGGGAGCCATGCTAGCACCATCCCTGACACCACACACCACCTCCCAGGGGCATAACTTGTCCAAGGAGAGGACCGGAGATCTTGTAGCACTGTGGGATGAGGCTGTAGTCCAGAGCCAGTTTGTCCAGAGTACTCCAACACTCATCTCTGAGGGCCTGATGGGCTGCATGTAGGAGCAGGGCATGGCTGGTCTGTTGTGCCTGTGCTGCATAAAGGTCAGGGCCTTCCAGGCACAATAGGTCAGTGTCACCAACCACAACAATCTGTTGGGGGCAGCCTGCAGGACCATGCCATTTATGTGGCAGTTGGACTGCATTCTTGTGCCCCAGGACCCTGGCTGGAGCTGTTCCATGTACTCCAGCATGGGCAGCCTGCCCGAGCCTCCACCACGGCCTGGCAGCAGTGATGAGCCATCAGTGGGGAAGGGCCTCTTGGGGGAGGGCCCATCCCACTGTGGTCCCCACCCCCAGAATCCAGCAGCTCCAGCAGTCTGAGCCAGCCCCTGCCCTGTCAGGTCTGGGTGCACAGGCCCACCCAGCAAGCAAACCTGGGGATGGCACTGCCTACCTTCATGAGCTTCTCCCTGGAGGAGGCCCCTGCCCAGCCAGCCAAGCATCTCACCCCTGCACCCCGGGATGCTGCTGGGAGCTGCACATCATCACCACCAGTGGGGACAGACTTGGGCCACTGGGCGTGCCTGCCATGCCCACCTGGTAAGCCCTGCACTGGGAGGAAGACCCTCCCTGCCCTCATCCCTGACCTTGCTCCCCCTTCCCACCAGACCTGGCCAAGATACCCCTGGCCCCTGGAGTTCACCCCCACAGCACACAGGGAGGTGGTAGGCCATGCAAACCTTTTTTATGAGCAGCCTGTGCCCCCACAGCTAGGCAGGCATGGGCCTCTAACACGTGGAAAAAACATGCTGATGCCAGCAGTGATATCATCCTCACCTGTGAGGGGCAGGGACACAGTGTAGGCAAAGATACCCCTCCAGATGGCAATGAACATTGCAGGAAAGTGCAGGCTTGCCTGCCACACTGTCAAAACTCAGGATCCTACACCAGGTTCTCAGGTGCACCTGGGCCACCATGGCAGTCAACAGCAGCAGGACATAGTGGGTTGGGTACACCTTGGTCCATGGACACTGCTATTGCAGCATGCATGGGACATACCAGGGGCACGCTAGGGGTGCAGGGGGTTGGAGAAGCCTGCTCTGGGATGCCTCTCCAGAGACGCCCCCCTGGGGGAAGGGTAGGGGTGCCATCAGCTCTTATGCCCCAGTTGGCTGGGAGTCCCTTGCCCTCTGAGGCCAGGCATGATGGGCCTGGTGGCAATAGAAGAGATTGTCTGACTTTCAGGTGGAGAAGGGGGAGGGGGAGTGGGCCTGGAGCAGCTACAGTAGGGGCTGTCTGCCTGGCCAACTTACCATGGTTCCTGAGCACCTGTGTGTGCACAACCCCTCAATCTGAGGCCAGGTAATGCACAGCCCCCGGTACAGTGCATGTTATCTCAGAAACGTTGCAAACTCTCACAAACAACCTCTTTCTCCTGGCTTTTGCAAGTCTAGCAGCTGGACTCAAGGGAGAGGCACCAGCTGTGCGTGGGAATGCACAATCAGGGTGACCAGCAACCTTGGTTGGGACCTTTTGTATGTGCTGGCTCTGGTAGTGGAGAACCCAGGACTAGACCCTGCTGCTGGGGGCCCTTCGTATGTGCTGGCTCTGGCCGCTGTGAATCCAGAACCAGACCCTGGCTGATCACTGTGGCAGAGGAGCAGCTGGTGGACTCATGGGCCTGGTGTGTAGGGGACCAACCTTGTGTGTGAGCAGGAAAGAGACCGGGCAGACCAAGCAATCTCGGACAGGCTGGCCCTCAAGGAGAGGTGCGTCATGCTCAGGATGATCATCAGGATTCATCAGGAGAGAGAGGATCATCAGGAGCAGCAGGTTGCCATGATCGCCAGGGCAGTGGAAACCACAGAAGAGGGCTGCTGGGTGCCAGATACCATCCTGGCCCTGGTGGCCACCATCATGCTACCCACTGTCCTGGCCCTAGCCCCAACTGCCCCCTGACTTGCAACAGCCTGGTGGACCTACAATGGCCAGGTCCTCATGTCCTGGGTCCCCCGTCAGCTGCTCTCCCTGCCTGGGCCCACCCCTGTTGCTCACCCCAGCTCCGTGCAACCCCAGAGCAGGACCAGCATCACACATGGGCCCTGGTGGCCCTGGCTGCTGGCCTCTGTCTCTCTCTCTCTGTCTCTCTTTCTCTCTCCCTGTAGATCTAAAAGGAGAGAGAGAGAGAGAAATGGTAGAGCTACACACTCTCTCTCTCTCTCTCTCTCTCTCTCTCTCTCTCTCTCTCTCTCTCTCTCTCTCTCTCTCTCTCTCTCTCTCTCTCTCTCTCTCTCTCTTATGATTTTAATACATTGGAATGCATTAGGATAAAACTCACTTTTTAATTTTAAAATACTGTATTGTTGAGTGCCTGGTTCTTTGTTTTGGACATTTACCTCTTCAATGTCAGGTTCAAAATTAGTTTTCATTTCATTTTGTTATAGCATCTTCACTTGGATCCCATGACCTCCTTTGATCCCCATTTATCCTGCATTGTGAAGAGAACTAAGTAACACTGGGCAAGTCTACAGGTGCAATGCGTTTACTGTTCAGCAGTGCTATATGGGTGCTGTGCAGTGATGGGTTTACTATGCAGTCATGCTATACGTGTGTGTGTTATTACCTTAAGGTTATGGTGTTTGGCTGTTCTATTCATTCTGTATTGTTCTTTTATTACCTTTTTATATTTTCTTTTATCAGAACCTTCTAATAATTTATTCAAGATATATCTACTCTTTACTGCCTCTGAGGCACTCATTAGAATGCAACCAAGAAGCATGCCTTGTCCACCCACTCTCTCCAAGAATCCTCAGTTGAAGAATCTCTCTCTTCCATGCACTGGGCCATCTTGGTGGCACATCTGGTAAGGATGCAGATGGCTGGCACTTTAATACATGTTTTTGATCAGTTTTACCTGGTAGTTTCATTTTAATACACCTGATAAGAGAACTGATATTCATGAGGATTGTAAAACCGAGTTCCAACTGTGAAAGTATAGACTCCTTTCACCATTCTTTCAGACAGAAGCCTTTTTAGCATAGATTCATAGATGTTAGGGTCGGAAAGGACCTCAATAGATCATTGAGTCATACCCCCTGCATAGGCAGGAAAGAGGGCTGGGTTTAGATGACCCCCGCTAGATGCCTATTCAACC
>NW_005842117.1:1545110-1568603 GCF_000455745.1 Alligator sinensis | reverse complement strand
CCGGGCCTGCCGACTTAAAGGCATCCAGTTCTTCCAAGTGACTCTGCACCATCTCGGGGTCTACGCATGGAAGTCTGGCGCCTTGCTGCTGCCTCTCTGCAACCCCAGTGTGAGATTTGTCGTGCCCCTTGCTTAGGAACACTGAGGCAAAGAACTCGTTGAGGAGTTCAGCCTTGTCCCCCCTGTCCATCACCAATTGTTTCTGCCCATTTAGCAGGGGTCCTATTCCTCCCTGGGCCTTCCTTTTACTCCCTAAAAGGAGTACTTTTCCTTTTCTGGAGTTCCTTTTACTCCTTTTTAGCATATTTCCCCAATTTTCTGGTCCCTTTCAGGCAGGCCATTTTCCTACCTTTCACTGGGAGCAGTAGATCATCTATCAGTGCCAATAAAGTTATTTCTAACCCAAGTATTGAGTTGCATCTAGATTGTTCTAGTCTAGATTAGATTACGTGAACTCCAGAGCTGTCTCCATTTCTTTTATGGAAGGATTTATTTTGGAATGGGATGTTTAATACTGTTCTGGAATGGGATATTTGCTTTAAGAACCCTTCATCAGTCCAGGAAAGAATCAGTCCTAGCCCAAGTTAAGTACAAGTTAGAATATTGACTTAGTTAAACCTATTTATGTTAATGAATTTGACCATTTGAAAGAGAAGCGTGCAGTCATATATTGTAGAACTATCAGAGAAGCTAGCAGAGGGAGACATGAGAAGGAAGTTATAATTAATCATAAAATCACTTTCTCGATAAAGTCCATGTTTTTTTCATGTTCAATAAAGTTGTGAATTCTGTTCCCAGGCTTATGTTCTGATGGTATTGTGTTGATTTCTTTGAAGATGGAACTGTGAAGTCAGAGAGAGACTGGTGTTTCTATCTTTTATTATTTCTCTTCAATCCACTTTTGCCTCTCTCAGCAGTGTCCTTTCAATCTAGCCTTTCATTTCCCTTTCCCTCCCCTTTGTATTTAAATTACTTTATTCCTTTCTATTTAATACTCCTGCTCTCTGTAAATCCATTCAAAGCACTGATGAAGTAGGCTGTTACCTATGAAAGCTTATATCTTTCTAAAGTGATGTCTCTAAGGTGATGCCTTACCCTGCCTTCTGCCCATTTCTCTATGGGAGTTCATTATGGAGCATAGTGGTTGCTTGGTTCACCCACATGGTTTCCATGAGGGCCTTTCATGCACTGAATGAGGAGGTGTATCACATTGTTTTAGGTCTTCCATGGATTCTGCTGGTTTTGTTTTTGAGGAATACTAATATTGATGGTGGTAGTGGAAGGGGTTTTGGCAAGTTCTGTACTTATGGCAGCAACTGGTGCCATTTGGTGTTTGTTGGTCAGTGGAGAGTTTGCTTCTGATGATGAGTTTGGTGCGAATGAGGCATCGTTTGAAAGCCAGGAGCGGGTGTTTTGGTGTGGGAGTGGGGAACTTCTGCGGTATCACTTCAAGTGCTGATTTTGACTATTTATTCATCTTTCTCTTATAGGTTCAAATGTGATGGCTCCCCTACCCCATTACTGAGGAGGAGAGGACCGGGGGGCAACAGGCTATAGGAACTGCTGGGAATTAAGAGGCCCTGAGAAAAACAGCTGCCTGCCCCCAGGTGTGGAAAGTGCAATCATAGCCTGAAACACAGGCCCCCAGACCATGACTGACATGCCTGATGGGAAAATGACTGGTCAGGTATAGACACTAAGGCTGGAAGGGACCTTGGAAGATCATTGAGTCCAGCCCCCTGCCCCAGGAAACCAGGTGACCAAGGGGTGTATGGGTACAGACTTTATAAGTAGGGACCTACCAAATACATAATCTCATGGATTTCACGGAAATTGTGTAATTGGCAGTCTCCCATGAAATAGCTGGTTCCCCATGAAAAAGCATGGGGACCGGCTATGTTAAAAAAAGCTGGCAAAGAGACAGCAAAAAGCGGTGTCCTAGAAGGATGCGGGAAGGGGGAAGGGAGCCAAGAAAAAAAATTGGACACCTGTCTCCTGAAGTGGGGGGAGAGGATGGAAAATTTCCCATCTCTCTGTCTCTGGAGGGGAGTGGGGAGCAGGGAAAAGCCCATCAAAAGTCCCTTTCTCCTGAAGGGGGAAGGGGGAGGAGCAGGATGACAGCCAGAGCAGAGCAAAAGTGTTTGTTTACTTAGTAATTATTGCCCTTCCACCCCTTGAATAGGGTGATAACTGATAATTACTGAATTAATAAGCCAGGCAGTTCCAGCTAGAGCAGGTGTGGGTAAGAGTGGATGGCAGGGGAGTCACAAGAGACCTGATCTTTGTCGTGGCAGTGCAGCCCCAGCCCCTTCATTGCCCTCTGTCTGGAGGCAAGTGTGCAGCCACTGCCAGCAACAAGTAGGGCCAGGTCTCTAACCCCAGCGCAACCACTTGCAGGTTCATGACTGCCTGGTGTGAACAGCTTGGGTTCTGGGCAGGCCCCTGCCACCTGCTGGGGAGCCCAGGCTGCTTGCAGCAGGCAGCCATAAGCCTGCAAGTGGCTGCACTGTGTTGTACACACAGGGCATACAGTGTGAATTAAAATCAAACGGGAATCTTATCAGGGGACAAGACACAACACCACATTTATTGAAAAAATAAGACAAACAAAATAAAAGAAAGAACAACAGAAGGTAATGTTTTCTGTTTCATACACTCACACATACATACCCATTTATTCACATACATAGGAGACAGACAGACAGTCCTGAAAATATCAAGATATTACCAGCCATTAAGATGCTCAGGTTAGCATGGTGGCCAGCCAAGTTAACCATGAGCATGAAGCCAGGTCTTGTCAGAGGTGTTCCAATGCTGCTGCTGCTTCTGTGCAGGAAAGACCAAAAGCCACTTTGTTCTTTTCTATCTTTATAGTGATTGTTCCCCAGATAAGTCTATGGTTCTTGCTGTGTCACGACCCCTCGATGATGAAATAATCCTTCTCTTCGGTTACAATGTTATGATTGACAGACTCTTCAGCTTTGTGGTCTGCAATTTCTTCCATCTGTTGCCCGCAATTTCTTCAGCCATTAAAACAAAACCTGATCTTATACTTTTCAATCCTTAACCACTAATCTTTGGACATTGCTGTAACTTTTGGCTGTTAAATCACAGAATCTATTCTTCTAGTCTGACGTGCAAGACAGATTGTCTCAACATATGCATTTCCACACATACCGTTTGTGGTGGGCTCACTGTGTTTGCCTGGCAACCCAGGCTTGGAGAAGGACACTTTGGATTGGAACATTTCCACCAATCAGGTAACATCTAGGAGGGGCTTGCCCCACCCCTGCTTGGGAGGGA
Source organism: Alligator sinensis (assembly GCF_000455745.1). NCBI lineage: Eukaryota > Metazoa > Chordata > Crocodylia > Alligatoridae > Alligator > Alligator sinensis. Next base: position 1,565,300 of record NW_005842117.1, on the reverse strand, counting down.
GGGACGAGGAGCCCCTGACCTGATTGAAGACTGTGCTTTGCGGGTCCAGTGGACTTCAGGGTTTTGCCTCTGGTGTAAATAAGACATGGCAAGGGATGGCAAGGAGAGAGGAGCTCTGGAGCACACTGTCATCGGGACCTGGCCTGAGCCTCGATAGTGCATGGATCAGCGTATGGTGCTCAGGCTCTGGGAGCTTCTTGAGGCAGCTTGAGTCTGTGAATCCAGCAAGAGGCTGGGTGGGGCAGTGTGTGGATCAGTGCACAGAGAGCTGGCACTGGGATCAGCTTGAGGCTGCTCAGGGCCCACGTGATGCACAGCTCGGTGCATGGAAAAGCCAGCCCTAGGAGCAGCTCAAGGCTGCTTGGGCCCCACATGGTGCGCAGGTTGACGCTCAAGAGCAGCTTGAGACTTCTCAAGTTAGCCCTGGCTGTAGGCTGGGTAACCAGGGCCCTGTAATATGGCTCAGCATTAAACTAAAAGAGCCCTGGTGCCCAGAAGAGGGCCCGGAAAGGGGAAAGACCCTCAGCATGAGGCTGTGGAACTGGAGCCAGCGAGGGCTCGGCTCATGTAGGAGCTCCCTGGTTGCCCAGTGCAGGGCACAGGGCCCAGAAGGAAGGGCCCCAACTCAAGGCCAACAGCTCCAGGAGGCCTGAGATGGTATGGGGACCCAGAAGCCAGATCAACAGCCCCCAGTGAAAGACCATGTGTTACCTTAAACGTGGGTCGTGCAGAGGAGATGCCCCCAGGCAAGGGACCCTGGGAGGAGTGGGCAAGGGGGGCAGCCCCACACACCCTCCGCTCTCCAGAGTAGAAGGGGAGGATACCCCAAATATACACTGGGGAGAGTTCTGTGGAACACCCAGGGGACCTAGGGGGAGAAGACCCTATCCCATTTGAGGGACCAAGTGGTTGGAACCCAGATAGGGTGCATCTAATATCTGGTATAGTTATGCTTCCTATTTCGTATCCATTGCTATTGTTGCTGTTATAAATAGCTGGGTGTATTAATTCTGTATAATGGGCTCTGTAAGGATGTCTTTATTAGCTAACCCACTTGTGGTATAAACTTGCTGGATTGACTGTCCCAGGATCTACCCCTCTTCTGGTTCTGGGGCATAGAATTCTTCTTACCCGAATGCCCTCCATAGGGCAGACTTCCTCTTGCTAACAGACCTTTTTATGTATATTTGTATCTATACCTGTATCTATTTTAAAGACTTTTATATATAAATGTTTGCAACTCAATAAATTGTATATAGTTAAGAACTTTGGGCCTGGGTTAACTCTATAGATGGAAGAGGGATCCGCCTGAAATTCTGGCATCCCTCTCACAGCTCCCGCTCCTGCCTACCCATCCCTTCCAATTGAGAATAGGGCACACATTTGGGTGTACCCAGGTTACATATTTATTCCCTCATTACCTTCAAGTGTCCCAGACATATCACAGGTCTTGCATACACACCACTTTTCTCATACTATATTTAACCTATAAAATCACAAAACAAAATGACTGTTATACTTACATTAAGCAATGTAAAAATCAAAATGGAGTCCCAACTAAGGTTAAGTTACAGAGTTTTTTGAGCAAAAGTAAAATGGATATTGGTTATAAAATAAAAATTAACAAAGCAATAAAGGATATTATAAAGGTAATATCAAGAATATATAAAGGCAAATTAATTTTAACTCAATAACTGGGGTCTGGAGGTTGTCAGTGGCTGCAGGCACAGCAGCTGAACAGGGCATAGGGAGAGAGCTGCCCCTTCCCCACTGCAGACCAGGCTTCAGCTGCACACAGGGTCAGCGTAGACCCTGCTGGGATGCCTCCATCCATGACAGTGACAGGGGCCACAGCCAAGGTCTGTGCTACCCTGTGACAGTGGCCCAGTTCCCAGCTTATTGCAATGGGATCAAGACTGGGGGTCAGGGCTGGCAGCACAGATTAGCCCACTGGTGCTTGGTTGTGGGAAGAGGAGCTCCCCTGGGACTACCCAGGGCAGCCACTGCCTGCGAGCACCCATCCCCAGGAGATGTGGATGAGGACAGCAGGGCCAGAGCCATCTGACTGGAGCCTTCCTGCATGGGGCTGCTGCACTTGCACAGTTCACCCTGCCTTTAGCAGCTGGGCCTGGTGGGATGGGGACATGCCTCCTTGCTCCCCCGTTCCATCCCCTTCTTACCCCTTATGGGGATGCCAGGCTTTGCAGGTGCGCAGCCCCTGGCAGTGGAGCACAGCACTGGTGCCTTCCCCTGAGGTGCACATTGCAAGCTGGAGCAGGACTCTTGGGACCTGGTGCAGCTGCTTCGAGACTGGTGCCTGCCTGTCACATTCAGCCAAACTCTGGGCAGCTGCTGCCACCCATGGAGCCCAGGTGGCTTGCAGCAAGGCTTGCAGGCCCCCTGCCTCCTGTTGTGAGCAACCTGGGCTCTGGCTGGTGGCAGCTGCCTGAAGCCCAGCTGGATGTGGCATGCCAAGTAAAATGGCCTTGTGCATCATGCTCCAGCATGCATGTTGGGGGTTGCCAACCCCTGAACTAGGGCTTTCAAGCAATGCTTGTTAGGGCTGGGACTTGCATCATCCCTCAGCCAATCAGAGGTGTGGGGGGGGGCGGCGGGGGGCTTTGCTTCGTCTTCAGATTGGTGACCCTGGCTGTGATATGGCCATGAAATCAGGGGCCCCAACTGTGTTACAGCCATGTAATCAGCTGCTGGGGCCCGTGAATTTGGTAGGTCCCTGTTTATAAGGCTTTGATCTGCCTTGGCAAAAGAGTTCTATACTTAAGGGGTCAAAGGAAGCTCAGCAACACCATGCATTGAAGTTGTCATTTATGTTGTATGTATATCCTTTATTTCTGTGTAAGACAAAAAGACTAGAAGCAGCTATGAGCGGAGGTTGGGAGGCTGTGGGTTTCTAGTGAGGGCAAGAAACCCCAAAAGGACAGGGTTAGAGGGTCTGATGCCCAGGAGAGCACTTGCGGGGTGGGGATGGAAAAAAGGTCCCAAAACCCACAGAGCTGAACAAGAGGGCCTGAACTCCACATAGGCAAGGGAAAAAGACCAGGGAAGCCTGGCAGCCTGGTTATGATCAGAGTGGAGCAGGTACCTGAGCCCTATTTCTGGTTTCTGAAGGCAGACTCCTAAAATACAAACAAATTGGAACATCAAATATGTGGCAAGCCACTGAGAAACCAAAGCCAATTTAGCAAACCAGAGAGGGGGGTATTGACCTAGTGTGGGCACTTAGGGGCACCATGTCCCCACCCTCCAGCTCCACGCCCCCAAGCAAGCGCTAGGCTGTTACAGATAGTATTTGACAATGTACGTTGTATAGTTGGTGGAGATCTTTAAGTAAGTTTGTGAGAGGTTTTCAGGTGTCCTTGTTGTAAGCTGGGTGTTAGTCAACACACAAGGTTACAGGCTGCATGATGAGGAGGAACACAGCTCTACCTGCCTGGTGATCGGCAGTTTGTATACCCAGGATAGCATATTTGTTGTTCAGTCTAAGAGTGGAAGAATTGTTATATCTACCTGCAGAAATGTATGGAAAAAAGCCTGACCAGCTAATAGGAGTACATTCAGACAAACATGAAAGGCGAGAGAGTTGCAGTTAGCTTTGTAACAGTGACAATCATTCTTGCAGTGAACTAGTGACCTAGCGTGATCCTTCTTACTTCAGTGGATTTGAAGTGATCATATCACAGGATAGTATGGCTGTTAGCTCTAGTTCAAGGGCCCTGGGTTAATGGGAGTCACACTTCTAAATAGCTATCCAGTGCTTTGAAAATGCATCCAAAAGCACATTTTGTTCTTTTTTCATTACAAAATGGTTTTTGTAGTTATTTCTCTTTTATTCCCTGTCATTCTGGGGTGGTAGAAAGGAGGGTGTTTGGGACTGTTGAACTTTGATGTTTCTTTGGTTAAGAGTATATTGAATCAGTAACATAAATCCTATAAAAATGGGGGAATGGTGGTAGAAGTACAAAAAAGGAGATGAGTAAAAAAGAAAGACATGAACTAGAGAAATTAAATAAAACATAAAGTCCAAAAAATTGTGTCCTGAAAAAGGGAGAGAATAATAGGGGCAGAGCTCAGTGAGAAGCAACTGCAATCACAAACCACAACCAGTAACACTTCAGAGATGAAGCTGGAGGGCAGAAATGAAACAGGCTGTATTTTAGAGGCAGAATCCACATCAGAAGTTATCTCAGTGAGAGGCATCACTTGTTAGGCAGGTTAATGTTGCAGTCCTGTCAGTGTTAAAGAATGGCAAGCAAGGCAGCATAGAGAAAAGCTGCTCAGCGGATGGCACAAGCTACTCCTTAAATGGCAACAGATTAGGGCAAAAGCCACTTTTCCACTGTCTTTGTAAAACTGGCTTTACTGTTAATTCTGACTTGTGTTCCTTGGTCTACGCTGAGTCTCAGAGGCATTTAGGGAATTCAAGTAATGTCATTCTTAAGTGTGGAATATTTTTTTTTCTAATTAGATGCATCCAGTTGGACTCAATCACTGCTTTTCCTAAGTACCAGGGTGAGGGCAAAGCTGTGTGGAGGATACTTTCCACCACTAGTGCTGAAGCTTGGCCACTGGCCAGCCAAGAGTGCCAGTGTCACAGGGTCAGAAGGAAAATGCATTCCTCCTTTGTAATTCATGAAGAAAGCAGTCCCCTGGGAGGGGAGAGTCCTGAGTTCTATTTCTACTCCCAGAATAATTCATGTATTTTACATTAGACAGTCACTGGTTAAAGAAAAAGTAACGAACCTGGCAACAGAGACCAGCTGCTCAGAGCTTGAGTGTGAATGTTACAGTTTGGAATGAATCAAAAGGCACTCCAGGGCTATTCTGCATCCTGGTAAGGTAGATATCTCTACCTGGTAAGGTAGACTCTGCTCCTGTGAGTTTGGGTGCCAAGATGACAGAGGCAACTTTGAGTCTAAGATCTGAGGAACTGAGGCATATATTTGTGCCTAGCATTTTCTACTGGCTAGTTGTACTGACCCCATGCTCAGAACATGAGTGTTCTGGATTGCTCCTAACTTTCACCATAGGCTTAGATCTAGATATCTAGCCATGTCAATCTGGACTGTCTGTTGGGTCTTGCATCCAATTTTTAGGCACTGCAGTGCCTGTGGAAGTGCCCAAGATACTGATTTGTAACTGACTCCAGGTCTTTGTTGGTCTTAGAGGCAAATCTACCCCACCTTCTAAGAGTCTTGTTACATGGTAATTTACTGTGGCTCCTGGAACTCTTAACTTCTGGAATGTTTGCATGTTAACACCTAAAACCAGTTTTAAGCACTTGTTATGCAGCTTAAAGTTATGCCACTCTAGGGCAGGTTTATCTCTGTTCCATGCTATACACCGCATGTTATACCAAAGGACTTGTTACAGCTTACACTGTGAACTGCACAAATGTTGATCTGTGTTAGTGCTACCTAAAGTTAGGGCACTTTAGGCCAGCAGGGGCCTGGGGGGCTGAAAGGTAAAAATTCCAGCCTACCTCTGGGGTTCCCCCAGTTCACCCCTGCTTCCAGGTCTCCCCTTTCTGCTCTTCAGGGTCAGGGCTGGATTAACCCCTTAGTGGGCCTTAGGCAAACAAATTTCTAGGTCCTGGGCTGGTTAGGACCCCTCTTCCCCTTCCCTCAGTACTGCTGCCCATGGGGAGCTCAGAGCTGCCGCTAAGAAGCAGCCACCCCAGTGGCAAAAGCCAGCATATGGGAGGGAAAGGGAAGGGAATAGAAGCAGACAGGTCCATTCATGCCACTGCCACAGAGGGAAGGACCAGGGCCCCACACAGCTCAGGGCCCTAGGTATGTGCCTAGTTTGCCTATGAGTGAATCCAACCTTATTCAGGTTTCCACTGCCTCCCACCTCTCAAGGCATTACTTACTTGTGGCAGCCTGCACTCACTGTCTGCCCCAGGGGCGCAGGCAGGGAAGGGTTAACTTGCCTACCCAGCTGCTGCTGCATCTGCAGCTGTACTGCTGCTATATTGATCCAGGGACCAGCAGTGGTGGCAGCAGCCAGGCAGCCAGGTTAACCCTTCCCTGCCTGTTCTCTTGGCACAGACAACATGGGCAGTCACAAGCAAGCCAGGGAGGGTGGGCAGGGGGCAGTGAGTGGGGATCTGGGGTGCTGAGGGGCTGGGGGTGAGCAGTGAGCCCAATCTGGGCCAGTAAAAGAAAGAGGGGGGGGTCACTAAAGTGTAGTCTAGAGTGGCTACACCTTAGCGTAACAAGAGATAGGTAATACAGAAAAGAGATAATTCTCCACTGCAGTGGAGTAACTTTGAGCCACCTAATAAATACTTTAAACTAGTTTCAGGTGTTAATGTGCAGACAATCCAGGGATTAAGAGCTCCAAGAACTAACTCAAATTACCATGCAACAAGGCCCTAAACCCTCCCACAACGTCTCTAACACCCCAGATCCCCACTCACTGCCCCCTGCCCTACTTACTTATGGCTGCCCATGCTGTCTGTCTTGGAGGAGCAGGCAGGAAAGGGTTGAACTGTTTGCCCAGGCCCAGCCCCCGCTGCTGCTGCAGCTCTCTAGGCCAGAGGAACAGCTGCCTTGCAGCAGTGATGGCTGGTGGTTGGGCATACAGATTAACCCTTGCCTGCCTGCTCCCTTGGGACAGACAGCACAGATGGCCACAAGTTAGTAATGGCCCAATGGGCAAAGGGTGGGGGCCAGGTGCCAGGGGAAACCCAGAATGGGGTCAGAAATTCTTAATTTTCAGTCCTTCAGGCCCCTGCTGGCCTGAACTTGTGACTGCTCCAAGCTTGAGGTAGTGCTGACACGATAAACATTTGTGCTGCCACTGTGTAAGGTGTATCAAGGCCCTAAATCTTTGTCCACACTATGCCTTGATTTCACCCACTTGCATGGGTGGCAATAAATGGAGCACTACTACTATTAAGGCAAGCTGTTCTCTCCTTTGAGGTGCTGCCTACTATCGCTGCAGTGAGTAAGAAAAACAAAGAGCATGTCCCTCCTTCCCCTTAGAGCTTTGCATTATCAAGCAGACCAGATCACAGGCTGGCCTTGTATCTCTAGTGGGCTCATTTTGCTGTTTTTAGATCTCCCAGTATGCAAATAAGTTATACCCTTGGCCTCTTGATGCTGGAGTTAGGAGATTTACTGAAGAGGTATCATAGCTACTGTTCTCTTTCACAGGCACTGCCTCTCCTTGAAGTTTATGACAAAACTTCCATAGACATCACAAGGACTGGATCATGTCCATCATAAGAGAAGTGAACTGATTTGTGAGAAGAGCCTTAAACCATCAGCCTGGGATAGTTTGAAGGAGATCAGGTTTGAATCTAAACAACTTCCTTGGATTTATCGCCTTCATATGCTCTCCTTTTTGGCCTAAGGAAGGGGCAATGGAAAATGATAGCTTATCACGCCAAATGTAAGAGCAAGGCAAAGCCATAACTCAACTTCACAAGATGAAAACACATTCCTTTCTCTAAGGAGTTTGCAGACTGAAAGGGACAGATAGTAGGATTTAAATATATCTGGGTGCCGGGGTAGGAAGAATCCCAAAACACAAACTTGAAATGTTATTTGGAATGAGTGCAGCTAGCACCAAAACTCATTTTTGTAGTGTAATTTATATTACACTCTCTGTACAAAATGGAATGAGAAAAGAAATTCTTTCATCTCTACCCTCCAGCAAAAAACATTCAGATGGAATTCAAGTGACCAAAATACAAACCACTCTGCATAACCTGACATTTGGTAAAACATCTCCATACTTACAGCCAACTTGAAAAAAAAAATCAGGGGCATATTGAAAATCTTTAAGAACTGCATACGATAAAGTGTATGTAATTATACATAAACAGCTTAAAGTGTATTGTATTGAATATTCTTTTCTTTTTCAAGAGTTGGTAAAATCATGCTTTGATGAGTATTAAACATAATTTATTTCTGTGAAAGCTTCTGTTTTTCTCTTTCCTTACAGCTGTCAATGGATTTCATACTTGCTATAGAAGTCAGGACCAGAATACAAGCCTTAAGTTCTTACTAGAGAATTTAGCTTTCGCTTATCGCAGAGTACATTAGGTCTTAGCCACTAAGAGGAATGAGGAAGTCATAGGCCCTCCTTGTGTGTTTAAGATACAGTAAGTTGATTTTTCCTAAGATTAAATGAATAAGTGAACTAAACAAATTTAGCTCAGGTATCTAGTTTACATAAATATCACTGCCTATTGAATAACTTTGATATGAAGGAAATTTGCTCGAGTATTTGAATGTATGTCGATTTCTGTTTGTTTGGCAGAAGGACCGAATTTACCCATTTGGTTTATTACATATCCCACCTGGCAGCTTCAGTACATTTTAGATAGCACTGATCCATTTAAATGTGTATCTCAAATATAAAGTGAGTTTATATAATAATTTGAGCTCTGTTATCTTGGAATTGTCTCGGACGGCCGGACCCGACTTGAGGTGATATACAAACTGCTCGGTCGTTTGGGCGGGCTGGTGAATGGAGAGTCAGACAAAGTGTATTGGTTGCGAAAAACTTTACTTACACCGCTAGTAGCCGCGACGCAGGTGGTCCGGTCGCTTAAACAACTTCACGAGTTGCTCCAGCTGGCAAGGCTCAGGTCAGCTAATCCATCCACAAATCCCAGCCGGCAGGGAAAGGGTACGTCGAAGGATTGCGCTCGGTGACAGGGAGAAGAATCGATAGGTGATCAGGCTATCGATCAGCTCAGCCGCAAGTCAGATATCTTTAGAGGCACTCTGCAGAGTGCTCAAAGTTCTCCGACTTGGGCGGAAGTTGCACAAAATTTTATACGGCCAGCAAGCCAATTACTAGCTGCCATGTAGGAATAATTTAGAACTGGCCAATAGCAGGACACAAATTTGCATGTGAATGGCGGGAACTCTCTTGCACCGGGGGTTTCTGTTGCAGCAGAAAACTTTTGCTGTGCAAGAGACTCTCATGTGGCGGGAAAATTCCATTGTGCCGAGGCACTAAAATCATTGGGTTGTGACAGGAATCAGATGCCATTTTCCTCAGCAGAGTTATAAAACTGCCCGATCTTTGTCATTTTTTTCTATCAAGTATGGAAGTAATGTTAAGGAAAGGATCAAATTGACTTTTGGAAAGATCTTGGAGCTTCTTTATATCTAAGGAACGTTTCAGCAATATTCCAGGAATCAGTAAGTATAATTATGTTAAACGTTTAACATTTGGAGGGGAAACTTCTTGTGTTTTTAGCTTCCTTCCTATTTCAGTAGTACTTCACTAATAATGTTTATGTAGCATAATGTAAAAAAATATAGTTAATTGCATTACAGATCTTAAATATATTGAGAAATATGACAGTTATCCTTAGCATGATATTAACTGTTTAAACATATATTCAACGGCATTTAAATATAGTGCCTTTTTTTTGCTTTTATTTCCCCATTGTTTGAATTATCACAAAAGTTGTTACATGCAGATAATATTTTCTTAGGGTTTCCTAAGATACTAAAGATATCAGCTATTCTTAGTCAAAACCCTTCTAATGCCAATGGCTCAGGGCAGTTTTAGCAGGGATATCAGTGTCAAATTGCCAATTGGGAAGATTGCACTGTTCCTCCTATGTGCTGTAAATATTTAAGGGGTAAAAACAAGGTTTGAGTCTCTTTTCGTCAGAACAGTCAGAATGTGGTCACTAATGTTGCCAGGTAGGGCCCCTCTATATGTGCCGGTAAAGGCACAATGGGATCTAATTTGTGATCAACATAATAATGCTTCCTGGGATGCCACACATGCATAGCAGGAGGCATGATTGTGCATTAGATTCCATTTAAGCCTTATTGAGCGTGAAGGGTGGGGGGCTGATCCTAGGCTCCCTCCACACCAACAATAAGCAAGTTCCCCAGGCTGGGAACCCCCTCAGTTGATCTCCCAGCCTCAAGGTTGCATGAAACATGATGGTACAGCCTCCGAGGAACATTGAAACTCCAGGGGCTGGAAAATTGCAGCAGCTGTGATCTCTCAGGCCAAGGGTTTTCATACCCCTCTGGTGCACCCATGAAGCTGGGAGCCCTATCAGCTGCAGGAGATACCTTGCTACACATACAAATTGAATTTTGATAGCAACCAGCTGTAAAGTTAGTACACATTTTCAAGGTCTAACTTTATCATAGAACATGAGGATTGGAAGGGACCTCAGGAGGTCATGTAGTCCAACCTCCTGCTCAAAGCAGGGCCATCCCCAACTAAATCGTTCCACCTAAGGCTTTGTCTAACTGGGTCTTAAAGACCTTGAAGGATGGAGATTTTACAACCACCCTGGGTAACCTGTTCCAGTGCTTTACTAGCCTCCCAGTGAGAGAGCTTTTTCTAATATTTAATATAAACTTCCCTTGCTTGAACTTGAGACCATTCTCTTCTTGTGTCATCTACCGCCACTGAGAAGAGCGTAGCTGCATCCTCTTCGTAGTCACCCTTCAGGTAGTTGAAGGTTGCTATTACACCCCCCTCTGTCTTCTCTTCTCCTTACTAAATAAGCCCAGTTCCCTCAGCCTCTCCTCATAAGTCATGTCCCCCAGTCCCCTAACTATTTTTGCTGGCCTCCACTGGACTTTCTTCAGTTTGTCCACATCCTTTCTCTAGTGCGGGGCCCAAAGCTGGATACAGTACTACAGATGTGGTCTCACCAGTGCTGAATAGAGGGGAATCAACACTTCCCTTGACCTTCTGGCAACACTTCTATTAATGCTATTAGCCAACAAGGCAACAAGTGCACACTGTTGGCTCATATTCAGCTTATTGTCCACTATCACCCCACAGCCCTTTTCTGTGGAGCTGCTGTGTAGCCAGTTCTGTCCTAAGTGCAGCACTTGTCCTTATTGAACCTCGTGAGATTTCTTTTGGTCCAATCCTCTAATTTGTTGAGGTCTCTCTGAATCCTAGGGACTGAGATGAGGCTGACCAGGCTGTAGTTCCTTGGGTCCTCCTTTTTCCCTTTCTTAAAGATGGACACTATATTTGCCCTTTTCCAATTGCCAGGGACCTCTTCCAATTGTCATGAGTTTTCAGAGATGATGGCCAGTGGCTCTGCAAAGACATCAGCCACCTCCCTCAACACCCTTGGGTGCATCCCATCTTGTCCCATGGACTTATATACATCCAGCTTTTCTAAATAATCCCTAACCTGTTCTTTTGTCACTGTTGACTGCTCAGCTTCTCCCCAAATTGTGCTGTTAGGTGCAGTAGTCTGGGAGCTGATATTGCCTGTGAAGACTGAAATGAAAAAGGCATTGAGTACTTAAGCCTTTTCCACAACATCTGTCACTAAATTGCCTGCCCTATTCAGTAAGGCACCCACACTGTCCCTGATCTTCCTCCTGTTGCTGACATACTTGTAGAAACCCTTCTTGTTGCTCTTCACATTCTTTGCTAGCTGTAACTTCATATGTTCTCTGGCCTTTCTGATTTCATCCCTGCACACCTGAGCAATGTTCTTATACTTCTTCCTAGCTGTTTGTCCAAGTTTCCACTTCTTATGTAACCCAGGTACACCCAAGGGTGTGTCCTATTTTCAATTGGATAGGATGGGGAGCCAGGAGGGGGTGCTGTGAGATGGATGCCAAGCAGATTTCAAGCAGATCCCTCTTTCCTCTATAGAGTTAACGCAGGCCCAAAGTTCTTAACTATATACAATTTATTAAGTTATAATATACATAAACATAACATTAAATATCATATATATATATATACAGAGAACACTAACCTAAATCACAATACAACATTTCAATTCCACAATATAAGGCGCAAACATGAACAATCTTAATAACATCTTTTCCCTAATACAGTCCCTGACCCATGGCAAGAAATAGTCCTCCTTCCAATGGGGTCCCTTGTGGGGTGTCCAGGAAGCACCAGGGGCCCCTCCTCTTAGGGCCTTGACTGGGGGAGGGGGGGCTGCTCACCCAGTCCCTTCTCTGGGTTTGCCCATCCCAAACATCTATCCCCTGTGGGACCCAAGGGCTCAATGACTCATGCTCCCTCAGGTGGTGGTGGTCGATGGGGTCTCCTCTGCTGGAGCGCCTCTCCAGGCTTCTCCCACACTGTTGGGATCCTCTCTACTCTGTGCCCCGCTCTGGGCGCTGAGGGCTCAGCTCCTGTCAGCTGCTGCACCACTGCTGCTGGCTCCTGGGTGCTGAGCCTCACGCTACAGCACTACTATTTTCCTTCTGCCCTGGCTCAGCACTGAGGGCTCTCTTAGCACAGTCTGGGCCCTTCAGGCTCTGGCCAGCCTTCCTCATGCTGGGTGGCTAACCCAAGGAGCCTCCATGGCTCCCTGGCTCCCAAGACTCAGGCCCGTGCACCACCCTGCGCACTGTGGGACCTGGCCGCTTGCTGGGAGATGGGGCCTGAGCCACCTCACTGTGGCCCCCAAGGGCCTGCTGGGATTGCAGGCTCAAGCTGCCGCTTGTGGCTTCCAAAGCCTTGGCTCCGTGCACCCAACTGTGCATCATGATGGGCTCAAGCAGTCTCACATTGCTCCCAGGGCTGGGTCTCTGTGCACCATCCCTGTGTGCTGCTAACAGCCTGAGTGGCCTCGCACTGCTCCCAAAGCTGCTCCTCCAGTGGCAGCTTCAGGAGCCTTGGGCCTATTGCCTGCTGGGGGAGAGCTCCCCTGCTTTTATTAGCTCTGCTTTTCTTGAGTCCCTCGCCGCATCTGCCCCTCGTGCTGGGCATGCAGCTCCTTTTATACACTCCAGGACTCTGCCCCTGAAGTTCTCCGGACCTGACAGTTCACAGTCTTCGATCAGGTTGGAGGGAGCTCTTCTCCCTCTCCCCTCAGGAAGGAGGCGTGACTCTATTTCTCCTGCTGCCTCCTGATTGGTGGATGGACTCCACCAATCAAAACAGCAGGATCTCAAGCCTGGGACTCCACCCAAGCTCTGAAAGGTAAGCTGGCTACACTTATAAGCTTCCTTATTGTGTTCACTAGAGAGTTTCCTGCTATGCCAAACTGGTCTTCTACTATACTTACTTGTCTTCCTGAACCTCAGGATGGTTCATTCCTGTGCCTTTAATAACAATTCTTTAAAATACAACCAGTTCTCCTGAACTCCTTTCCCCCTCAGCTGGGCCTCGCAGAGGATCCTGCCCATTAGTTCCCCGAGTGAGTCAAAGTCTGCTTTTCTAAAGTCCAGGGTACTAACTATGCTCCCCTCCTTCCTTCCTTCCTTTTCTCAGAATCCTGAACTCAATCATCTTGTGGTTGCTGCTGCCCAACTTGCCATCCAGTACTACATTCTCTACCAATTCTTCTCTGCTTGTGAGAAGCAGGTCAAAAGGAACATGGCCCCAAGTTAGCCTCTCCAACACTTGCATCAGGAAGTTGTCCCCAATACTCTCCAAAAACTTCCTGGATTGTCTGTGAACTGCTGTATTTCCCTTTCAGCAGATGTCAGGGTGATTGAACTCCCTCGTGAGAACCAGGGCCTGTGATCAGGAAACTTCCATTAGCTATTTGAAGAAAGCCTTATCCACCACTTCCTCCTGGTCTGGTGGTCTATAGCAGATCCCCACCACAACATCATCCTTGTTGCTCTCCCCTCTGACCCTAACCCAGACACTTTCAACAGTCTTATTTCTAGTTTCATACCGGATCTCTGAGCAACCTTACAACTCATTTACATAACACACAATTCCTCCTCCTCTTCTCCCCTCCTGTCCTTCCTGAATGGTTCATACCTATCCATGACAGTGCTCCAGTCATGTGAGCTATCCCACCAAGCCTCTTTTATTCCAGTCACATCATAGTTCTATGACTGTACATGAATGCACAGAGCCTGGAACATAAGCAGAAGGGATTGGAAGTCTTTGTAAAGACACCTGAGGTAAGCAGCCAATTGCCCTACTTTCTCAGGAAGAATGAGAAGGCCTCCCCTATTGCCCCCTCCAGCTGGTGGTTCCTCCAAGTCACCCACTTCCCCACTTACCTCAGGGCTTTTGTCTCCATCCCCCAGTGAGCCTAGTTTAAAGCCCTTCTCACTAGGTTAGTCAGCCTGTCTGTAAAGATGCTCTTCCCTCTCTTTGTCAGGTGGCTCCCATCTCTTCCTGGCAATTCTTCTTGTAACAACTTCCCATGGTTGAAGAAGTCGAAGCCTGCTGGTGACATCATCTGCACAGCCATGCATTGATCTGCAGGATGCATCAGCTCTTGTCCAGGTCTTTTCCTTCACTGGAAGGATCAAGGAGAATACCTGCCCCCATGCCCTTCACGCTTTCACCCAGAGCCCTGTAGTTACTTTTGATCTGCTTAGGGCCACCCCAGGCAGTCCATGTGGATGTGCAGCATGGGGTAGTAGTCAGAGGGCCAGGTGAGTCTTGGTAATGGTTCATGACATCTCATATCAGGGCTCCAGGTAAGCAGCAGACCTCCTGAGAAAAACAGGCCAGGCCAGTAGATGGATGCCTCTGCCCCCTGCATAAGGGAGTATCCAACCCCTACCACCTGTTGCTTCCTCTTGATGCCAGTGATCTCAATCTTCCTGACCTTGGGGAGGCCTAGACTGATCTCTTCCACCAATGGAACATGCTCTTCTTCCTCTGTTGCTAGAGCTCCATTATCTGTTCTTCAGACAAACCACAGCAGGTGGAAATGAAAACTTCTGCCCACTGCCAGAGGTCACAAGCTTTCAGTTTCCACCTTCCTGGAAGTCCATGTCCTTTTTCTTCTCTAGCACTACCTGTGGCAGTCCTTCCTCTGCAGCCCTAGAGGTTCTTCCAGCATTGAATCAGTTAAGTCCCTACAGTGGAGGATGCATTGGAGCCTTGGCATCTCCTCCTGCAGCTCTCTTGTCTGCTCCCTGAGGGACACCATCAGGAGGCACCTCTCACATTTCAGGCATTCCTCTACCTGGCTGTAACTGGAAGGAACCTGCAAGTTGCAGTCTCCCCAGTTCCTAACCAAGACCTGGCTGGAAGCCTTGACAGTGAGCGGTCCTGCTTGGGCCAACACATCACAGGTGTAAGCAGAGGAAGAGCTGGCAGCAGCAGTGGCTCTGGCATTGTGATGTCCTCCAGCCATTTTTCTTGGTCTCTTAGTCCAGTGCCTCTTTCTTTTTGCCCCTCTTTCCAAGCAGGCCTCCCTTAGTAAACTTCCCTGTAAGCTGGTCCAGTCACTGCTTCTTGGTCCTGAAAGATTCCCTTTTTCCTGCTTCCACTCACCAAACTTACAGTGAAGAAAGGAGAGAGTTTCCAGGCAGACTCCCTAGTGAATTCCTCTTCACTTGGGACTTGAGTTAAACAAGGGGCCTATGTTATTGGTCTAACTACTGAGTTTTAGCTACTTACAGTAAATATATGTAAATTACCTATTCTTAATTAAAGAAAGAGCTTACTGTAAAGGCTCCCCTTCAAAAAGGGGGTGGTGAATTGACCTGTGAACTGGTTGCAATCTGCCTTGTTTGCTGTTTCTATTTTCTCACTCCTTGGTCACTTGGGAAGTCTCCTTTTAAACCCTGCTAGGCCTGGCTCTGCTCCCTTGTTAGGGCTTTTGTCAGACACAGGCAGCAATCACCCAACAGGTTGGAGCTTTTTATGGCATGATAGGTATTTTGCATGTGTAGCTGGTCTCAAGGTACTTGCACAATTAACCAGTTACTTGCACGATCCCTGAAATATAGAGGGACCTTCAGTATAGATGTTAAAATTGTAACATAACTACAAGCCTGTTGTTAGTTTTTGTAGCACTAGCTTAACTTCTTTGGCTTCCACAGGGATAAAAATATAGATCTGCTATACTTTATTTGGCTTTTGGCCTTCATGCTAAAGTTACCAGTAGACATGCTATGTCTGTGTGTTTAGTATTTTACTAGGAAATGGTCTGGGATTTCCATGTTAACACAGATGACCAAAGAGAAATTGGACGAGAAAGGTGTGTGTGTGTGTGTGTGTGTGTGTGTGTGTGTGTGTATATATATATATATATATATATTCTTATTGTTGACCTTGATTAGCTTTGACCAAGGAATTTGTATCTCATTTTAAGTCTATGGATATATTTGGTCCTTTGAGAGGCCTGTTAATAAGTAACTGGTGTTTCCTTGATAATATGACTATAGAATAATTTGAAATGTGTTTCATACATTCTCAATAACCAGTTGGTGTTTATAATTGTTATGGAGTTTATAAGAAACAGCCTCAAGCTGTTGCTATATTTTTCTCTATGGAAAAGTCCCAAAGAGATGAATTGGGATAGAAAATATAATGAAGTAAAAATAAATGTGTGAAGGTGCTCTAGAAATTATTCTAAAAACTTATGTGCTTTGTTTTTCAGTAGAGTTTGTATACCTATAGGCTGAATAAAGTCAACTTCGGCTATGTGTGCTTGATTTTTGGGGGGGAAAAATACGACATAGAATTTAATAGAGAATGATATAATTTCTATAGGCTTTTTGAGCCATTCTATTAAAGGAATTCTGATTAATTTATATAGAAAAAATTAAAAATCCTTGAAAATTACTACTTTTCCATTAACCCAATGGGGACCTTTCTTTAACTTGTATTGCCCTTCCCCATAGCTGCCATTTTGCCCTGTTAAGTGGAAAGGTGTCTGCAGCCCTTCTGTCCCAGATGCATTGCATACTGATGCCACTCAATTCAAGCATCACTGGACCAGCTAAAATTGGGTGCCTGTAGACATGTGGGATGCCTGCTTCAATCTTCTGTAGTTACAGCGTGTCAGAGCAGACTTGATTAATTAGCACGCTCCAGCAGCCTCAGCATCTTGTATATTCAGCGTCCCCATGCTTCAAATGGTGGTGGGGGCACTTTAACTAAATCCCATTGAACAAGCTTTAGCTAAAGAGCCCCCACCACCATTTTGAAGTGTGGGATGGCCCTCTGTGACCACTTGCATGGTCCTACGTATAATTGGCATGGGGAGAATTTTCTTTGTACTCTGTAGAAGAGATGCAGCTGTCTGGTGAGACTACTTATGGGGTAGAATCGGGCATGTGTAGATGAAATGATATTTCCCGTTTACGTCAACACAACTGCATTTGTGTTTGCACAACCCAGGATTTCCTGCTGCTCTAAAGTTCATTTAACACCTTAAACTAATAATACTCAGAGATGTGTTAATTTGTGGTGCTCTCCAGTTATGCCGCTCCAACGGTGGATTTGTTCATGCAAACAGCCAGAGATTCCAAAGACTTCTAATTAATCCCCTTAGCCATGAGCAGGCACTGTG
This sequence comes from Alligator sinensis, assembly GCF_000455745.1. NCBI lineage: Eukaryota > Metazoa > Chordata > Crocodylia > Alligatoridae > Alligator > Alligator sinensis. The sequence continues at coordinate 1,548,070 of NW_005842117.1, read as the reverse complement.
TTCTGGCCTTTAGCCAGTAGGTGCTGCTATGTGTTCTTTTTTACCCTCCTTCACTCTTCACTCCTTCCTTCTCCCTCACAGCATGCAGTTTAAGTCGGGATGGGTCCGCTCAGACAAATTATTATTTTAAAATGGGGAAGACAAATAACTCCTTGATTTTCTACCCCCTTCTTATTTCTTCTTCCCTCCCTGCCGCCTATAGTGTATGTCCTCCCCCCTATGTACCCTCTACCTGCGACCCCCCACATACCCCATCAGCACCACCATAATGGTAAGTTTTCTGCAAGTTGTTTGAAACTTTGGAGTGAGTGGTTATGTGACTTCCTTCAATATTTCAAACCTTCTGAAGTTCATCACATTCCATATCACAACCATGACCAGAAGTCCAGGGGCAGGACGCTGCCTGCCAGACCCGACACCCAAGATATGCATTGTCCTGGGTGATATTTAGGCACTATGTCCCACTGACCTTGCGTGTGTGGCAGGGGGACGAGGGGGCAAAAGTATATTTTTTGAACTGTGTGCCAACCCCCCCCCTCTTCCTCTTCTTCCTTCCCCCCTCCCTTCCTTTCAGAAAACTTTTGTGAGTGGAACTTGCTGGGGGCAGCAAGCAGCCCACAGCTAAGTAACAAGGAAAGTAGAGTGAAGATAGTAAAGAGGAGTACAGTGAAAATATCTTCAGATTTTTAAAAACTTTAAAAACATTTTGAATATATTTTATATTGTTAAGTTGTATATAGTTATTGTTAAAGCTGTAGCATTTTCAGTAAAGTGTTTTATTTTTGTTCTATATATGTGTCATGTTTTCTTTACACATGGGTGGGTGGTTGGGTTGGTTTCTGGAGACTGCACCCACCTCAGTGTGGTGAGGATGCTATGCTTGATTGGTGGGGGGTATGGAGTCATGGCATTACTGGAAGGAGTTGCAAAGAGTTGCAGGGTGGACTGTTATCAGAGGGAGGGAGGGAAAATGCTTCATAGCTTTCATAGACTTTAGGGCTGGAATGACCTCGATGATCATTACGTTCAGCCCCCTGCCCCAGAGGCAGGAAGTCAACTAGGATCAAAGGATCCTAGCAAGATAAGCATCCAAGCATTTCTTGAATAAGTCCAGAGTAGGTGCCTGCACCACATCTGGAGGGAGTCTATTAGTGCCACCTCTAGCCCCTGACCTTTGCCACTGGAAGTCCCCCTATTTGCCCCAGAAGTACTCCATTTTAGAGCGGAGTGTTGCCAAATAATTCATAGATTTCATAGACATTAGGGCTGGAAGGGACCTCAAAGATCATCAAGTCCAGCCCCTTGCCCCAGGGGCAGGAAGTCAGCTGGGATCAAAGGAGTCCCATGGCTCTCAGCCTCTCTTCATAAGGCCTAGTCTCTTGCCCTCTGAGCATGAGCGTGGCTCTCCTCTGGACTCTCTCAAGCTTGTTAAGTGCTAGCTAGTGTGTGGTGTAGCCAGCATGTCCTGTAAGAAAAAAGTCTAAACAACCCCACCCACCCACCCCCAGTGGCAAGCAGGCAATCTCCAAAACTTCTCCATGCATGGACCTCCCAGGGACAGTAACCAGGAGGATGGTGAGAAGATGATGAAATGGGCCTGCAGAACTTCTGCAAATTGAGCTGATGCTCAGACCAAAGCCAGTGAAGAAAGCTCAGCTTCCTTTGGCCAGCAATGATTCAAAAGTTAGTAGGGTGCAATGGAGAGGTGTAAAGCAGAGCTGGGTGAGTGGGGCAAAGAGCCCGCAGGCCTAGGCCTACTACCCGGACCCCTGAGGGTCTTGGCCAGCAACCAAGAACAAAGCCTTCACAAGGTGTAAGGCGCAAGTGAGGCGAAGAGCCTACTACCCAAACACTCAAGGTCTTGGCCAGCAAGCAAGAAGAAGGCCTCCATAATTCAGAAAAGAAATTCAAGCCTCAGCTTCTGCCACTGCAGTGGTCATAGCTCCTGAGCACAGCTTGCTTTGTGGCCATCAATGACTCCAAAGTTCCAAGGGTTCAACAGAGAGGTGTAAGGCAGAGGTGGGCAAGTGGGGTGAAGAGCCTACTACCTGGCTCTGGGGGTCTGGGCCAGCAACCAAGAAGAAAGCCTCCATGATTCAGAAAAGAAACTGAAGCCTCAGCTTCCTTAGTGGAAGGCCTGACCTGCACCCCGAGCCCTCTGTAGCAATGAATGAAATGCACTTGCAGAACTTGTCCAGTTCATGCTGATGCAGGACATGAGCAGTAACCAGGAGGAGGGAAAGAAAACTATATGAAGTGGGCCTGCAGAATTTGTGCAAATCGAACTGATGCTTTAGCCTCAGCTTCCACCACTGCAGTGGTCATAGCTCAGGAGCACAGTTACCTTTGTGGCCGGCAACTATTCAAAAGTTACAAAGGTGCAATGGAGAGGTGCAGAGGTGGGCAAGTGGGGCAAAGAGTCCACAGACTTGAGCCTACTACCTGGGCCCTGGAGACCCATGATACACCACTGGTGCAGGGCCTTGGGCAAATTAGTCCCCACCCTCCCATGCAGAGCCCATCCCACATGTGGCGGTGGCAGGGAGGGGAGTTGGTGAGCATCCGGATGCTGAGTAGTCACCCCATCCACTCCACCTATCTCTGCAGGGCCCCCAACGTGTCAGGTGTCACTTACCAAAGGTGGTGTGTAGCACATCGCCATGCCCTCTTTGGAGTCACATGTTGCAGAGGTGTGGGCATCAAATAGCACCCAAAGCTTCGCTGCACCCCACTTGATCAGCCTTCAGTCTTTTCAAACCCTGGACTCACATTGCTGTGCCCCCCAGGGGCAAGTCTTGTGACTGGTATTAATCTTTCTCTGCCCCTGCTGTGCTATTGTCCCTCACCCATCTCAAATCTCCCTCATTGATGCAGTGAACGTGCACTCTGACCTGCTCCCCCAATTTATAGTGCTTGAGTGGGGCAGGCCCCCCCCCCCCCCCCCCCTCCCGCCGCAGCGT
>NW_005842117.1:1534011-1545099 GCF_000455745.1 Alligator sinensis | reverse complement strand
CCCCCCCCCCCCCCCACTGGCAGCCTTGTTTTGGTGTGGAAAAATAACCACACACTCTGGGGCCAGGCTGGAAAAAATCATGAAAAGAAGGCAGAAAAGTTTGCAAAGTCCCTGGGTTTGTGTGCAAGCAAAGCAGGTCTTAAACCCCATGCTGCCCCCCACCACCACCTTCCTTCCCCCCTCCCTTCCTTGCAGAAACTCACAGACTCCCTTTGGTGTTCCAAAACAAATGAGACAGTGCCTGACACCTGGCTGGAAAAGAGTATAAAAAGAATTTTGAAAAAGTGCATTTTCAAAGTTTCTGGTCTAGGGAAAATGCATAAGCCCCTTTGCAAAGTGGCTGGTGGCTTGCAAAAAAGCAAGCCAGGCTCCTGGGGGTGACACATCACTTCCCTTCTCCCAATTAAGGGTGGGGAAATTAAGGTGTGGCCTCAAAAGTGACTTTGTAGAGTGGGTGCTGCCTTTGTAAAATGCTGGTGTGCGCGCCAGCACTAGTGTGTTGCAATTCACCCAGGCAGCATCCCTGTTTACCTCTGGAGCCCCCCTGTGTACCTGTGCAAGGGAGATTGCCAACCTATTCCCCCTGGCACCATGCAGCAAAACACACTGTTATAGTTACTTGTGCTTCTTTGCCTTCACCCCACCATGATCCTGAACCACCCCTGTCTCCCTGAAATGCAGTGGCACCTGCCTAGCCCTACTGGCATTCATATGGCCTTCTTGTGACTCCACTGAGTTAGGGGGAATGGCTCAGCTGTAATTGCCTGCTTGTCTTGCACAGAGGCAAGACAAGTGGGCCGACTTTCCCCTTTTGGTCACCATACCCATTTATTTAGGTACTTCTGAACACTCTGAAAGGCATCATTGAAAGTGTCCTGTGACCTCTGTAATTCAACATGGGACTCATCAACCACATGGATGGCATCATCCTTACGCAGAGACTCGCGGAATTTGTCCCACCAGGCATCTGCATGTACTACTCTGGGTACTGAGGAGTCCACCAAAACTGTGAGCAAGGTTTTGTGGGACTGTCTCTGCTTGCTGCGCAAATCTCTGCAGCGCTTTGCTGTAGTGAGAATGGAGCACCATTCTGGGCAGATATGGGTCACGGTGGCTGATAAACAAAGAAAAAATGATGGTTGCCTTCCCCCCCAAGAGGAAGTACACACCCCCACCTCCACCATGCAGTGCACAAAATGCTGGCAGGCACAGAAACAGACCCTGCAACCACTCGACCTGCCCCAAACTTACACTCAGTTTGGAAACAGGTCCATGGCTGCCACTGCCTATGCTAGCTGCAAAAAATTAATTAAAGCAAATAATTACTTTGTCATCTGTTACATTATGAGCTATTGAACCCAACATGCACCACCACTGAAAGAACATGGCCACCCACCGACAGCAGAACATGAATTTCTTCCTCTCCCCCTAGCCCCCAAACCCAACCAGCACAAACCTGGGCATTGCCTGGCAGTGGCAAGAGGCACATTACAAAAGAGTTACCAAGTGCAGCATGTTCTTGGGTCTCGGGAACAGTAGATAATGCACTGGCTTTTCTTCCTGACCCTCCACCACCTCCTCTTAATTATCTATGGTAGTCTGTGGAATGGAGGGGCTAAGTGGCACTAAGTGTATGGTGATCTACAGCTCTTCCTGCCACTCATAGTCATCAGGGACCAGGGAGCGGTCTCCATATTGTTGAGACATGCTCATGGTTTCACCCTCAGCTGCTGCTGCCACCTCCTTCTGCCCAATTCCAGTGCTGAAAGTCTCCATACCCAGATTGTCACTCATATCCTTGGAGAGAATGGTGGCCAGCTTGTCATAGAAGGAGGCAATTGTGTGACCTGCCCCAGAACAACAGTTTGCATCTTTGGCTTTGTAAAACGCTGATCTCAGGAATTTGACCTTGCACCAGACCTGGGTCCAGTCACAATTGTGCCCTGATGCCTGCATGCCTTTTGTGATCTTGACATAAGTAGGCTTATTCCTCCTACTTTCCAGTCTGTCTATGATCCTTTGCTCTGACCAAATGTTGATTAAGTCCTGCAGTTCCTCCTGGTCCAGTTGGGTCCATGGGCATTGGAGGTATCAGCTGTCGGTTCCATACTTTCTGAGACATGGCAAAGCAGTTTGTGGTCAACAGCACAAGCAATTTGTGAAAGGGGGCTGAGAAATTTGGGGTGGGGGGTGCCTTTATACTCAGGCTGTGTTTGCATGAGGGTCTGGGAAAATTCCAGGGATTGTGAAGTCATTACCTGTAAGTGTCAAAACACCCAAAGATGCTGAAGCACCTAGTTTAACAACAAAAAAAGACCTGGTGATGGGGTAAATAAGGCCATTGTACGTTGGGATGGCTGCTCAATGGCCTAGAGTGTTGCAAAAATCAATACCTACCTGCCTGTTTGTGCAAAATAATTTTATTATAGAAGCACAGCCTGTTTTCCCTAAAGTGGCAAAAGTTTTGAGTAGCCTATATTACCAGGTGAGGAGGAAGCAAAACATTTTTTTGTTTGCAAGCTTGATTACATTACAACACCAATAGCTGCAAAGCTCAGGATGAAAGGATGTGCAAAAGCCCCAATGCCCTGAGGTGCCAGGGTGAAGTGGTGAAAAAGCAGCTACACAAAGCTCCAGACCACACAACACCCTACAGTCCCTGGCCCCGCCCCCCATGGTGCGGACAGGTAAGAAGCTGCTGCTGATGGAGAGGGGCAAAATGGAGAATGAGGATGAAATACATGATGATGGAGAACAATGCAGTGAAGAGTTCTCCGACATAGAGAATATGGAGGACATGGGTGAGCAGGAGGAGGAGGCATTACTGCTTCTGCAAATGCTGTTTACCTGGGGATTACTGCTGGAACTCTTGAGAAGGATAGGAACTGTGCTACAGTGTTCAGTGACAAGTTGTGTTCTTGGTTTAACAGCATTAATGACAATAAGAAGATGATACAGGTACCCAGAGGACTTGGACTACACAGAGGAAAGTGAAGAAGTGGAATTTGACTGGGCTCTGTTGAGAAACCTGAGGAGGACTAGAATCCACCCAGTGTGGGCCCGCAAGAGCAGCTTGGACTGGTGGCAGTGAATCATGCTGACGACTTGGAATGACCAGCAGTGGCTGGAGATGTTCTGAATAAAAAGGGAGATGTTCTATCATATCATCTTGATGCTGGGGTCCCACATCATGAGGCAGGACATTAAATGTATGGGGCCATCCCACCAGACAAGAGGGTTGCAATAGCCATTATGAAACTGGCCAGTCCATCCAGCCTCTGCTGCATCACGAACCAGTTTGGCATGGCTGCCTGCACAGTTGGGCTGGCAACTTGTGAGGTATGCCAGCTGCTTAAGGAGATCACTGCAAACAAAATTATTCACCTGGTGAATCCGCAGCAAGTCATAGATGGCTTTAATAAGAAGGGGTTCCTGAACTGTGTGGGGGCTTTAAACAGCACTCAGACCCCAGTACTGTGCCTTGCAGGGAGGAGGAGGGCTTTCACAAACAGGAAAGGATATGCCTCCATGATCCTGCAAGTCATGGTGAACCACCGAGGCTGGTTCATGAACACTTATACTGGGTGGGCCAGCAGTGCACATGATGCACATGTGTTCAGAAACTCCCCTCTCCCTGGTGCGTATCCAGTGTGGAGGAGACAGTGATCTGCAGTATTGCCATTCCCCCAGTTATATTAGCAGATGCTGCCTACCCCTAAAGCCCTGGCTCATGAAGCCTTATGGAGGGACATCACCGACCTGTAGAAGCTGGTTTTTAAATACTGTCTGAGCAGTTGCAGGATGGCCGTGGAATGTGCATTTGGCTGATTGAAAGGACGACGGGGGGTGCTTATGTGCTGGCTCAAGATGGAGCAAGAAAATAACATGGCCTTTGTAGTGGCAGTCTGCATGCTGCACAATAGCTGCGAGAGCCACAGAAAGGTTTTTAAGGAGTCATGGGAAGAAGAAGCATGTCAGGCAGTGGTCAGACAACACAGACGTGTCCAGGCAACAGCAGCAGCACAGGGACTGAGGAGACATCTTCAAGGAGAGGCTGGTTGGGTGGCCCTTGTGTGTGATTGTCTGGCAGGATATATTGCTGATAACAACACCTAGGAGTCCTTTGTTCTTTCTTTTGGTAATGTTAAAATAAATGCATTTGCACTTTAAATCTGTGTTTGTCTACAGGGGCATGCAGTGTTGCAGACAGGGGGTGGAAGGGAAGACGGTCAGGGGAAGGGGGAGGAAATCTGCACTAGGCTAGGGGTTTGCTCCTTCCAGACTGAGTGTGACTTGGGGGAGCGGGGCATTACTCACAGGCACCCATATCTGAATGAACCCCCCTCCCCCATGTGGGTGAGAAGGTTAACTATTATAGCTCTTGGTGGGCTAGGTGGGTGGGAGACCAAGCTGAACAGCAATCCACATTTTCCAAAACTTTCATAAAACAATTCACAACACAGCTCCAAAAGCCATATGTGGCACTACACAAACAGATTGATGGTGTACCTGGGCAGGGAATGGAAGGGTTCCAATGGGAGGCCCCACTGGAAACTGTACAAAGATCAATAAGCTCAGGAATGCTGGGAAATGTCATCCAAAAAGCCAGAAAAAAAAAAAGCCAGAAGAGCTTGCCACCACCAACATCAACAGCGATCGCCAATTAACCGGGTGTCAACAAACATCCACCCACCTGCTACTCTAAACCCTGAATATTTTATGATATCATAGCAGTTATCATAGCAACTATAGTAAATTAAAGAAACATTTCATTTTAACATGGTGGCAGGGGAAGGGAAAAGAACAGGAGGGGAGGATTCAAGTGACTTGTCTTTGGGATCATGTACTGGGTGGAGAGAGACCAGACCGACCAAGCATAGGTGGATGCAAGCGACAAGGATTTTGGGGTGACCATGCCATGCCCAGGGGAGATGCCCAGTGAGAGTCGGGGTGGGGGGGGTTGGGGAGCCTGGGGGGTTTACATGTACCTCCTGCTGTAATACATTAGGAAACACATTACAGGGGGTAAATTGGTATTTGATTCACCCTACTGAAATTTGCGGGGAATGACACATGAGGCTTAACAAACTCAAAAGTACTGTTTGTGTGAATACAAACACAGTCATGCAAACAAATGCACCACACCAAAAAAAAGCTGGGTTAAAATTTTCAGGCGCTCTACATTAATGCTCATGTCGTCTACACATGCCCTTGATACCTCGTCTAAGTGCAATGGAGAGCCTTGTGCTCAGCTTTTTCACTTTGAGTTTGGTGTAGAAAGGCTTATCAGAAAAATAATCAGAAGTGCAAAATCCAAGATAATCAGGTTAGCCCAAATACTGAGTTTTTTCAGCTTCAGAAATGAGTGAATTGTGTTAATAGCTCATTTCAATTAAGGTACTTAAAGAAGGCAATCAAGAAGAAAGAAGATTAATTGTTCCACCTTGAGATTATCTTCAATCACTTGTCGATATAATCACAAAGGACACTTTAGAGCAGTAGTTTAATTAAAGATAATCCAGAATTACCATGTTTAATTATTTGCAAGGATTCATAACATCTTCTGTTGCAGCCAGAATGATGCCTACTGTAACTGGGTCTATTATAATGAAACCAAAGCCATGTTAAATAAGAGAGTAAAGCTATACTGAATAACAAGAGCTGATGATGTACACATGCACTTCTCTGGATGCAACTGGCCACTTGTAAAGCTAAATCAGCATCTTTCTGAAGAGCAAAAATAGAAATAATTAAACACAATAGTTCTGGATTATCTTTAATATAACACAGGATGACCATCTCTGACCTTGTCACAATACAACTTGTATTATGTGGCAACCAGATCATTAATCTTCAGTTTTTAATACTTGTTCATCCCTCCCACCCAATACAGGATCGATCAAAATTTTTTTTAAAAATTTTACTTTAATTGGGTCTTTAAAGAAGGCAATCTTTTTTTTAATTGTTGGTTTTCAGCTCCCCCTTGGAAAATCCCAGAAGTACCTCAAAAGTTTTTTCTGCTTGTTTTCATCTTGCTCTGTCTCAGCATCTGATCCCATTTTCTACTAATGCTTAAAAACCAACATTAATCATCCAACAGTATGGAGAAAGGTATTCAGCTGGCGTAAATAAACTCCACTGGCTTCAATAGAGTTATAACAGTCTGTACTAGTTGAGGACCACGTCTATTAAATCTAAATGAAATGCATACTTATGCATGTGTGTGGCAGATATGATTTATAGTACTGTTTTCCTAGAGATTTCTTGATGAGTAATATTATGTTTTGGGAAAAGATTCAAAGTTTGCTATAAGAGGTCTGGTTTCAGTTTAATTATGGCTAATTGATGTCTAAATGGAATAAGGAGCTAAGCCTGGTAGATTTTTTTATTAAGCTGTATTGAGCAAATAGTATAGTGTATGGTTACCCTTTTTATGTGAGATAATAAATATAAATTATAATGACTCTATTTTCTTTTTGTTCAGTCTATTGAGCTGCTCCTGGATTCTACACGAAAAGAAAAAAGCTACTTTTGTTTGAATATGATGAACAGTTTTAGCAGAGGGAGCTTGGATTATCAGAAATACAAGGCCATCAATTCATGAAGTGTTTTTGTGCTTTTTCTTCACCACATGTATATACACAGACAAGAATTTGCAGATGTGTGTATGATTACTTCAGAGTAGTCATGCATAAATGAATGAATAAATAAATAGACACTTAAAATCTTGGAACTAAGAACCCGGGTGTCCAGGTTTAAAAATATGAGCTTAAGAACCAAATTGCTATTTGCAAAGTACAGGAACAACAGCCAGATTGTTTCTTCTTTACTTAGTGTGCACAGTGTGTGTTGGCACCACAGTGGACTAGCACAGAAATCTCAAATACTGTCAAGAAAAACAAACCATGCCCTACAGATAGAATAAAAGGTGAAGAAAAGCACAAAAAGGAAACAAGAATTCGTCTGCATTTAACAAAAGAAGGCTATATTTGCCAACAGCGTGGTGGAAGCTACTTTTTGCTGATGAATCATGAATTCTGATTTTGTTCTGTTCCCCCTGCTTTCCTCTTTTGTTTCTGCCTGTAGTAGAAAGTTTATATAATTTGTAATAAAATAACAAGGAGATACATCTTAAACAACAGTCATTTTTTATTCTAGATTTTTTTAAAATGCTTATTTATATTATTATGAAACTAAAGGTCAAACTAATTATTCAGTAACTATTTCATATTTGGGTGCCATGTTTGTATTTTCTGTGACATTTTTTGGTTTTATTAATTGCCATCTTCTCCTTTGCCTTACTTTTGCTTGCAAATGAGGGTCAGATGAATTAAGCATCAAACCTCTGTCAATAAGTCTGAGGAATCATCAGCTTAAAGTCTGAAAGGCAGACACTTCGACTTATACACTTGCTTGTTTTCCTCTGTAAATCTTTCAGAAACCAGGCAAGTCTTGCAAGTTTCCAAGGTTTGTTGGTACATTTTAATGTAGATATTCCTGGGATTTCCATACTTGCCTCTTCTCTAAGTATGATTTTAGATATTTAGAAGGTGAGGATTTTCAAAAATAACTAATGGCTTGACATCAGAAAAAATTTAGATCCCTAAATATTACACTACACAGTGACCAGCACCTTGTCTTCAGGTGGAAACCAGAACCCTGTGTTAATTTTCCAGGTTCCCTATACAGTATACAGGGAGATTTAGGTATCCTGATTCAAAACAGCCAGCTTACTGAACAAAGTGCCTAAAACCATCACACTTAGCGTGAAGTTACCTAAAACTTCTGCAGTACAGGGGTATGTTTAAAGTCTTTCTTCTCTCTGGGACTTAGGGGAATCACTCAGGGCTATAGGGCTGCGTATCGCAGAACCCCCTCCTGAAGTTAGTCAAGGAGACTAAGCAGAGTTCACGTTTTTCTTTTCAAATATATTCAGAGCAAGAAGTTGAAGTGTTGGCCTTTCATAATCCAGTGGTGAAAATTATTACACAGGAAGTGGTGGGGGTTCAAAGCCATATCTTCCTCTTCCCAGGGGGACACAGGTGTGGACACAGTCCGCAGCTCCCATTGATGCCGTGCTACTGTGTAAATGTGACAGAGAAAAGAAGCCCAACTCCTTACTCAGTGTTAGGGCACTCACCTTGGAGGAGGGGTTCCAGCTTTTAGTATTATTCCTGTATTATCTACTCAGCTGTCATTCTATAAAAATATTAAATAGTTTTGGGTTATCCTCTACCATCATCATTTTTAAAGAAAATGGTGACCACAAGTGCATTCTGTGGGTAGCCTTGCCCTGATGGTGTGTATTAGTTCTCTACTCATGCCTATTGAGTTAAATCTTCTGAGTCAGGACACTTTAGTGAGTGTACATCTGGGTTCTGCATCCTGATCAGTCTCAGGATGCAATAAGCTCTGAACTGCTCAGCCTTGTCAAGATGGGGATAGTGCTGGGTGTGGGCAGAGGTGCAATTCAAGGTAGCAGCTGAACAGGGGTTTTTAGGATTGCAGTTTTGGATCAAGGTGCTAAAATTCTAAGTCTGTTTTGGACATCTGGACCTAGGTAATTTAGGAACACAAATCCCATTTAAATGAATGGGCTTTGAGATAATATTGGAACATAGGTCACTCCAATCATGATAAAATACTTTAGATTGTGTGCCCATCATTCTAGGGTATGACTTTGCAGTGTAATGCAGTGCAGTGGGATGATATCTGAGCTAGCTCTGTCTGACTTAGCCTGTGTATTTTTTAGCCACTTTAACATATAGCTTCACCTGGGCTTAATATTCTGTTTCTGAGATGAGATAGTCTGGGCAGAGCAATAGGTACACTTCTGCTACTGAAGCTAGATCATTTAGGTAACAGAAGCTATCTCTCTGTAGGACACAAAATTGCTTTGTGGAGAGAAAACATACTGTTTAGAGTGGTTGTTTTAAACCAAGAAGCTTTCAAAGTGGCATTGGTTAGCTAGAGACTGAGACGCAAAGATTGTAGTTGTATATTGTATTTAAAAAAAACCTTCTTAGATCTAAGAACATTTAAAAGCTCATATGTAATCATTCCAAATCAGTGCGGTAGGCTCAGAGAAATGTAATGTTTTCCAAAGAAATACTAACACGGGTTTTAAATAAGCAAATGGTAGAACAACATGTATAAGCCAAGTGTATAAACAATCATGGTTGGAATCCTGTCTGCTAAGCCATTCCCTTTGTCTTTTCTTTTGGCCAATCAACACTGTCCCGAAGTCAGTTACTAAATCTGCGTGATACTAGACAATTTTCCCCCTATACCCACTTCTATGAAGACAGTATCTTTTTACACGACAACATTGTTTGGCTGCTATTGACTCTGCAAAAACCACATGAATTAAGTGGGAGAGAAAGATACATATGTAAATATTACCATAACATTTAAAATAAGTGTCCAGTTTATTCTTATGCTTAATTATGAATGTGTACATTTTGTACCTGTCACCTGATTTGTAAGTCCTCAATTTAAATCTCAATTAATTCAGGGGAAAGGCATCTCCTACTTTGCTTCTTGTAGTAGTTTGGCTAATACCTCTGTTGGCTGTATACCAAATTTCTGTAAGAGGAATAAGCCACTTAATTCCCTGGTATTTTTAAGCCTCTGGAGTCTGAACCAGTGCTATGCACTGCTCTTTAGTCTTGTCATCTCTAATCTCACTCTTGGTTTGCAGGCTTTCTGCCTAGCACCCCAACCTGAAAGCTGATGCCCACAATAGGCTGTTTCCCAGGTCCAGTTCTGAATCTTCAGACTACCACTGCATGTCTAACATGCCCTTTAGCAGAATCTCATCTTTCAATTTTGCAGTTTACCTTTTTAAGACAAGGTTCTTTGCCTCATTTGGTATGTGAAAGCAAATGCACCTTTCCACGGAGTTTCTAAAACCCCTATTTTTAAATGTGAAGTATAAAGCAGAAGAGAATAGAACATAGTGCTAAAATCCAACCAAGCAACTAAACTCAGTGTTCCTCTGTCTAGCTCACTCTTCCTTTACAATTTCCTGGAAGATCTTTCTGTGTTTCTACTGTTTTGCCAGGTTCTTGATGCAGCCAGCTTCCCCTCAGTTTGAAATACTGAAAATAGCCAAAGCAAGCAAATGCTTCAGTTTCTGGCATTTTATAATTTCCCCCTTCTTTATAGGGGACCCACTGACTCCTTCTCAAGTGATTGCAGACCCTGTAAGGTGATATCATTGCCAAAACAATGCTCCCATGCCAATACCCCCAACTCCATTCTTCTAGATGAAAGCTTGCATACTATCTAGGATATTTGTATTTGATTAGACAACAGTCTCCATTTAAAACTCCTTTTTGTCAGGTGTGTGCCACCACCCTTTGGAATATCAGCCTAGCATGGAAGAGAAAAGACAATGGAGAAGACTGCACATGCAATATGAAGTAGGTAGGTTAATAAAGATACACAGAATGAGTCTATAATCTCTCTCATGATTTGTAAATTGTACAGATTTCCTAAATTGTTATGCCTTCCTATGCCAATTTTATCTCTACTCTCCTGATCCGGTGTGAGTTATCATTTTATTTCCATTCCTTAGCTGTATCATCTACTCTTTACTGAACTCAGAGGTGTAAGAAGGTCTTTCAGTGCTCAGGGCAGGGTGGGGAGTGGGGTACGGGCAGGGGGAATTGTGCTGACCACTGGACAGCAGGGGAAGGAAGGAAGGAAGGAAGAGGGAGGGGAGTGTTACCTGCCAAGGCTCTACTCACTTGAGCAGCAGCTGCCGTTGCTGCTGCTTATCTCCTAGCAACATCGATGATCTTGATGATCTGTTGGGTTCCCTTCGGACCCTAGCATCTATAAATCTATGAACATAAGCTTGGACTGCTGCTGCTGAGGCACACTGCAAGCTCCCATGATCCTTTCCTGTTGCCCTGTTTGTCCCCTGCCCCAGAAGGGCAGGGTTGCATCTCCTATAGCAAAGCCTGGCATGGGTTGGTGGGAGAATTATTCTGTCATCCCAGTTCCAGATGCACTGCTAAGCCTGGCACTGCCTTAGTCCAGCTGTGCCTGCTCAGCTCTGCATCTGCTATGGCGAAGACTCCT
>NW_005842117.1:1524171-1533980 GCF_000455745.1 Alligator sinensis | reverse complement strand
TCCCTGTACTAGTTTTGCCACTACCTCTACTGTTTTGGTATTATAGCTTAAGGGTAACAACAGAAGAATATAGGACTGGAAGGGGCTTTGTGAACCATCAAGTGCAGTCTCCAAGTTGTGAAAAGTGCTAAGCACCCACAACCCTGACTCATGCCCAGATCACAAACAAATCATGTCATAGTCTCTCCATTGTCATCAGCTGGTACATGATTCCAGTATCATGAGTCTGTCTTTAAGTGTGACTGAAATTGGGAAGCCCCCAGAGATTCTTACACTCTCTTCAAAGAAGATGATAATGTATTGTTCCCCTTGTTTTCTACACCTGCCACTTGATCCTGGTGGATTATGGGAAAATCTCTTTTTTTTTTTTACTGCAAGTGTTCTAAAGTGTAAAAGTAGTCAACTCTTTACTCTTTTTCCAACAGTATCTGCTTCCCTGAGACTTTCAAAATATGTTGCTTATGAGCATTTCTGTTAAGCTTGCTATTTTGAACCCTGGAAGAGAATCAGAAGACATGCTTTCCACCACTGCAGTCTGGGAGGTATTCTTAATAAGTTCAGTTCTTAGAAACCTAGAAACTATCACTTGGGGTAAGAGGCTATGAAATTTAAAATTAACTCTGGTATCCATGCAAATATTTGCTTTTGGTTACAAATAAAAAGTTCTGTGATGGCGGAAAGGTTCAGGCATTGTACTGTAGCCACAGTGGCATGAGTCTGAGCCTTTATTTATCTTCATGCCTGTAACAAGACACCTGAGATGGTGCCTGTTACTAAGGGGGATAAGACTCACCTGCACCTGAGCTGCAGCAGGAACAGTGGGATGATCCAGGGTCCCAGGTGCTCCCAGTGAAGCCCCACCTGGACCCCAGCAGGGAGACACGTGGCCTTCAGCCTGCTGGATTGACTCCCAGGGGAGGAGCCAGGGGACAAAAGGGGGAAGGGGGCTGAAAGGAAGCCCTTGGAGAGTGGACTGGTGGCATGATGGGGATGACACAGGCCAGCGGAGCAGACCCCTATGAAGACTGATGTCTGGAGCCTCACTGCAACACAGTGCTCACGGGTACTTGCCAGTGGTCTGGAGGCAGTGGAGACATTTATGACAGAGAGGGATGTGGAAGCCAGGTGAGGGAAGAATCAGTGTGGGGCCCCATCCACAGAGACAGAAGCTGAGCAGAGCCAGTTTATAAGGTAGCAGGAGTGAGGGTGATCCCCCTCCACTGCAAAGGTGGCCTGGAAATGCTAAGGGCTGAAAGGGGTTTAAAGGGATTCTAGGGATGTCCCTGCTGAGAGGGACAGGCAGGCGCTGGGACCCTGAAGGAAGCAAGGGCCTGGCAGTAATTCTGTCACCAGCTGGAGGTGCTTATCAAGGACACTGGAGGGGCTGTGAAGATAACAGCCTGAAGGGGAGAGCTGTTGGAGGAGTGCCAGTCAAATGTAGGTGGCAGTGGTCAGATAATTAAAGGAACCACTGGGGAAGGACAGTACCAGGACCAAGCCTGGAAAGAGGAAGAGGGAGAGTCCCAAAGAGAGCACATGTGTCCAGAACATTGCAGGTGTGGTAAGGGCAGGGTGTAGGGGTTGGAGGAGCCCTGTGAAAAGACCCGTGGTCATGACCCAAATGCATAGCAAGAAGGTCACCTCCCAACTAGTTTTCCTCTATTTTATTAGACCACAACATCAGGGGTAGCCACATGATGCTTTACAATACCAAAGGCTCCAGTAGACCCAGCTGTGAACTGGTATATGGTCATTTGGCCTAGGGAGTTCAAAGCAGCTACGTGTAATGCTAGCCTCAGCTTCCTCTTCTGCCATAAGCTGTGGTGTGCCTTAACCAGGCTAAATTTGAAGATCACTAGCTTTGGAGCACCTTTGATTTTGACTTTACACAAGAAATGCTTGAAGCAGAGTATTTGCTTTGTGGAACTCTACTGAAGTAAGTGAGTGCTTCCTAGATGGATGAATAAAACTGAAAAAATCTTTAGGAATTTGCCCATAAAATTATGGCATTAATGGAATTTAAAAGGAGGGAGAAGGTTTCATGGAGTTTTTAACTCATCTTCTAGAGCAGTTGAGCTTTTCACTCAGCAGTTGAGTTGTTCCTTGTTATGACTTAATTTACTCTTCTAATCTAATGGCATAATTATTCTTTTTTGTTTTCCCATGTACTACAGTTTGCTGCATATACATTGTACCAAGGGAACTTATGAAGATTTATCTTACACGTGTGTCCTTTTGTCCTGAATTGTTTGAAATGCAATACAATAAAAAGGGAGGGGGGTACTAAATACCTTGATATAATTTTAATTTTGTTCTCTAATTTAGTTCTATGTGCTTTTGTCCAGTAACCTTGATAATTTTCATTTTGATGAAGAATAATTACAGCAGAATTAGAATGAACAGATAATTGTGTGTCATAAATTCTATTAAAACAGAAGTTGAAAGAAAAGCTCAGTTAAAGGTCAGTATATTATTTTAATATTGTATTCTGGCTTTTCAGATAGTAAATGTGCATTTTAATAAAAGTACATTGCAAGAGACAGTTGTGCCAACAGCTGAAATAAAAATGATAGAAACCTATTTCTAGAAGACTTTTTGGTCTAAAATATGTATTTAATTAATTTTTTTGGATACTTTATGTGGTCACAGGCCACCCTGAGGAACATGCAATATTTATGTTGTAGAGATATAGAAACAATACTGTCAATATATAGGGCACTAGACTGAGAGGCAGAGGACCTCAGTTCTAAGCCTGGCTGTGACCTGATGCAGCACATTTCATCCCAACTGTATGGGTAAATGGGCTATAGGTTTGAATACTGTACTGTGGCACATATTGTAGTGCTTCAAAAAGATGTGTTCCATTTCTTCTTACTGTAGTCAGTTAGGATTACCTGCTTCCTTCAATAGGAAGAAGTCCTATATACTTTATGAAATTGTCTGTCAGGTGTTCTAATAGATAAAAGTCAAAAGTTAATTTGATCCCAGTGACTTATTGGGCTAGTAGTATAGTCAAGTCATGCCAATTTCTCTAGCCAACACAAAGATGAATGATGTGGCCATCATCATATTACTTCTGACTGCATTTCATTCCTCAGCCCAAATGATCACCCTATGTGGGTGGCCAAATATTGGAACAAGTTACTCAGAGAAGTTGTGGAATCTTCATCCTTTGACATTTTCAAGGGAAGATTAGATAGACACTTAGCTGGGATGGTTTAATCAGAGATTATCCTGCGTTATGCTGGATTAATGACCTCAGGAAGTCCCTTCCTGCCCTACTTTGCTACGAGCATATGTAAATGGTACCTACCTATTTACAGCGGGGTCAACTGGAGGTAGCCATTGAGATAAGCCTGGAGTGAGGCTTGAAAGTACCATGCTTGTGGAGTTGTAGCAAAACACTTGAACTACTCTACACCACAACTTCATTTTTACTGGAGTTGGGCATAGTTTTTAGTTGAATATTTTATTTATGGAAAAAATGCACACGAGTCAATGGAAACTATGAATTTGTGCTGAATGTGACAGTTGCTATTAGGAGAAACAAACAGCAACATCGATGACAACTCGTAGCTGAAAAAAAATACTTTAAAAAGAAAATATTTCATTATTTTTTCATATTAATTGCATTAATAATTTATTGCATATCAAAATGATATTTCAGGAAACGGTTTTCCTAATTGGCTTAGAAATACAAAAGTATACAAAAATTAAAAATGAAAGGATCAAATGTAAATTTCTTCTTCAACCTCAACTATTTTTTTCAGTGTTCAGTTCTTTTGACAATCAAATCAAATCAAATCAAGTGTTTTCTGTCATTCTAAAATGAAATGTGTTTTTTTCTCTCTCTCTCTCCCTCTCTCTCTTCTCTTTCTCTCTCCCTTTATTGGTTCAGTCAGCAAACTAAAAACATCTATTTTTACAGGTCCAGTTCTGACTACGGAAATGGACAACAAAATCATAAGAGGTATTGTTTTCATTTATTTTTTGTCCTAAAACTAAAGTAATATTTTTAGCTTGTTCAAACTCTGTAGGTGTATTGCAGCTCGACTGAAAGCAGCATAGTATGCTTAATTGGAAAGCTGAAAAATTGCTTATAGCAGATGACCCTGTGTAGAGTTTAGTGTCAATTATATTTGGAGCAAAAATCAGTCATTTTAAATTGACACTAAATGGAATGTTGTACCATGAAACATTAGTCTCTAAATCCCCATTCCTTGTAACAAAGATCCTCGAGTTCACATCGTGCTGAATACTGCTAAAGGAAAGGACCAGGGAGCAGTAGCTTGCACCTACACTGTGCATTTTGCTTGGAGATCATTAAGAAAAAAACCTGCTAGGGAACAGGATTTACAAAATGGGAGGGTATATTGAAGCCTTAGCTACTGGTGTTCTGGGAACCATTTTGTCAAGGGTTGAGATATTTAATGATCACAGGTTCCTAAAGATTGAATAAAATCAATTTTTTCCCAGTAAATCTTGGGTTCTCAATGGAGCTGGTGAGGAATACTTGCCAAAACGGTTTTCCATCAGAAAATGAAGATTTGTCAAAAGTGATACTTTAAGCAGGACCATCTCCATTTTGCTTCCAAGTTTGTCAGGAATTTTCTAAGGTATAACATGGAACTTCTGGTCAATAGAGACTTCAGAATAAGACTAGTGGTTAAGGCAGGACATGAGAAATATAGGCTGGGGGGGGTTGTTTTTTTGCTTGGTTGGTTTTTTGGTAACCCAGGGAATAATTAGTTATGAGAAAGGAAACAATTTCTCTTGCTGGAACTTGGATGTGAGCTCATGTTTCCTAAACCCCAAAGGCTAACTGCTATAGGGTGGGTCCCCCTCCTGTCTTCCTCATTTTTTGCAAATATTTTGGAAAGGTCTCAGTTTTATTCCCTTTCAGAACAGAAATTTTGGAAGGACTGAAGAGCTGTTTCACATTCAGTTCCAGTACTGAGCCAAATCCATGATTGGTTCAGGACTCAGTGGCCTAGTTTTAGCAAGAGGTTTAAAGAAGGGAACTTTTCCCTACCAGGGAAGTCCTTATCCACATTTCATACTGGAGTATGTGTTTGTGTTCAAAGTAAAGTTAAATTTAAAGCAATTTTCCTTTAAATGAAGAGAACCTTGTAGAAGAATCAAAAGAAAATAAAGTTATAATTAGAAATACCTATTGGGGAAGTTTGCAATAACAGCAGATAGGTGCTGGCAAGACTTGTATTCCACAAATTTAAATAGAGCCTTCTCTGCTTTAACTAGCATCATTAAAACAAACCAATTAAAAGGAAACTATATGGGGGGGAGGGGAGTAGTAGAAGGTCCATGGGGGAGAGTGAGGAGAAGATTTCAACGGAAAAGAAAATATATATTTTTTCACTTTTGCCATCACTCTCTTTCTCTCTTGCTTAGTAGGAAACCAAGGTAGTGGGCATGTCTACATGAGCTATTAATAGTAAAAAGGCTTACTGTGCAGTAAAATACATAGCCTTCCATGGGAGCACATCTACTCATGCTCCCTCTTGGGAGCAACTCTGCACCCAATGAAAGCACCCTGGTACAGAGCTGCTTCAGCCCTGCTCTGGCCTCCTGCAGCAGCCCATGGAAGCTCCAGACTCCTTCAGAGTGCTAGCTCAGGGGCTGGCGGAGAACGTGGGGGCTGGTCCCAATGTGCATGGGACCAGGAGAGCCCTGTTGGCTGCAGTGGTAGCTGTCTCCTGGCCCTGTGCACATCAGGAGGGGTCCTGATGTGCATGGAGCTGGGAAACAGCTGCTGCTGTAGAGCACTCTTAGCTCTGTGAACATGGGGACAAGCTCCGTGCCCAGCAGGGCTTCCCTGAACAGCCAGGGGCTGGCCAGAGGTTGTCTCACTTCTGGGGTAGCTCCCAGCCAGCCTCCACCTGCTCAGGGATGTGGCGGTCAAGTGGTAAGGCCGGAAGGCTGGGCTGTGGCCAGCAGCCCGAAACGGCGGGCGGGTACTTTTTGACCGACGGAGAGGAACTAGGCACCGAAGTGTATTGGTTGAACAAATAGATTGCTTTACTTACACCGCTGATGGTCACAGTGCAGGACAAAAACTGACTTGGATTACAGTTGCAAACAGGTACAGGGTTCGTTAGGTCAGTCTGCAGAGGTTTTCAGGCAGAAGTATTCGGGCCGGCAGTCGTTGGTTTACATCTAAATTTTGGGTCGGTGACGGGGAGTTGTTCTTGGTAGGTGATCAGTCCACCAAGTTGCCTCTGAGGTGTTCTCTGAGGTCTCCGATTTGCTAGGTCGGATGCTCAGAGGAGTTCTCCTTAAAGTTTCTCTCTCACGTGTTTAGAGTTCTCCTTACTTTCCCACGTGCTCAGAGCTCTCCAACTTGGGCGGAAACTGCTCTTAACTTTTATATGGCTAGCAAGCCAATCGCTAGTCGCCACGTAAGAATAATTTAAAACTGGCCAATAATAATGTGAATTTGCATATGAGTGGCGGGAACTTTTTTCTAAACTGTAATTTTCCACTACTGTAGCATTTGGTTACTGGGTTCAGGCATAGCGGAATTTTCCTCCATGACCTAGTTACTGCCACCAGAATGATTGACAGCAAAACTATGCCATATGTATCGAACCCATGGAATTCTCCTCTGGGCTATACCAATTCTCCTCTGGGCTATACCAATTCTTCTCTGGGCTATAGGCATCTAATTAATGGGTTCTGACAAGGGAAATCCCTGCCCAGTGGGTGGCTGACTAGGAGCTGCCCCAGAAGCTCTTGGCCAGCCCCTGGCTGGGCTAAGAAGCTCCTCCTGTGAGGAGCTGGAAGCTGAGCAGTGCCGAGGGAGGAGGGCAGAGAGCTACCTCATCCTGGCGGTATTCAGCTCCTGGCTCCTGTGGGGAGCCAAGAGCTGAGCAGCACCGGAACCGAGGGAGTTCCCTGTCCCCTCTGATCCCCTGGTGTTGCAGCTGACGGGGAGCAAATGTGCTCCTGGTCAGCATCTATATATGTGCTACTGTGCAATATCTACAATACAGTTTACTACCTGTATTTACAGGTAGTAGCTAATTGTGCAATAGACTAATTTCCTGTGCAGTAAATGGCATGCATGTGTAGATGGTGATGCTTTACTGTGCAGGAAAACATCTTGCGGAGATGCGCTCAGTGTGTAAGAAAATATTAAAAACGCTATTTGGTAAAATTACAATTGGGCAAAGGATCTGTCAGCTACTGATGAGTGCATCTTTTCCAATACTATAGCAATGTCATACTGCTTAAATCCATAGGTCTATGGTGAAAATAATTGATTAATTTCCACTATGAAACATTTATTTGCACTGTGTGGAAAATAACATTTATTTGTAGTTTGATAATCCCTTTGACTGTTCTAAAAATATACTCTAGCACATTATATTTATTACACTTTCCTGTACCTGAAACCAGTAAAAAAAAAAAAAAAAAAAAGATGGCTTAATACACCAAAATTATGAGCTTTAAAGAAAAAAGTTTGAAATAAATATTCATGATTTGGGGATACTCCTGGAGGATAAAAGGATAAGAGGATGAGAAGACAAATGACCTTGCCCCCCTTAACAAAATAATAGGAAAAATCAAATGATGTACTCAGAAACCTAGTTATTTAAAGGGATTTCCTCCTTGCCAAAAAAGATGCCCCTTATCTTCATCTTTTGTGCTAGCCAAATAAAAAAAAATATATATATATTTTCTTATAAATAAAAAGAGCCTTGTAGATGATGAGGATTTATTTTCAGATGATGAAATGCATTGCTATGTGAGAATTAAAAGTGCCTGGGAAAAGATGGTACAGCTACCACCACCATTGAGTAAGCCTTAAGAAGCAAAAGAACAGAAGTAAGGGGAAAATGCCATCGGTACCATTAGTATCACAAGTGAGAAGAAAGAATTGGTATGGATTCTACTGTATCACACAGCACATACAGGTTTTGTTCAGCTGCTCAGCTATCGTCTTTCCTATCTGAACTCTACAAACCTGTCATGAAAGTGCTGAATAAATAACTGCAAGTCTAGATTTTCACCCAGGGAAAGCAGGCAGGCATCGGATTGGGATTCTGCAGTCAATCTTTCCTACTATGATAAATGAACTATGAGTAAAGACAAATCATTGAAACAGATCATTGCCCATGAGATTTACCAATTAAGAATAAGGTTTTGGTTCAGTGGAAATAACTTAGTACTAAAGGATCCACTGAGGAAAACCAGTCATAAAGGTACTCCTTTGACCTGATATTCTGGTCCAAAGTGAAAATCCAAGGCTTTTTGAATTGAACCAAAATCTTTCTTTTACTTAATAAATGACCTTTACAGTTTTGGGAGTTGTTGATTTCTTGTCTTCTAGTCCATTTATCACACTGCAATGTGCTTTGAAATACCAGTGGGTCTGTTCTAATATACTTAATAGATCTGGCTTCATATTTATCAAAAAATACAATTAGTACTAACAATATTAATAACTATCACAACCAGAAGTACTGACCATGCAACTTTTTCACATGGGGGACTTGCATGAGCCAAAGAAATACTTTTCTTGCACGTAAGTTTTTTTGGGGTTTTTGTTTTTTTTTTAGTAGAAAAGGTCACTTTCTAATTATATGGGTTTTGGCTTATGTCACATTTGAATGGGCACAATAATGTAATATAATTTTTGAGAACCAATATAGATGGTCTTAAGGACTCTGTTAGCTTCTGCATTATATTTGGCCTAAAACGGGGGTGGATCTAGGTGGGGTGCAATGGTACATTTGATTCCTGCTCTACCCAAACTTTAAAACTATCTGTCCTGGAAAGGCAAACGCATTTCTATTTAGTTAGTGCTGAGGGAATCAATTGACTTCATGGCTCTATCATGTACCTGATTCCTGATAATCTCTCTTTACTTCACCGGTATTAATGACCCTTTCTCTATTTTAATGGTCTTGATGTTCCATTTATCAAATTATCCTTTCTTTTTCAATTTTGCTTTCTGTTAGCCATTCCTGATAATGTCTCTCTTCTATTTTACAGCCCTGCAGACTGTTTTTTGTTCTAGCTAAAAGCCTTAACTCAAGCATGGTAACATTTAGTCAGGTGCAGAAATTATTGACAGCGAACTATTAGATTCACTGTCAAGAGGCTCAAGAAGGCTAGATTTTGTTTTATGAATCTGAGGAAGTGATGTATGTTTAACTATAAGGACTACAGGACTAATAAAACAATATTTTGAACTATTTTTGCCTAGTTTGTTGTGTTTCTTAAACTTAATTTATAAGATAGCAAATTAGTACACCTTCCAAAAAAGTTATATTTGTTTTTGCTTTGATCTTAAATGAAATAATACAGCACTGAGCTCCTAGCATATTAGTAACTCTTCTTTATCTTTAATTGGAAAAAGGGTGTATTATGTTGTATTGTGTCTGTTATATGTGATGTTGTACTATACCATCTGTACCCATATTTTCAAAATACTAGATTGACCAGTGACCGTATTAAGGATAAGCAGCATAGAAGTTTAGACCTTGTTTCTGCTCTCTAGAACTTCACTAGTTTAGTTCATGCATTCTACAGAGACTGTATGAAATATGGACACTCTATATTTTTGATTATTAACCAACTCAGACTCTGGCTGTCTCCATCAGAAAGTGGTTTAAAAAAAAAGAGACCACTCAAGTTTAATGGTCCATTGCACTGTTGTGTATAAGGTCCATTAGTTTTCTCAGGCATTTACATTCAAGAGAATAGTGTGGCTACCACTGTACCTAGTCATCTTTGAATACCCAGTCTGAAAGATCAGGAACCCTTGTCAGATAGGTCAGCAAAGG
>NW_005842117.1:1516673-1524152 GCF_000455745.1 Alligator sinensis | reverse complement strand
AGAGTTCAGTGTGTCTGGTGTTCATATTCAGACCCCTGGAGCCATAACATGATGCTTTAACCTAGGGGTGGGCAATTATTTTGGCTGGAGGGCCACTTAAACGCATTTTGTTGAGCTGTTGAGGGCTGCAAGGGTAGCCCTGTCCCTTGACAAATATCTTACCCCCTGGATGCCATCTTGTGACTGGAAGTCATGCCCCTAGGCCCTGACCTGTACAACCAGAAGTCCCTTCCCTTGCCCCTGAAGTACTCCTTTTTGAGAGGGGGAGAGGGGGAGTTTGCCATCTGGGAACCAGAAAAAAAATCATACACTAAAAATCAAACAAATACTATAACATATTTTAATTTTATTTCAAAAAATGTTTTTGTTCTGATTTATATGTATTTGTGTAGTGTGTATAGAGGTGATTGCATAATAGCTCAAAATAAAGTCCTACTTTTATATACTGTGTGGGAGGGTTGGGGGGTATGGTTTGCGGGTGTGGATATGGTGGGGGTAGTGTGTGGGGTGCATGTGTGGGGGGTGTGGGAGAGGTAACTGGGTGTATGGGATGTGTGTGGCCTGTGTCTGGAGGGTATGTGTGTGGGTATGGTGGGGTGTGTGGTTGGGGTGTGGAGGTATGGGAGGGTGTTGGGTGTGTGTATGGATATGGCGGGGGCTGGGGTGTGGATGTGTGTGTGGGGTATGTGGTTGGGATGTGCGCATGTGGGGGGCTTCCTCACCACCTGCTCTTTGTGACATGGCTGATAGGCCTGTGTGAGTAGGCAGCTATTCGATTCAGATTTGGATTCAGCTGCTTCGATTCAGAGATTTGAATCACTTTTCCGATTCAATTCGGCTGAATCGATTTGGAAAATATTCAGAGCCAATTCAGAGAGATTCAGAGATTTGGCCATCGGGTATAACAGGGAATCAAAGAAATATCTATAACTTTGTTGTTCTTTGGCTGATTTGAATGAAGCTTGCAGGGTTTTTGAGAAACTGCACCTCAAACTCCTGAAAGCAAAACTCAGGTCATGTGTCTGTGTTAAGCCACAGTGGGATGCAAACTGCAGGGATGATAGCTCTTGCTGAGGCCACAAAGCCTTTCAAGTTTCAAGGTGATAGGTGCAGGGGTTTCTGGGAAACTGCACCTCAAACTGCTGACAAGCAAACCACATGACATAGGTGACGCTGTGTGTGTGTTAAGGCACAGGTATGTCTCTTTGTCCTTGAGACATGCCCTTCATGCTCTCAGCAGAGGCAAGTTTCATCCAAATCAGCCAAAAAACAACAAAGTTATAGATATTTCATTGATTCCCCATTATACCCTGTGGCTGAATCACCAAATCTTTTCTGAATCAATTCAGAAAGACTAAAGCTTCTAGCAATTCAATTCAGATTTGTAGATTCGGCCTCCAGATCATCTCTGAATTTGAATCATGATCTGAAGCTTTGCACTGTCCTAATGGCTGAATCCAGCTTCTCCATAGGTGGTGGGGGGAAGGGGGAGGATCAGCATTGCCTGCCTGGCTAACAGCATCCTGCAAACAGGCAGGAAAGCAACTGCCACTGGCAGGCAGCAAGAGAAGCCCCTACTAGAAGAGAGGGGAGGGAGGGGAGCCAAACCTGGTGCCACTGGCTCCTTTGACCTCTGTCTGACAGGGCTGAAGCCAAGACCACACTGGCTCCTGCTATTGCTGCTGCTCCCAGCCCACCCTCTTGTCCTGTACCTGCACCTGCCCAGTGGGGCTTTATGAGCAGCTGAGCTCCTTCATCGCTCCCCCCCCACCCCACTGTCCATACCCGCCTCCACTTCTCAGCCATGCATAAGCAGGGCCAAAGCAATCTGCAAACAGAGTCTGTCCCCTGGACCCCAAACCTGTGCCCTTTACCTCATGGGAGTGCCCCACTCAGTCCTTGATTCTGTGGACTATGGCTGAAGATGCAACCCCCAGGGCACCATTCCTGACACAGCTGTCATGGGTTTCTGCTCCCACTCCTCTGGCACCTCCTCACTCTCCCCCTTCCAGATGTGCACAGCACTGCCTAACTCCCTTGGCTACCAGTGCAGTAGCAGTTGTAGCATGACCCAGAGCACCCATGGCCAACCCTCACCCCAGTTCTGGTGAAGACTCTGGCACTGATTGACAATGCTCTGCTGCTCAGGATGGTATGGCTCTACCCCAACTCCATGTGGTCATGGTGGGGACCCAGGCACCAGGGGAAACAAGAAGTCTCTGGGAGGTTGGGGTGGGGAAAGGGGAGCAGGTGGGCCATGCCTACAGCCAGTAGAATAGCATGTAGCAGCACAATGATGCCCTACCAGCCCAAATCCTCCTGTGCAACCCTCCAGAAGGTGGTCACTGGACCCAACCAGCTGGTCTTTTATTCCCCTTTCCCTCCAGCCCCTGGGGGTTCAGTGGCCACTACTGAACATGCCTAGTCACAGTCCTCTCCCAGGCCATCATGGATGAGAAGCCTGGTCTATGAATGGAGGGGTGTCGTGGGCCAGTCAGTTGTCCCTTCCTGACCACTCACAGCATAGGGACCCAGACCACTAATTGCTTGAGATGATTATGTCTTTCGGCACTGGGCAGACAAGTCACCCCCTTCTCTCCGCTCACCCCCCTTCCCCTTTCTGGAGCACAGCCAAGGTGCCAAGCCCCGCTGCCTTCCTGGCCTTGGGGGGAGCATAAATCTGCCTCATTCACACCTCCCTGCCCTCTCTTTCAGGGCCATGCTCAGCTACTGGGAGAAACAGAGCCTTCTTCCAGGTGCCCATAGCATTGGCACTGAAACAGCCCTCCTCTCCCTTGCACTCATAGAAAGGCACTAAAACAGTTTATTGAGCTCTGTAGGAAAAAGTGTAAAAAACCCAAAAAACTGGTACAATTGCCAGAGCTCTGTGCCCCACCCTGATTGGCAGTGATATGTGGCTGAGAAGCAGAGAAGACACTGAGGTCAGAGGCAGGAGATAGCACCCAGTTATCTATGACAACCACTGGAGCTGCAGTGCGGCAGGGAATGAAAAAAAAATCCCCTTGCCAAACAACCCCTCTTCTGTCCTCCCTCCCTGTCCAAAAAAGGCCAGGAGCCCTGCATGGGAACCGTTAGTTCAGCCAATCCAGTTCTGCTGCCAGGGTGACTCCCAAGTTGTACAACTGGAGAGGTTTGTGAGTGACACATCAGAACCTTCCCTCCCTCCCTTTCCCCATCGGATTTGATTTCTGACTTCCTGGGTTTTTTTAAAGTCACTTTAAGAGTCACTTTCTGCAGGACACACAGAATTTTAAACATTTAGCACTGTTAAAAAATGAGGTTTGCACTTATGGTTTTATTTGACATTGTATATCTTAAGAAAACAATCAATTAGATTTTCTATTGGCTCTCCATGAATTTCCTGTTTAAAAAAGAGAACACAAATAGAAGGTGTGATAAAAGCACACAGGCAATCTTCCCAGAAGGAGCTTTCTCTTAGCTTCTCTTCATGGCCATGCTACTAACATTTATATGCTTTATCCTCACTTCCTTGTTTCTTTCTTCAGGATTTCTGCTTTTTGACCTACTGAAATGTGTGTAACTCCATCTAACAAATGCTTTTGTTGTGAATTTGCAGTCAGTCTGCACTGGAAAACTGCCACCTGCATGGTTCAGCCTCTGCTGAAGTCTTACATCTGGTCAGTGCTTTTCATTGACTCAAAATGGTGCATAATTACTTCTTTCCATTCAGCCAGAATGAAAGGAAGCTGACATTCCTATCAGCTTTACCGGGGTCCATGATTTCCCATAGATCAAAGACTCACTTGCTGTCAGCAAACATCAGTACTCAGCATAACAATATATTAACGTAAGTCATATGGCTGAGTATCTAGCCATACCCCATTATGGTCTATCTTTGGCAAACTGCTTGCACATTATTTTGCTTGGCACATCATTGCTGCAGGCTACTTAAGGGCTAAAATCTCACCCTCTTTACTAAACATTCAGCAATATACAGGGATATGGCTCATCTAAACAGATTATAGGTCTTTGCCTTTGCAAAGGCAAAGTTGAGTCATTTTTTTGAACTCCCTTGATGCAGCTGTGAATGGCTAGCCCTGTAAGACAAGCCTAGTTTGACAGCTGTAAGTGGATGTAGAGGGGCAAAAACATAGCTGAAGATTACTAGGGCATAGACATCATGGCCGTATCCTGTATCTCTGCTATGTCAGCAGCAGGACAATGAAGGTTTAAAAACTCATATACCAGTTCTTTGTTCATTTGTCTCTTGGAATTATCCTTCCTGTGTCAGTTTAGCTGGCCCCTTGATCAGATTATTCAGGCAGCATATGGTGTACATTGTGGCCCAGTATATGAAACTCTATGAGTTAGATCTTTGTTGAAATCTTGATAGGATTTTACCCTTTCTATTAAGTGTCTCGAATAAATGAATGTATTACATCTCTAGCACACCTTGAATTTGCAAAATGGTGTTTTGTTTTCTCTGTCTATTCTGGGAATTATTCAGTATTAAAAAAGAGGTGAATAGGAGAAACAAAGCTTGTTGCACTCAGCTGTAAAAGAACAATCCTGGTTTGTTTATAAAATATCAGATGCAATTATAATCTTCATAATCCATGCTGCATTTTCATAAAAACAGATCTAATACAGTCAGTGCTATTTGCTTTGTCTATTTAAGAAGGTGATTAATGAGTATGACATTTACCCTGATTGTTATGCTCCTTGCAAAACTTCTCAGTAATAACTTCACTTTTGGAGACTCCTGCTAGAATTGGCAGTCTGAGGGAACAAATAAGTAGACTCCAGTTCTCTTCATGGGATTTTTCAACTTCAGATTGCTCTCACCACTGATACCATCAAGCACCAAAGGAGCTAAAACACGCTTTGAAGAATACTAGTTCCCTAAGAGTGCTTAGAGTTATACGACTTTATTGTTGAGTTTATTGAAGATGCTAATGTTCTGCCTCAAATTAAAGCTGAATTGTTTGAAACATTCCAGGAAGCCTTTGCTGGAGCAGCTTCAAAGCTTAAAATGTGGCTGAAGTTAGTCAGTCAGGATATGACTATCTGAAGGCAAACAGACCCTTCTACCCCACAAAGATACCTTTTGTATCGCACACTTAACAGCAATTACAAGCTAGAAACTTTTCTTCAGAGGAACTTGACATTGCTGGAGTGGTACTGGCCTCAAGCCACATTGTCAGCCAATGTCAGACTTCAAAATGCTTGAATTTGTTTTCAAAGTTTGAAGGCTGGAATCAAAATGAGTGTCCCAGCCTCAGCAGTGTCATTTAATTTGCTCCTAGCAAATGCAACGTTAGTGAAGTAAAACAATCTATTCCAAAAGACAGGCATGTCTTTAAGAAGTCAGGATAAGAAGTTATATCTCTTAAAGAGAAATATTATTGTAAGCAGAATATTTTGCATGAACCCTTCCATCTGGCAACACTAACAACAAAAAGGATACCCAGCTTGTTATATTGTAATTAACTTCAGACCCTACCCAGGAAGGACTTCCTGTGCAAGTCCTTTAAAGGTAATGCTGCCCCTCTGTGTATGAAACTTGGTAAACCTTTACATAGAAGAAAAGAAACACAGAAAATACTCACCCCGAGTAGTTTGGGTATCTTGATTCTGTTTCCTGCACCTGCCATTGTGAATATCTGATTGACAAACTTCCCTTTCAAATCCTCCTGTCCTCTCTCTCTCTCTTTTTGCCAACTCATGATTGGGAATCTATGGGTACTGAAGTCCCAGAATTTGGACTTCAATCAAACAAGTCCATCTCCAGGCCTAGGTGAAGTTTGGCTGGCTTTCATGAAGTAATGTTACCCCTGGTCCTGCAGTCATCTCTGTCCTTTACCTCTGCATCATGTCATCACTTGGTTGACTTATGATGTCAAGCTCGGTCCTTCTTAGGCTCTACCAGCAAGCCCATGACAGCTCTCGTGATGCAGGACTGAGGAAAACTTGTCACTACTTCTACGGTACTAGGTTCTGATCACAGTTTACTCAGTTGTGTCATCGCACTGTAGAGGGAATACCTTTGGCATGCAATACAGAATAGAGTCTTCCTTATCTTCCCTTGATGTCCATATTCCTTGTCCAGCTATGAAAGGGCTTAGCTTATGACAATTCTTTAGTCAGGCAATATGAAATAGGTAATAGGAGAATATTACTTTTTTGTCTAAAAAAAATGGCAATAACATTCCATTATCCCTAGACCCAAGTTAAATGAAAACTTAACTAAAATGATCAAGATGTTCACACTGTGATAATAGGTAATAAATATGCAAATTAGGTCTGCCTTACTGTATTTTTCTCCAGTTCACCATTAGATACTCACAGAATCCCTCCCCAGGGCTGCTACAGACTTACATATATAAAGCATCCATACAATGCCTGCACTGTAATAATTAATGCATAATAGTGGCATGAAATAAAAAATGCTACTTAGGAGTTGTGGGAAGAGACAAAGGTAATGCAGCCTTCAGAGATGAGGGATAAAAGAACTGATTCTTTCTACTGACTCTTGTCTAAATCTAGAGGAGCTCCACTGAAATTAAGCATTACAGTGGTGTAAATCACGGAGAATTGTGGCCCAAAAAGAGCATTAAAATTATGATGGCAGTACTGTTCCATATCCAAGCTATAACTGAATATATTGTGCCAGTTCTTGGCACTACTCCTTTTATGTTCCTGAGGCAACTCTCGGAGACCATAAAAGCTAAAGAGGCGGTAGTCATGGGGGACCTAAACTACCCGGACATCTGCTGGGAGTCACAGACAGCAAAGTCCCAACGCTCATGCAGGTTTCTAATCTGTGTACAGGACCTTCACCTGACACAGGAGGTACACGGTCCCACTAGGGGGAATGCCATACTGGATCTGGTATTGGCAACAGGGGATGACATGGTAGGGGACCTCCAGATCGGTAGCCATCTGGGGGATAGTGATCACCTAATAATAGAATTCACCATCAGACGTCGAGTGGGTAAGGTAACTAGTAGGGTGAAAGTGCTAGACTTTAGGAAAGCTGATTTCAATGAACTCAGGCGATTAGTCAAGGACGCACTGCAGAGTAGGAGTTTTGAAGAGATGGGAGCCCAAGAAGGGTGGTTGTGCCTTAAGGAAATGATCCTTCGGGCACAAAGCAAGACGATCCCCGAGCGAGGCAAAAGGGGGAAAGGGGCCAGGAGGCTTCCCTGGATGACCAGAGAAATCCAGGGCAGCCTAAGGGCCAAAAGGGGAGCACACAAAAAGTGGAAACAGGGAGAGATCACCAAAGATGAATATACCTCCTCTGCTTGTGCTTGTAGGGAGGCAGTTAGACAGGCCAAAGTTGACATGGAGCTGAGGATGGCAACCCAAGTAAAAGACAACAAGAAATTGTTTTTTAGATATATAGAGAGTAAAAGGAAGGCCCAGGGAGGAATAGGACCCCTACTAAATGGGTAGAAACAATTGGTGACAGACAGGGGGGACAAGGCTGAACTC
>NW_005842117.1:1501117-1515254 GCF_000455745.1 Alligator sinensis | reverse complement strand
GAGATATGCATCTAGCGGGGGTCATCTAACCCCAGCGCTCTTTCCTGCTTATGCAGGGGGTCGGACTCAATGATCGATTGAGGTCCCTTCCGACCCTAACATCTATGAATCTATGTTAGTGATCCATTACATCATAAAGGAAGAATTGCCCCTTTGAGGTTCCTTTAATTTGGACATGGGGCTTAATTGCCCTTCTTAATTGTCCTACTGTCCCTTACTTCTCCCTAGACCAAGAGGACAGAAAAGCATTTATATTTGCTCCCTCTTAAATGTATACATAGCTCTAGTACACCTGGAGAATCTGGCCATTTATCATTTGGGTGCCAATCTCAAAAATATTTTGGCACCTAAATCTCATTGAGGTCTTTTGAGGATGGAGTTCTAAGTTTTAGATCACTTGATAAAGGAGCTAATAGAATAGAGCCTGATTGCAATTGCACATTTTTTCCCTTCTTCACCCATCCAGAATGGGGTTTGGATGCATACCAGTGTAAATAAGTTCAGAATCTAGACATGATTTTTTTGAGTCATAATGGTTTTTTTTTTTGCTTTTTTCATGCCACAATATAAACTGAAGCTTTCAAACTTTAAAAAATCTTGTTGAGCAGTTTTAGAATCACAAGCCTTTCATTTAGGCCTTTCCTGTTTGTACTTTTCTGACTGAATATAAATTATTGACTGTGGTTAAAATCTTCAAAAGCATCTTAGCTGGATTTTCAAAGTGCCTGACTACAGCAATCTGACGATGTAGAGGCTTTTGAAAATTCTTACCCTATACTTTATATTGCATATTAGTCATGACCTTCTGATTCTTTGCAACATTTCTTTTCTGAGACTAGTGCATGTACTAACACATTTAAATCATGGATTCAAATATCCTTGAATGTTGTGGAGATCCAGGATTTGAATTAGGTTTTGAATATTGCAGCTGGTTCACATCTGAACCGAAGTTCCAGATGAAAATTTTGGGTGAGTGCTGGATGGTATCTCAGGTCAAAATTAATTGAATTGCAAGCCCTCACTCACTCATGTACCAGAATAAAATTTAGAAAAAATGCCCATTAAGGAAGAATGGTTTTCCCCCACCCTTAAGTATTTTATTTCAAGCCAAGTGAAGACATATGCACTAAAACTTTGAGGGTTACCCATTCCAAACTCCTTTATAATCTTTCCAAGCCTCTTTAAATAAACATTTCTTTTCAAGCATACGTATCTTCCTTATCTTCTTCTGTGAGTTCCCTGTCTGACCATTTAGATAAAAAATCATGACTTTTCACTGATTCATGGCTACATCAGCATCCTACTTAATCCATATCTCTCCTGAAATTATTTGGATAGTCTGCCATATGTGGAATTTATATTGTTCATCTGTGGAAATTTCTACTGTATATTTAGTGTGTTAATTTTTCAGCTGTGTTTTCATTACTTAAAGTAACCAAAAAAAAATCAACTCAGATTGTTAAAATATGCTGAAACATCTGTCAAGAGCAGATGATATCATTCCTCCCATTTTCTTCCTATTATATTTTCTATTAACAGGTAGTAAAACTGACACACTAAATTTTTGTTGTAACCAACAAATGACTACATATGAAAATAGATCCTGTTTTCTAAACATTTAGTATGCATAAATGAACAGTTGCTGTTCTCTTGAATGTAATTGCAAGCGGTCTTTTCCTTTACTTACTTTATGTGATATCACATTATGAGAATGGGAAAAAGAAACAAAAGAAACTGAGACACAAAAACACTGCAGAGGGAATACAGAGATTATAAAGGTATTTCTGAAACCCACCACAGTAGTAAATGGCAGAACATTAATGATGTTTAATGTGGTTAAAAACATGGATTGGTAGCTAAAAGAATAAAGAAAAAAAATCAACGTAAAATACTAGATAAGAATAAGAGATATTGTGCAGATGGACATAACAGAAGCAGTGTTTTAGTGTAGTGGTTGCCTACTCCCCCCCCAACTCCCCCGCCTGAGGATTTTTTTTCTATTTGCCCTATCTATTCTTGAGCTCTTCAGTTGTTTTTGAGATGTAAGCATAGAGTCAAAATTTTTCCTGTGGCAGAACGACAATGAAAAGGATTTGAAGTGGCAGATGAAACCTGCTTATACAGTCAACTTCCAGACACAGATGCCAAACAGGAATGTTTGTCATGGGCTGGTTATTCTAAAAAGGGGACTTCTTTTTCTAGTGTACAAAATTATACACCCACTCACCACTCAGGAGAGCTTCTTCCCTCAATTTCTTCTGGCACTGCACAAAAAAATAAATTATGGGAGATAGCAAGATACCTTCTATTTTAGATTGCTTAAAGTTGTCATTTGTGAAAGCTGTTTTGTCATTTTTTTAATACCCAGGAAAAATTTGCCCAATAGAAGAAGAAAATTCTTCAGAGCTGGGGAAACTCATAACAGTAATGTAGAAAATGCTCTCATCTTCAGTAGAGGCACTGTCTAAGAATATTGGACTGTCTTAAATTGAATTACAAGACCTACAAGGGGAAACATTTGTCTATAGGTGAAAAGAGTCCACTTAAAAAAAGTCACTCATTCACCAACCAAAAATTCAGTGTCCATAGCTGTTCAAGCACCACATGTAAGAAAGCTGGCACTGTTATATACACTGTAGATTGGATATTGCAACTGGCAAGAGTGAATAACGCTCTGCCAAAGGCTTTGCATTTTCCTTATCTGAGAATTAGAGGGGGAAAATTGCATTAAGGAGGTAAAGAAAAGTAATTCCTATAAACAGGTAGCTGAGATGAGACTCTCTTCTCTTCCATGCAATACAGGAGGAAAGAAAATGAGCAGCTACAGTTCCTGTGACTTTCAAAGCTCTCTAATCTGATGCAAGACATCTGATGTGTCACAAAGAATATTTCATTCTAAGGGTAAAAACAGATGTTGCCAAACAAAGTGAATCAGCTCTATCAGGATACATCCTGCCACAGCTGATCCACTTTATTGGGCAAAACACAGGTCACCCATTTTCCTACGCTGGGCAGAGATCCATCGCAGGACAACAAGCAATGTGTTCCCCTTGCCCTCGGATTCTAAGTATTCCTTGCTCTCCTGGCCTCCTTGCCAGCATGGGACAGCCCTAGTATGGATCCTAACATTGAAGAACAAGGCAACATGGATCACAGTGTACAAGCCCAAGCACTTGAGATTCCTTGGGTCCTGTGTTGGGTTGTGTGGGCTTCCTCACTTATGAAAATGCACCCTGGAGATCTTGAGGTAGGTCCCCATAAGCGAGGAACCCTGACTATCTCTGACTTACAGAGTGACACTCCAAAAAATCCCCATTGACTCTAAGTGGGGAAAGCTGGGCGCATACTCCTGGGGCTTAATGGGCTGGGTCATACGCTTGAATTTCCAGGATGTGTGGGATTGGGCCCTCAAGCTCCCGGAGTTGCCTGGGGCAGCTGGAGAGAGCAAATAGACATCTGGCACAATAAAGCGGCACTATTTTACACTACCTTCTATTGTGGCTATTGATGTGGTGCAGCAAAGGGTAGGGATGTCTATTTGCTTGCCATTTGTTTTGCCATAAAATTTTTGATGGCATTATAAATGCAATGTCAGGTGATGTCCGTTTCTACCCTAAGGCTGTCAGGAATAAAAAGCTTTCTGCTACTTTTTGCCTGCTAAAGCATTCTATTCTGGCAGACATCTTGAGGCAATACCTCTAGAATCGTTTGCAGAATTTCCTATCTTCATCATTCAGTCTCTAGCAAAAAGATGTTTTCTCTACTAAGGTAATTTTTCAGATATCAGCATATGAGATCCAAAAAGTATGCACAATGCTAACTTACGTGTAACACCAGCTGGAAATATACAGGGATGCTAGGAGTGCTTGTCAAAAAAAGATCTACTTAGACACAAACAAAGAGAGCCTTTCTCAGTATTCACATGCATCCAAATTTAAAAAAACCCAACAAAACAAAACATTCCTTCAGTCCTGTATAAAAGTTGTATAGTTGCAATAACAGTGATCTGACCTGTGGTGCTTTTGCTTTAAGGCTGCATGTAATGGAGATGAAACCGATTATCCCTTTATCTAAATCTCTGTGATTAAAAATGTCTTTTACTTGGTCATTATCTTGATTACAGCATAGCAAGAAAAGCTCCAAAGAATGCAAAGTTTAGCAACAATGCATGTGTGAAAAGCCATCCATTTTGAAATCAGTCTTTTTGGAAAGACAACAGGATACCGCAGGGTTCAGTTTTACATGAATTTGGAAAATTCGTAGCGGAAAGTTTCCAAGTTCCTGGCTGATGGGAGGTTTTGAGAGTTTCTCAAAGTTTCATCTTAAAGGATAGCAAATTGATCAGAAAGAATCAGGGACAAAAACTCAAAAATACCAAAAGCCCCTGAATGTAATAGAGCACAGTGGCCATTTTTTCACTGGATCCCTAACTTTCAGATAGATTAGTATTTTGCAAGTTAGTCAAAAAGTCAGTGCCTATTTTATTTTTATTGAATCTACAGTTATTTTTTCTTCCTTTTTTTAGTTTCATAGTCTATACTTCCATGGGGCTCAGGCTTCTGGGTTTCTTGCTACCTGAAATGCACATGGCAGTGTGATACCGTCTTTGCGGTATGCTGTTCCCATGGTCAGGCCATAGCATCTCAGAGGACTGTGATTTCTTATAGATTTCAATAATGGGTCTGTAGAAAACAATGAACCTGGCAGACAGAATGGAGAGATGTCTCAATGTGCATGCAAAATGGGTAGATGTAATTGTATAGGCACTTGAAATGTGGTCCTTGAAATACAGAGCGATTCTATCTATTTATTAGAATAAATGAACATTTATTGCTTAAGATTTAAGGTAGGGATGGGTTTATCGTTTCTGTAATTACCATTTCAATAGAGAAGGGCTGTTCATTTCTCTGTGTTCTGCCATATAAGCAATGACTGTGGTCTGACAACTATAACCTCTTTAACAGCCTAATATTGAAATCAAGGGATTTAGTCTCTAAAACTAGCCATTTACATTCCAAGTGGCTGCTATAGTAGTTGCTGCATTTAAATTATTTATGCAAAGAAAGAGCACCGTTCTGTTCTTTATTACAAATGACACCAACTGCATGCTCAACAAGGATAGTTTTCCCTCTGAAATTCTTAAATTCCTTTTCAAGTGTTCATTTTTATCTTGTCACTGACTGCTTACTGCGATGAAGATGAATTGAGATCACACAGCACTGCACCTTTCATTGACTTCTGAAACAATATCAGCTTTGTGCAGTGATAGGAGACTCCACCAGCAGAAGTTCCTTCTTCAGTGGGCGCATTTACCCAATAGTATGCACAGTAACCTAATAACATTTTGCAGTAACATGTCACAGCATGGACAGTGCTAATACGCCACTGCAGAATATTATTAGGCTACCGCTTAATAGTGCCACCAAAAAGGCATTCATTCACCAAGTTATTGTGCAGTAATTCTAGTTACTGAACATTTAGTTAGTACTTCATTAAAGAAGTACTAAATTAAATGCACAGTAACTATTGAGCATTAATGACCATGTAGAAGTGTCTCAAGTGTGTCATTAGCACGTTACTTAGATCATAGTGCTGGTTTCTTCATAGAAGAATGAAGCAGGGTTAGGAAATACAAATCTACTTGTAAGATGAAGCATAGTTCAGAAAACAAGCGTACATAATGTAGTTTCATTTGCCATGAAAAATATGAAAACACTTAAAAATGTGTTGAGAAAGTATGCGAGAGGCAAGGATTTCTTAGGATTATAACTTTCATGGGACCAACTGCATAGCTGGGGTAGAGTTAAGCAAACTTTCAAATGTAAGACATCCTTTATCAGGTTTGACCAGCACAGTTATCCAAGCACAACACAGTAAAAAACAGTTGTAGCAGCTGGGGAGAGAAACTGCCAGGGCTAGAAGACACACAGTTGAGTAAGTATATAATGCCCAAGTCAGATAAGAAATCAAGTTTCAATTCTCTACAGTGACAAATATTGGCTGCCTCAATTATTGGGTGTCCAGTTTGAGGTATTGTTTTTCAAATGGTGGGAATTCAGCACTCTTTGGAAATCAGGCCATTGCTTTATGATACCTTAAGTTGACTGCCTAAGGTCACTAGTTACTTCTGAAAAATGGCAGGCACTACGGTCAAAATCCTCTTACATGTGAAATCTCATTAAAGGAAATAGAATCAAAATGCATGTTTTTGAGAGTAGCATCTGTCAGGTATTTTTTAAATTTCTGCACATATGTTCAGGTCCCTCTTTAGGCAAATTCATTTAATGCAAATTTGCCTACAGGCGACAACCTTATTTATACCAGAAATTTGCTTTGTGCGAGAAAAAATCAATCTTATGTGTAGAGTCATGCAATGTGGCTATGCGGGGATACAAGTGAAGCATTGTGGGAGGGTGAGTGAGGTGGGTATGCGACGCCATCACTCACCTGCCTCAGTCTCACATTGTCCATTTTCCATGTGGTGCTACGCTACTTGCACTTGTATTGTGGTGGATCTATTTGTCTTTATTATTGAATTTAGCAAAATGTCATCTAAGTGACCTTCTAGTGCATCTCCTAGCCCCCATCCTGAGCCAGCCATGAAGCAAAAAGGACTTGTATGACATTAGAAATGAAGTTAGAGACCTTGAGGAGGGTTGAAGCTGGCATATGTGCATCGGTGCTTGGTTCTGTGTGGCACTGGGGAGAGTATGGTACGCTCTATTAAGAAGAATGCTAACAAGATACGGAATTCAGTTATGCATTCAGCTAATCTATCAACCAAGGTAACCACAAGAAGACAAAATCATTTGTTGGAGAAAATGGAAAAGATGCTGGGCTTGTGGATAGAAGATCAAACCCAGAGAAAGGTGGATCTCAGTAGTGCCATGATTAGGGGCCTTAAAGATCTATGAGCGCCTTGTAGAAAAGGAAGGTGGACCTAATAATCCCTTCACAGCAAGTAAGGGATGGCTGACTAGGTTTATAAAATGTAGAAACCCACACAATTTAAAGGTAAATGGGGAGTCTACAAGTGCTGACCATGAAACTGGGCTTAATTGGAAAAAAAATGCCAACCAGGACATACATCTTCAAAGATGAAATAGTAGCACTGAGTTTCAAACTTGCAAAAGACAGACTGCAGGTGATTACAAAATGAAGTGGCTACTAGTTTATCACTACTTCAACCCCCGTGCCTTGGAAGGACTTAGCAAGAATTTGTTGCCAGTACACTGGGCAGCAAATAAAATGGTGTGGACAACAGGGCAGTATTCTGAGAACTGTTTTTTCAATCATTTTATCCCAGAGGCAGAGCAGCACCGCAAACAGCAAAACCTGGCATTTAAAGTGCTTCTCCTATTATATAATGCCCCTGGACACATTCACCCAAATGTCAGGATATTGGTCTTGCCCCCTAATATCACATCACTAATTCATCCTCTTGACCAAGAAATCCTATCAACTCTTAAATCATATTACCTGAGGAGGACAATCTCTCAACTTCTTGAAGGCACTCATGGATCTAATAAGTTGGATATTCGTCAGTGGTAGAAAACTACAATATTAAGCAAGCTATTGAAAATATTAAGGCCTCATGGGATGAGTTGCAAGAGTCAGCCATGAACTGTTGTTGGAAATTCCTATGGAAAGAATGTGTAAATGATTTTAAATGTTTTCCTAAATTTTCAAATGCAGTGCGACAGGTAGTTGACGTCGGACATAAGGTGTGGGGGAGAGGGCTTCTCTGACATGCAGGATGAAGATGTATTGGACCTAATTGATTGCTATGATGATTAATTAAGTGTTGGTGCTCTTTTGGAAATTGAAAAGGACGATGAAGAAAATGAAGAACAGGAGGAAGATGAACAATGGTTGATTTTTTTTCATGTGCTGAGGTTCTTGCACAGTTTGCAATTGATATATTCCCTAGTCTAGAAAGAAGGTTGCGCTTCAAGTGTGCTTTAACCTCTGCCTTTGCTCTCTGCAAGGAGCTTTATGCACAAAAACAATGAATGGCAAAACAGTCAACATTGTTTCAATATTTCAAGCCTCACTCAGACACACCTGACCCTGTTGGCACTCCTGGACCATCAACCTGTACCCCTCTACTCTCCACCACTCCATCTCCATTGTTGCTGCCAGGCAATGATAGCCCCTTGTCACCACTTTCTAATCCTGATGTCACCCGGCCGATGCCTCCAACCAGTGATATAGAATCGGGCATTGATGATCCATTACCATACTCTCCTCAGCGCATGTAATGACCCTCACCACAACCTCTCATCTCCATTAGTGGTTATGTGCCCCGTTGATGGTGAGTACAGTCCATGTACTGTACTACATTCAAGTCAGTATTTGTAATTATTTCTTTTTACATTTTATTTTACCACATCAGGTGAATTTTTATTTTATTATGGTATCGTATTGTGATTACTGTTTGAATTTGTCATGGTTTAGGGAGGCAGTAGAGTGAGGCTGGTATGTATCTCTATTAATTACATGTAATAACGGATTCACTTTATGTGAATTTGCTTTATGCAAGGGTTTTTTGGAATGCAACCCTTGCATAAAGAGACACCCAAGTGTACATGCATTGCCTAGTCATCTTAAACCTGATTTGTAAACTAGATATGATTTTGAGAGAGACAAAGTCTGAGATCAAATGGGAATAACGTTTTCAAATGTGAGTAAAATAAAAAATAACTTTTGTAGAAATGTGCAGATGGTTGTCCTTCTATAGTGCAATGGCTTCACAGGAGGTTTCTTATCTCTCTATCCTTTGTGAGGATGGAAAGTACTTTTTCCTTATTTGAAGGTTTTCATGTATGCCTATTCTTTCCACATCAGCCCCTGTTCCAGCTTCTGAGATGTAGGAAGTGATACCAGTATAACAGTATAGTTATGTTTGCATATTTAATTGCGTAAATGAGCCCTGAGTCGCATAGGGTGTGCGCAGGTGTTCAGATCAGCTGACTGAAGTTGGCTGTTTAAGATTGAGTGACTGGAGCTGCTACTAGTAAAGCACTGTACGAGTGCTGAGTGTCAGTGGATGGATCAACACACATAGTTTGCTCTGGTCATGGCCTACAGTCAGAGGACCCTGTTCATACACCCCAGCCTCCACTATTAGCTCTGAGAGTTGCTGGAGCATGCTGGGAGCAGCCAAGTGCACAGGGCAGCCCTGATTGGCTGTGTGCTGCAGGCAGCCATGCCCCCCTGGAGGCACAGTAATCCCTCCCTCCCTACCTGCTTGGTGGCTCCAGAAAACAGCCTATCCTATGTGTGGTCAATTGCACACACATCAGTTTTGCCTTTTTTCTTGGGGTATCGCAAGGGGCCCAAGGTGGAGGAAGCCTTGGTTGGCTGGATGCCAGCCTTGCACTGGAGAAGCATCCAGATATGAGGAAATACAGAATAGGAAAGAGGCCACACCTAACATAGAGTGCACAGCATAGAGTTTCACATTGTGCGTAGAGGTCACCATACTGTCAGAGCTAGGCTCCATCTCCTACTGCTACTGCCTGTAGCTCTACTGCCCAGGAACACCTTGAGGGAGCTGAGATGCATCTCCAACAGCTATGTGGGCCCCAGTTCCCCTGTGTCCCTATGGAAGCTCCCCCTGTGCCCTTGGTTTTTCTGTGTCCCCAAGGCTCTCATGTACCACCTGCTCTTCGGGGTTGCTGCCACCTACTGTCCTACCTCCTCTGATGTAGTGTAGGTATGCACAGTGTTGAGACTCCTTCAAAAGGATGCAAAACAACTCTTCATAGAAGGATTCAATGTGTATCTTGCCTCCAGAGGTCATTTTAGTGTTAAATGCCCTACTGAATCAGGTTTTAATCTATTTGGTTGTGCCCTGCACTGCTCCCAGTTCCAGTCATGGCCACTTACTCTCATGGCCATGGCAATCTGTTAGAATACCTCCTGGTTGCAGTGTATAGTGAGGAGTTGTTCCTGATTTCTTTCTCACCCTAGAGGTTAATGATGTCCTTCATTTCTTCTCTAATCATATTTTGTT
Organism: Alligator sinensis; assembly: GCF_000455745.1. Taxonomy (NCBI): domain Eukaryota; kingdom Metazoa; phylum Chordata; order Crocodylia; family Alligatoridae; genus Alligator; species Alligator sinensis. Next base: position 1,505,236 of record NW_005842117.1, on the reverse strand, counting down.
CCTGGCTGTAGGTAGTAGAGGAGGAAGATCTGGGTTCTGCCATGGTATTTGACTGGGCATTTGGGGTCTGGGTGTCCTCAGATGGGTGAAGATATCACCAGGTGGTAAGGGTCTGGATACCAGGGTGTAGATAAGGGCTCCTGGGTGTGGGTCCAGGTGCATGGTTCTCTCTCACCCTGACTGGGTTCAGCTCTGGTTCGGTGTGTCCCCCAATCCAGAGTGTCCCCAACTTCACTGGCCACTTCCTCCAAACCCCTGACATTTCAGAGAGGCATCCATCTGCCAGCCCTAATGGGCTGGCCATACACCTCCCACCCCAAAATTTCCAGATTCATCTCCCCGATGTCCCAAAGTGGTCCATCTACTAACCCCCAACCCAAAATGCCAGAACTGGCTCCAACATGCAGGGAGTAGATCTGTGCTGGGGACTCGGGTGTTTGGGTCTGGGTTTCCATCTTGGCATCCTGGGTCTTTGGGTCTGTGTCCGAGTCTTGGGGTCTTTGTTTCTGTGTGTGTGAGTTTGTCTGGGTCTTGGGTAGGGAGGGAGGCTTTGCGGCTGGGTCCTGGTGTTTCGCTTTGGTCTGGCTCTGGGTATTAGAGTCCAGAAGTCTAGGCCCTCTATAGGGGATATAGGTGCCTCAATCCCCTCCCTCTCTCCACACTTTGCCCTGGAGTTCTGGAGCTCAGTGTGAGGCTATGGAGAGCTTCTGGGCTTTCCTGGCCCCACAGGTGATGGGGGCCACTCTTTGTTCCATGCTCTGTTAGAGCAGTAGAGTGCAGCCGGAGCCACAAAGCCTCTCCCTGGAGAGAAGGGGGTTGGGAGCAATGCATGCTTGGGTACTGAAGGGTGGCACATTAGCCCCTATCAATAGAGGAAGAGCATAAGGATTCATTTTACCAGTAGAGTATCTACCACAGGCAACTTTTACTTCATGCAATGTGGCTGAGATTTCCACCTTGCATGCCATTCTTAGTCTAGGGGAAATATTGTGAATGCTTTGTACATCTAGCTTTTCTACTGGAAGAACTGCAATTCTACTGGTGGAAATGTGATACTTATATGCACCTTAGAAGTCAGCTTTTTCAGTGTTTTGCCTTTGTCTCTATCCATCTTCTCTGAAGGTAAAATTACATTTCCTACATGGTAAGAGTATATTAGTAAGACTTTACTACTAGCCTTTAGATTAGGAAAAAAGAAACTGATTAGGAAAAAGGAAAAATAATGCATAATTTTGTGAAATTAAAAGGCAGAAAAACTGAAGAAAATGATAATCATAGGGAACTTCAGCTACCCGCATATAAACAAGACAAATAGCACAATTGGACAAAATTTACAGAAGCAATTTCTTGATACTTGAAGTAATTGTTTCTTGGAATAACAAGCTCTCATAGAAGCACAAGAGAGGCTATTTCTGACTTAGTTTTATTATATGTTACTTAGAACTAATTCAAGAAGTGTCAAAAGATAAACACATAGTGTGCTTATATGTGATGGGGCTTTAATCCCCAGGATTTTATTCTATGCCCCCTAAACTGAAATGGTGGGTTTTTAATTGAACCCCACCATTTCAGTTTTTCTGACACATTATGGTGAGGGGCCCGATCCTCCCCCCCGCCCTCAGGGTTGGAGCTTCCGCATGGCTAAGGGGTGAGTTGCTGGTGGGCTTAGTAGTCCCTGAGCTGCAAAGGGCCCTGATCCTTTTCTCTGCAGTGGCAGCAACCCCTGGGGCTGCCTAGATGGGCTGCTAGTGGGCTGGGTGCTGCCCCAGCTTGGAGGCAGCACCCAGCCCAATCCAACTGTTCCCCAAGCCCACCCAGGGAGCGGCGCCTGGTAGGCTTCCCGTGGTCAGGTACAGGGGACAGTTGGATTGATCCAGGTGCTGCCTCCAAGCTGGGGCAGCACCCGGCCTGCTAGCAGCCCACCTGGGCAGCCCTGAGGGGTGCTACCACCATGGAGGGAAGGACGGGGGCCCCCCACAACTCAGGGGCTGTCTGGCTCACTGGCAGCTCACTCCCCATCCATGGCAGGCTCTACAAAAAAAAAAAAAAAAAAAAAGGAACAGGCCCCTGGCCACTTCTGCCTCCAGCAGGCACCTGCTAAAAGCAGAAGTGGTGAGGGACCCAATCCTTTTTTTCTGTGGAGCTTTCCTGCCTCTTCTATGGTCGGGACGGGGGTGGGGGGGAGGGGCAGCTGACAGCTGCAATGCCTTATTGCAAACTGAACTACATCCGGATGTAGTTTGGTTTGCAACAATGCAAACTCATCTAATCCCCCCAAAACTGGCACACATGTAATATGTGATGCCATTAAGCCACACAAATGACATTTTCATCATGTGTACATCATGAAAACATTTACATTTACAAGTGCCCTAAGTATTTGTGAACATAATATAATTCAGTTCAATACTCAAGGGGAAAATAGAGTATCTTTCAGAACATAGCAATATTTTATTTATCAAAGGGAGACCCCTTCAAAAGGGGAATACATATAAATAGCAATATTATCCTTAACTTGATCATAATTAACTTTTTTGATTATTTGGTATTACTAACTTTGTTTTTTGTCATTAAACTTCATGCTTCAGATTTTAGTTCAATCTCTAACTATCAGAGGCCAAGAAGGCACTTAAAGTGGAGAACAGCTCCCCACTGTGAGGTTCTTCTACTTTTCATGAAGGGTCAACTATTTTCCATTTCCATAAACTTAATGCTGGAATCTAGGAATTGTCTGGATACTTGTGCACTACTGTGTTTCCCTCCTAGCAGATATTCCAATAGTTAGAGTCCTCCATGAGAACCAAGTCCTATGGTTTGGAAGCTTCTGGCAGTTGTTTAAAGAGGGCCTCATTCACCTTCTCCTCATCAGGAGGCCTGTAGTATACTGGATACAAAGTTAGAACCTGAACCCACTGGGGTGGTAAGCGAGTAGGGCAGGTTAGTAATAGACTCACTGTCAGCGTAGGCATCCCTATATGCTGACAGATGGCGCATGCCAGCCTAACTTTTACAGAGCTTGTTGACACACGCACAGGAACAGAGGATTAAAAGTTGAAAAAAATATAAAACAAGGATTTACTGTAAGAACAGCAGGGGTCAAACAAAGGGTAAGGGATAACAACAGTAAGAACACTAGAACTTTCTTTCTTAACCTTTTTTGGACCAGGACCCATTTCTAAACATCAGTCCCAACCCAGATCCCCTCATTCCCACCATGCTGTCCCCTTCCCCTGTGCCACAGCCTCCCAGTGTGTGGGTCAGGGAAGTGTGTGAGGGGTATTGGCCTCCAAACAGCCTCTTACACCCTGCAAGGGAAAAGCCACAGTTTCCCACATTTTCTCCTTTAAAGGAGACTTCATATTTAAAGCTTGTTCATGACCCTTTCATATATTCTTGCAACCCACTTCTGGGTTTGTGACCCAAGGATTGAGAAGCACAGTGCTAGAACAGATACAGATATAACCAAGAGGGAACACAAACAGGCTAGGGACAGACATTGCACATAAACTGGTTTAAGTGGTCAGAAATTGGTTCAAACCTGTAACAGAACAGACATTTAGTGCACATAAACCAGTTTGAAAATGGCTTTAAGCTGTTTGAGATAAACCTGGTTGAGTGTAGTATCAGACTTAACTGATTTGGGTCAAACTGGTTTATGCAATGTCTGTCCCAGACCCCTTTCTAGTTTAAGTTAAACTAGAGTCTCCCAGCATCCCAGATGCTTTGTAGCCCTGGGCAGAGCTCTCTGCCCCACAGCAAGCTGGCTCCGCCCCTCTGCTCCCTGGCTGGAGCTCCAGCGGAGACTTGCAGGCACAGCAGGGTCTGCCTGGCTTCCTCCTACCCCATCCCCCCCTTCACCAGTCTCTGCTTAAACAGGGATTCCTTCCCTCCCTTCTCCCAGAACACAGACCATAGCCAGCATGTGGTCTGCTAGCTAATGCTGAGAGGTGTCTGTGTAAGGCAGACAGGAGAGTGTCCATTTAGGGCTTTTTGGACCTAATCAGCAGGTCAGCTAGTAATGTCCTTCCATTCTTTCCTTGGAAAAAGTTGTTTAAGAAGAGCTTGAACTAATAAGAGGGGATTTTGTTTTGCTGATAACTGCAGTGTAACTGAATATGC
>NW_005842117.1:1468111-1493809 GCF_000455745.1 Alligator sinensis | reverse complement strand
ACCTCCCAAAAAAAAAAAAAAAAAAGGAACAGGCCCCTGGCCACTTCTGCCTCCAGCAGGCACCTGCTAAAAGCAGAAGTGGTGAGGGACCCAATCCTTTTTTTCTGTGGAGCTTTCCTGCCTCTTCTATGGTCGGGACGGGGGTGGGGGGGAGGGGCAGCTGACAGCTGCAATGCCTTATTGCAAACTGAACTACATCCGGATGTAGTTTGGTTTGCAACAATGCAAACTCATCTAATCCCCCCAAAACTGGCACACATGTAATATGTGATGCCATTAAGCCACACAAATGACATTTTCATCATGTGTACATCATGAAAACATTTACATTTACAAGTGCCCTAAGTATTTGTGAACATAATATAATTCAGTTCAATACTCAAGGGGAAAATAGAGTATCTTTCAGAACATAGCAATATTTTATTTATCAAAGGGAGACCCCTTCAAAAGGGGAATACATATAAATAGCAATATTATCCTTAACTTGATCATAATTAACTTTTTTGATTATTTGGTATTACTAACTTTGTTTTTTGTCATTAAACTTCATGCTTCAGATTTTAGTTCAATCTCTAACTATCAGAGGCCAAGAAGGCACTTAAAGTGGAGAACAGCTCCCCACTGTGAGGTTCTTCTACTTTTCATGAAGGGTCAACTATTTTCCATTTCCATAAACTTAATGCTGGAATCTAGGAATTGTCTGGATACTTGTGCACTACTGTGTTTCCCTCCTAGCAGATATTCCAATAGTTAGAGTCCTCCATGAGAACCAAGTCCTATGGTTTGGAAGCTTCTGGCAGTTGTTTAAAGAGGGCCTCATTCACCTTCTCCTCATCAGGAGGCCTGTAGTATACTGGATACAAAGTTAGAACCTGAACCCACTGGGGTGGTAAGCGAGTAGGGCAGGTTAGTAATAGACTCACTGTCAGCGTAGGCATCCCTATATGCTGACAGATGGCGCATGCCAGCCTAACTTTTACAGAGCTTGTTGACACACGCACAGGAACAGAGGATTAAAAGTTGAAAAAAATATAAAACAAGGATTTACTGTAAGAACAGCAGGGGTCAAACAAAGGGTAAGGGATAACAACAGTAAGAACACTAGAACTTTCTTTCTTAACCTTTTTTGGACCAGGACCCATTTCTAAACATCAGTCCCAACCCAGATCCCCTCATTCCCACCATGCTGTCCCCTTCCCCTGTGCCACAGCCTCCCAGTGTGTGGGTCAGGGAAGTGTGTGAGGGGTATTGGCCTCCAAACAGCCTCTTACACCCTGCAAGGGAAAAGCCACAGTTTCCCACATTTTCTCCTTTAAAGGAGACTTCATATTTAAAGCTTGTTCATGACCCTTTCATATATTCTTGCAACCCACTTCTGGGTTTGTGACCCAAGGATTGAGAAGCACAGTGCTAGAACAGATACAGATATAACCAAGAGGGAACACAAACAGGCTAGGGACAGACATTGCACATAAACTGGTTTAAGTGGTCAGAAATTGGTTCAAACCTGTAACAGAACAGACATTTAGTGCACATAAACCAGTTTGAAAATGGCTTTAAGCTGTTTGAGATAAACCTGGTTGAGTGTAGTATCAGACTTAACTGATTTGGGTCAAACTGGTTTATGCAATGTCTGTCCCAGACCCCTTTCTAGTTTAAGTTAAACTAGAGTCTCCCAGCATCCCAGATGCTTTGTAGCCCTGGGCAGAGCTCTCTGCCCCACAGCAAGCTGGCTCCGCCCCTCTGCTCCCTGGCTGGAGCTCCAGCGGAGACTTGCAGGCACAGCAGGGTCTGCCTGGCTTCCTCCTACCCCATCCCCCCCTTCACCAGTCTCTGCTTAAACAGGGATTCCTTCCCTCCCTTCTCCCAGAACACAGACCATAGCCAGCATGTGGTCTGCTAGCTAATGCTGAGAGGTGTCTGTGTAAGGCAGACAGGAGAGTGTCCATTTAGGGCTTTTTGGACCTAATCAGCAGGTCAGCTAGTAATGTCCTTCCATTCTTTCCTTGGAAAAAGTTGTTTAAGAAGAGCTTGAACTAATAAGAGGGGATTTTGTTTTGCTGATAACTGCAGTGTAACTGAATATGCTGTAAATTCGTGCTGTAAATCCCTCCTGACCAGCGTGGGGGTGGGGGGCAGAGCCCCTCCCTAATCAGAGGTCCTGCTGGGGCCTGACCATGCTATCCTCAGCTCAGTACTGAGGAAGGGAAGGGAGGGCTGCTGTAATGCCCCCCCTGTCTTCTAGCTTGAGCAACTGCAGGCATGTGCCTACATTTTCTTGGTCCAGAGGGGATGCCTGTGTGGTTACAAACCGATTCAGCCTAGCCAGGTTAGACTAACATGCAAAGATTGAATCAATTTAAGCTCAGGCTTTTAGAATGTCTCTCCCTGGCCACAGACACACAATCAGTCTGCACGTTACCAAAGGTCTAAACAACAAAACAGTGAATGAGCTCAAAGTCAACGAGTCTAATGCCAAACTGAGTCAAAGACAGGAGACAATCCAAACAAGAGTTGAAACAAGGAGATCTCAGGAGAATGTTGCAGGAGACTGGGCTTCAGCAAGCCGTGTCTCTCTAACTCCATGGAAAAGAGCTATCAGCTGCGCTGTCATACACAATCAACTACCACTTACGGACAAAATCACAAATACCCAAATCTACTAGCACCAGACCCACACAGCTCCACAAACCAACTCACATACACCATATAGAATTAGACACACACCAGAAGCACATGAACCAGATCCAAGCAATCCAACAACCCAACTCACACAGACCAATCCAAAAAAGCAGGATTTTTTTAGACCACAATCACTCCACTTTCATTAGCCAGTCCTCTGAGGCAAAGGTCCTGTCACTCAATGTCAATCGTATCAAATCCAATCATATCACTCAGATAATTTTCTCGAAAGATACCTTTAACTGTCGATCACACTCTGTTGCTTGGCTTCAACTCAGAACAAACGCACATCTTTCCCACCACAAACATTTACTCAGTTGTGCATGCTCAGGGCAAAATGGGTCAACAGGTGAAAATGTCATTCTTTCCAGAGGCCTTGGAGAGATGCTGCTACTGTGCATGCCTTGTTGTTGCACAGACTGAAATTATAACATGGGTTAACCATATAATTTCTGAAGCAAATTTTTGCTCCCTCAGCAGCAGACGCCCACCATGACATTCCCTCTGTTCCTCTCCTTTCTTACTGTAACCCAGAGGGCTTCCAAAAGGCTATGGTTATTTTTAAGTTTATATATCCTTATCCACTATAATTAGGGCAATGTCTGGGTGGTAATTGACTATAAACCTTTCACTTCTGGCCCTTTTTGTTTTGAGGGCATGTCAGGGCCAAAGGAAGTGGAGCCAGAAATATGCTGTACTTTGGTGTTCTTTGGCTAGCCGCATGTCATTAAGGAGCAATCTCTTCAAGGAACTGAAACTCAAAAAGGAATCCTATATAAAGTGGAAACTCACTCATAGTACTAGGAAAGATTATAAGAATACTGCATGGGCCTTCAGGGAGAAAATTAGGAAGGCCAAGGCACAATTTGAGATGCAACTGGCAAGATACATAAAAGACAATAAAATGGAATCCACACAAGTATGTCCAAAGTAAGAGGAAGACTAGAGGAACCATAGATCTCTTACAGAATAGGTAAAGCAATCTAGTTACAGATAATGCAAAGAAATCTGAAGTATTTAATGTCTTTTTTACTTCAGAGGCAGCTACCAGATGGCAAGTGCAGTTGGCAGCAAAGATAGGGAAGGAGACATGCAACCTAGAGTAATGGTAGAACAGGTTTGGGATTACTTAGAAAAGTTGGTTTGGGAATACTTAGAGAAGTTAGATGTTTTCAAGTTGGCAGGGCCAGATGCAACCTAGAGTACTGAAGGATATAGCAGAGGTAATTTTAGAGCCATTGACTATCCTCTTTGAGAAATTGTGGTGGTCAGGTGAGATCCTGGATGATTGAAAAGGGGCACATACAGTGCCCATATTTAAGACTGGAAAGAAGGAGCTTATGGGGAACTACAGAACAGTCTGCCTGACCACCATATCTGGAAAAATAATGGAGAAAGTCCTCAAGGAACCCACTGTAAAACTCCTAGAGGACAGCAAGGTGATCAAGGACAACTACCATGGCTTCACCTGCTTGATTTCCTTCTATGATAAGGTGACAGACACTATGGATAGGGAGAGAGCAGTGGATGTGATAAACTCTAACTTTAGCAAGGCTTTTGACACTGTCTCTCACAACATTCCCATTAACAAGCTAAGGAAATACAGACTAGATGAAAGTACTATAAAGTGGATACAAAACTGATTGGTTCATTGTACGAAATGAGTAATCATCTATAGCTCAGTTTCTAGTTGGGAGAAGGTATCAAGGGAGATTCACCAAGGGTCTTCCCTTGGTCCGGTATTATTTAGTATCTTCGTTAATGATTTAGACTGAGTGCATACTTAGAAAATATGCAGACTACACCAAGTTGAGTGGAGCTGCAGATACTCCCGAGAATAGAGCTAGGATTCAGAATGACCTGAATAGACTGGAGAAGTGGCTCACAATCAATCAGATAAGATTCAACACCGGCAAGTGCAAAGTTCTGCACTTGGAATGGAATAATTGCATATACAAATACAGACTGGGGAAAGACTGGGTAGGCTGCAGCACTGCAGAGATGGAGGGCTAAAGTAAACTATAGCCTGCATATGAGCCAGTAGCATGCTCTTGTTGGGGAAAAAAAAGCCAGCAGCATACTGGATTGCTGTTGTAGGAGTGTTACTTACAAATTGAAGTTATTCTTCTGCCCTATTCAGCACAGGTGAAGCCTTACCTGGACTATTGTGTCCAGTGTTGGGCACCATACTTCAAGAAGGATTTGGACAGTTTGGAAAGAATCCAGTACAAAACAAAAAGGATTAGGGGTGTGGATGCACAATTTATGATGAAAGGCTGAAAGAATTAGAGTTATTTAGTCTAAAAAAGAGAAGACAGAAAGACTGGCTGAAGGTTAGGCATCTTTGCCTGTAACACACCCTGGGTGCATCTACAAGTGCATATTAATGTGATGCAATAAAGTTCGGCACATACTGGGCTCATTGTGTTTATTGCTTCTGGATGCCATGTTTACACATGTGCCTGGGACCACAGCACATTGAGCTAGGTTGGAGAACCCCTGACTGGCATTGAGCCTGGGGGATCAGCCTGTCAGTCTGGGGCTGCTCTGACCTGGCTCAACATGCTGCGAGGGGTTGGCTGGGGCACGAGGTTTTCCAGTGTGGGGCTGGCTGGCAGGCAGTCCCTGCTTTGAAACATCCTCATGCTCCAACCACCTGTGTCAGTGTCTACACGTGTGGTGCTCTGGAATTAAAAACTCTTCAGTGGGATAGTATTTGTGTTTACAAGTACTACCCTGCTGTGGAGTTTGTTAGTTTCCTGCAGCCTAATAGGGCCATACATTTAGATGGTGAGGTGTTTACTGCGGAGCTAATTAAGCAACTGCAGTAAACATTTCATGTAGATGTGCCCTCTGTATTATGGACCTTAAGGTGAAGTTCTCACCAGTTGAAGTTAGTGGGAATTTTGCCATTGATTAAATGGATCCAAGGTTTCCTTTCTCTTCTTCTTTTAAACAAGTGCTGTCAACGATTATGCTGAACTGTGTCCTTGGATATGCATCCATGAGCTTTAGTATGAGACCAGGGACCAAATTAATTTTCACATGGTTTGAATTAATGTTTTTAAAAGAGAAAGGGTAGGGCACTAATCTGGTGCAATGAACCTACTCTAAACAAGGTATAACATGATGCTGAAATGCATATCCATTCCTTTGTTTGTCATACAATGTCATTCTCCACATATATATAAGCAAGTGTGATGATTTCTTTGCTTGTGTGTTTATATAGAGGGATAAGAATTAATGCTAACCGTATGTGGCACAGTTTGTAAAGAAGCAGTAGACCAATCCGGTGTTGATATAAAATCTTTCTCCAGCATTAGTTGAGACAAGTGATTTAATTTCTATATGTATTCTCCTGCTAAAGGAAAAATGGGTATGAGTTTTTTTAAGGCCAATTTACAAACTCCTTATTCAAATGATTAAGCTGTTATTGATATGAGCAATCTTATTGTGTCCAATGGTATTTTATTATGCAAATATCTATTTACTATTGTGAGGGATTTTCAATCTGCTGTTGGCATTCTGGTTGGTGTAAGTGGAATCCTAGTAGTGTCCACTGTGTTAATACAGTGGGTGGTTTTAAGCATATTGCATTATCATCACAAAAATGCAAATAGACCCATTTACCTATAAACAGAAACATAAGAATGATTTTAAATAGTTATGGAATAAGAAATTAATATCAGCTTTTGAAATTTCAGGTTATGGTTGCTGGAAGAGAAAAGATGGGAGTTGTTAAACCTAAGGATTAATATGTATTAATGTCATTGGCCTACTGCTGTTAATGTTTTATGATATTCCTTTTTTATTCTTCTAGTCAATCGCATATTTGAGCTCATACTGATTCATTATTTTCTTATTTACCTGATGTACTACTGCAGCTTAGGAAGTAGAAAATCTATACTTTCATTAATTCATTGATTACTGCCAGTCTTTATATTTAAATCAGATTCACAAGAGAGTATGAAGGATTTTTATACAGACAACATGGGGGAGAGCTCAGGCAAAATGGCATTTACTTTCCAACTGAAAGAGGGCCATGTAAAGTGCATAATTTTAGTTTAAAATTAGACACCTTTATTTGCTCATCAGGCTCCGTCTGTGCTGCAGGCAAGATACTTCTCTTCTCTTCTCACGGGCAAGATATAACGATCCACACTAGGTCAGCATGTTCACCTTTTATTTATTTACACCCCACCACTCCACACACCTTCTTCACTTGTCCTTCTGGGAAGTTTCCCACTGGCGCCATCCTGTCTTTCATCACTTTCATCAACTTCTTATCTTCATTCAGGACCTCCAGCCATCATAGGTGCCCTTTAATTTGGACTTGACTCTCCTTATCCAATATATACATTTCTCTGGAAACCCCATTTTTCCTAACACCTTGAATATGTAATCATGATTACTCTGTCATACATTTTTCTTCTAAATCTAGGTTTGCTATAACTATGTTTGTTTTCCTCTTTTGGATGTGGGACAATGCATCCCTGATCACTCTGATCTCTTTGGAGATCCTTTTACCTGGTACAGCACATGCTTGGTCTTCATGTATTATCTTCTGGAGGTTTTTTCTCATCCTCAAAGCCAGCATCTTGGCCATTAATTTATAGTCCATATTAAGGAGCATAATTGGTTTCCAGTTTTTCATGAGTTCCTTCTCACTTTTCTTGAAGAATAAGATCATAATGCCTCTTGTAAAATCTTTCCCTGCCTCTTCTGTTTCCACAATTTCCTTGAACACTTCCACTATAACCCTGTCTACTCATGCCCACAATTTCTCATAAAATACCATAGACTGTCCATCTGTTCCTGGTGATCTTCCTTCTTTAAAGTTTAAAAAAAAATGCTTTTCTACTTCCTTTAAGTTGATCTTTTCTTCCATCGTCTTTGCTTCTTCCTCTTCTACTTTCTCTTCAATCTCTTCCAAGAAATCCTTCATCTTCTTGCTCTCTGTTTCCTTCTCCAGGTATAGTGCTTCATAAAATCTTATTACCTCCAATACCTCCTCCTGCTTTTCTACTGGGCCACTACGTTCTTCTTTAAGCTCTCCTTTTGCCACCTTCACTCTGGCTGAAAAGTATCCAGGCCACTCTTTATTTTCTCCAAGCCAGGGTTCTTGTGCTAAGAACATCTTCTCTCTTGTCTTTTTTTTAAGCCAGGTTTCTAACTCTTCCCTTGTTTCTTCAAGCTCTTCTTGTACCTGTCTTCCCTCTGTGACTTCCTTTAGCAGCTCCTGCTTCTTTGCCACTCTCTTAGCCCTTTCATTCTTTACCCTGTGCACCTTTAGTCTTCCTTCCTGAAGAATTCTCCCATCCCATTCTTCATCATCATCCACCATTCTCTGATACTCTTAAAATATTTATTCAGTGTTTGCCAGCCCTCTTATTGTCTCTTGTATGCTTGACTTATCTCTTCATCTTGTAACAGCTGCACAGTTAACTTTCACAGTTTCTTCTCCCTCATGGGGCTCTTACCAAGACTTATTTCCACCTTCAGCATCTGGTTATCGCTAAAAGCCACATGTATGTTTTTTTTCTTTCTTATCCCTTTCTTTTGATATAAGCACAAAGTCAATTCTTGATTGTTTCTTTCCACCGGGGTGTGTTCTAGTGAAAACTGTCTCCCCTGCCCATACACCTGCTAGTGACTCTTCTTTTATTATATTTGTTAGCAGTCTGGATAGCTGTCTAAAGCTCTGTTTCCTTCCCCTGTTCTGTCACAAACTTCAGTTATAAAATTGAAACTCCTGCTATTATGTGCAGTCTCCCTCTGATCATGTAAACTACTAGCTTTCTAAGCAGTGCATTCCTTCCCTTCCTCTCTGGTGGTGCATATATGTCAAAAATGTTTAATTCTGTTGTCCTGATTGATAGTATCATTTGTTGCAATCTGCCTGCTTTGCTTCTCAGCTCTGCTATCACTGCCACTTTGTTCTCATTTGTCCCTGACCATCAGAATGGTCCCCATCTCTACCCTTTCTCAAACTGTTTATAATTCCTCTCCCCTGGTATAGCACATTCTTGTAGGTAAATTATGTCTGCCCTTAATTGGTTCATCACTGGTTCAGTCTGTTCCCATCTGTTTCTTGTCAAGATACTCCTGACATTAAGTGAAACTATTGTCAATGCCATTTATGCTTCTTTTAAAATGAGTGTACCTGTCCCTTTAAGGTTAATCTGTGCTTACTTTGAGCTGAGTGCACCTTTCCCTGTAAAATTAATCTGTGTCGCTACTCGGGGTGGTCCACTCCTCCCTCTTCCTCACATGCATTCCTGTAGCCTTTGCAAGCTGCCAGATTGCTTTTGCATTTAGGAAGGTTTGCACACTCCCACCTCCCTACCACTTCCTACTTCTGGTCTCCACTTCTGGAGCCCAGAGGGATTAGTGGCAGGAAAATGCTCTCCGGGTCTTTCTCCAACTTTCATCCCTCATTATCAGGTTTCTTCTCCTGGTGTTCAGCCCCTGCATTTTCTTTCTTTCCCCATCCTGTCTCTCCAGTTCTTTCTTTTGTTCCATCTCCACATCTGTTGTCTGTAGGATTCTTCTTTCTTTCCCACCTCCACCCCCATGTCTGAGCTGTTTGCTGTTCCTGCCTTCCCTTTCATTCTGTCTCCTATCTCCTTCTCCACTGCCTCAATTACAGAAAATTTGCCCCCTCCTTCTCTGCTCCACCATCCTGTGGGATTTCTTCCACCATTTCTACCTCTGTCTAACCCCTCCTCTCCTCTGCTCTCCTTCTCAGGGTTTTGCTATTCCTCAGGGGGTCTGACTATACTTGCAAAGGTGTTGGGGCACCTAAAATACAAGTGTCCCTCTCCCTTACAAATAGTGCATTTTAGGGACTCCTGGCACTCTGCTGTTCTATGCTCTATTGTTTTACGTTTTTAGTACACTGTGAGGGGACAGTATGTGGACATGTGCCTCACTTTTCCACATTTGCTGCACTGTTTTTGTGGCCCATGGTACATTATAAAACCCTGGTATATCCTGATCTGGATCATTGACAGGAGGTGCAGAACCTCACCTGGGCTCCACTCATCTGCTTGTAACACTACTCATGCCAAGAGTAATTCAGACACGATATTTGTCCCTTACTTTCTCTACTGGAACCCAGTGGGTTGCATGGAGGCAGAAGCCCAAAACAAAGAGTAGGAGAACGTAGGAGGCAGAGCTAAGAGCCACCTTGCCCTGGGCCAGAGACACTAGGAAGGGCTGGGCTGAACCAAGAGCAGCCTTGCTCTGGGCAGGAGCTCTAGTGGGGCTGAGGCAGGATGCAAGACTGGGCCAAGTGGCTCAGAGGCCAGATATCCAGAGAGAGGGCTGAGGCTGAGAGGGCTGGGTTCAAATCAGTGGGTCAAGGCTGGAATCTGATAGCCAGAGAAAAGCAGGGATAAAGCCCACAGGGCTGACACCTCTACAAAAGACTGTGGACTTTGTAACATCTGCAAGGCATGGGCATGGCTGTAGGGGTGGAAGGAGGCCACAAAGCAAGTCCTTAAGGCTCGTAGGGCCAGAAGAAGTGAACACTGAGGAAGACAAACAGAGCACCTGCACTTTCCAGCCTCTGAGGGCAGCTTCCCCTCATTATGTTCAACAAGTCGTGGCAGGTGAGGAAGCAGGGGGAGATCCTGGGAAGCAGGAGCAAGAGCCTGGCAAGATTGGGGCAACATCTACACACCTGACAATTAGACAATGCTCATAGCTTAAAGTGGTCCTGAACAGAGCTGAGGCATGTGTTCAGAAACACTTTAACCTGTGTCTAATGCCTAACTGCTAAATGTGAGAATGTGCAGAATAGGAATGGGTAGGTGGGGCTCTTTTCCTCAAAAGTGGCCTCAGCCTCAACAGGGACGGAGTACAGACATAGCCTTTAGGTTCTTTGAAGAGCCTCTTCTGCTACCTGAGGTCAGCGTCCCTTTGTCCAGATGGATACCAAAAAGGAGAGCACTAGCATCTTGGACACAACACACAAGAATATATTCACTTTACATATAATTTGTTTCCTTTGATTATAAGTAACAGAAATAATTTTCTCTGACTGATTTCAAAAAGATGAGATGCAAACTAAACCTCCAAAAATCCCATAGGGCCATTAGAATATTTTTTGAACAAAGAGAAAGGCCGTAAAACTTTACATTTTCACTTTGATCTATATTTTGCATGGCTTAAACTTTGTGTCTTGGGAGTTCCAAGGCCTCAAGGGTCAAATTGGGCTCACTGGACTCCTGCTGCTGAATTTGCACAATGCAGTACTGACTCAGAGGAAGTTATTGCTCCTGTGAATGCTGGTTCATATGTAGATATTTAGCAATTCAGCAAGTGGCTTTTAGTAGGCATGTGTTCAACATCCTTTGTTCTTTGGTTTAGGAAAAAAAATGAGACACCTAACTATACAGCCCTTGATTCCTAATATTTTTATTGGAATCCACCTTTACATTTCAAATATCAACACACAGCTCACAAAAAAGATTCTTCCTCCATCTCATACCACCACCCACGTGCACGTGCTGCCTAGACTATTCTAACATTAAAAGAGCAGAAACTAAGCCTTGAGTTCTGATTGTGGGAACAGTGAAGCTGAACAAATTGAGCAATTACTTGATAACATCTACTGAGCTGGTACTTGCAAAAACACATCATGAAAAATAAAGTGCAATCTTATCTTTTACCACAGGCCCTTTGATAGTTCCTGCTGTAGGAGAAGTTTTTTCTAAGGCACTTAGTTCTTCAGTAAAATGTTTGGACAATGAGCTTCCAGAAACTGGAGTGAAGCATGCAATTTATTTATATAGAAACCTGATTAGTATTCTTTGGACAGCATCTATCCCAATGGATCTTATTGCAAAGCGGTTGACAGGAAGTGTTGCTGAGATCAGATAACTCTAGAGTATTTTTTCCCTCTTCAAAGGAAGAACCTGTTTTGAAAACTAGTTTGTTTTTGAATGTACTAAATAATCAATAGATACAAAAATCCATCCATTTATCAAGTGAAGAGAACCAAAATATTTTTCCTCCAAATTTAAGACGACAGATTTGGATACCTTTCTATTTGTATGTGGATGTATTCTGTTCTGTTTCTAGCTAGTGTTCAGTTACCTGGGAAATGGGTGTTATAGAAGGCAGCTATAACATCACAAGTAGGGGTCATGTCATTTGTACAAAATACCCTTAATACTAATGGGATACTGAAAAAATGTATTTGGCATTTTAATGGGTAACATTCTTCCCCCGAATTACAATTCTTATAATATCCCTGTATAATGGCCTGTGGTGCTGGAGATGACATTTTTTGGCTGAAGCATATAATCACGACCCTGATTATTTGCAGTTGTTAAAAACTTCCTGGTGATTTAGCAAAAGGAAGGGTGTTAACTTCATGCTGCGTCCAAATCCCAGCATAGCTAATTACATCCTGATTATTTAAATTCCTCAATAGGTTTCAGATGGATAAAGAATTCCTTGTAGCCCTTCTCTTCATTGTTAAATGGCTGACACAGTTCATCCCAGAGATGACTTTTCAGTGGTGGCCAAAATGATGCATAGATATTGGGCTCTCTCTGCCTCTCTGTATCATTCAGGAAGTAGAAACCAAACATTTCCCCATCTGGGAACTCTACTGTAGGCCAATACAACTCTATTGTAAAACTCTATTGTAGGTCAATAAGTATATTCCATACTTATTGGCCTACAATGGAGTTAGCAGCAAGACTGAGTAACATCCTGGGAGAGATTTGTATAACATCACCCATGTTAAGCACCCAACTTTTATTTGTGCCCTTGAAAAATCTCCTTCTTCCTCTTTTTTCTGTTTTGTTTTGTGGCATAAGCTTTGCTGCATCCCAAATTTCCTCCCCAAAAGCAAACAAAGTTGCTCTACCCCCACTCCAAGAAAGGTCCTGTGTGGTTTTAGTAGAAGAATGGATTTCATATCAGGATCTTTGCTTTGGGTTAGAGGTCCCATGCAAAACTGAAGGGGAACATTTTTTGAGTTCCATTTAACTGGGGCCATGATCTCAAGAAAGCAACCTGTCTTGCCTTGAATCATGGACATTTCTTACAAGACTATTTGAGCTTAAAGTATTTCTTTCATTTAATTTTCATTCAGTTTGTGCCTTCTGTGCTCTTGCGCTGATATCTTGCTAGAACTGTTTGTGACATTTTGGGTGTACTGAATCCAAACTGCAGTCTTATCTTGAAATGAAGCCAGAATTCTGAACTTTAGCCTTGTCTCTTCATATAAATCACATTTGGACACAACACAAATAATTTCTTCTTTCTTCACTAAATCTTTCAAGTCTATGAAAGGTAGTCTGATCATTAGTCTTAGCAAATCCAGGTATATCTTCTGGTATTGCCATGGACATGCTGTCTGAAACAACCAATCAGAGTGCTCCAAGAGTGTTCTGGACAGGAGGTGGTGTTAGAGTGCCACCATGGTGGTGGGGACAGAGCTCTCCCCACCCCGGCCCTGCTCCCTGGAGGTGGCGGCAATGGCGGGTGGAGTGAGCCCAGACTCCAAGCGGTGGTGAGCGGGAGTGGCTCTGAGCCCCAGGCCCGACGTGATGGTGGGGAGGCAAAGGAGGAGCAGGCCTGGGCCCAATGCTGTGGGCAAGGAGTAGAGGAGTGGGCCCCAGCCTGACACAGCAGGGGGCGGGGGGGAGGAACTGGGCCCCAGCCTGATGCAGGGGGAAGGAGCTGACCCGGGCGTGATGAGGCGGGAGAGCGGGGAGCAGGGCGGAACCCGAAGTAGCAGGAGTGGAGGGGGGAAAGGGAGGGAATGAGCCCAGACGAGGGGGTGGGGGGCGGACGCAGGGCTCTGTTCCCCCCCCGTCATTCTTGGTGGGCAATTTGCTAGCAGTAATAACACGTTTTATTTTTATTTCTTTTGTAACATGGAATACTGAATAGTTTTCAAAGCTACACAGATTGTGAATGTATTGCCTATCTGTTTGATAAACAGATGAATTTGGGTATGTGTACTCAATGTCTACATTTACTTGCATGACTTACATTTTCAATCCTAATTAAAGCAAATGAAGCAAGATTCTCTCGTTAGTGCTATTTATCTTACTTTCAACATATGTTAACATTTACAGTTATTAAATTTACTCAGGAAAATGTGTGCTGCCCAATGTCATAGCTATGTTGTAAAGAACTAGTGTTGGGGAAAACATGTCTGTAACCTCCTTTGCCAACACAAAACGTTTTCTCAGCAAGTGTATGCTGCTGACCTTGATTTACACACAGTGTATTGGATATATTGGATACCAGATACACACAGTGTATTGATATGCAAATATTTTTGGTGGGATAAATAGAAACCTAATGTGAAAGCATACCTTGCACTTCTGAGCAACACAACCATAAGACATAAAATAGCTGCTAAACTAGCTACATATATTAGAATAAAACATGTTAGAGGGGGAAAAATGTATAGGCAAGGTAGCATAAACTCTATGTCAAAGGGGAATTGAAACCATCTTTCCATAGATATGGTTATTGATCACTAGAAGGAAATTTCTGTAAACAAAGTATATTGACTGTATTGTATTCTGTTCTCTTATCTACCATGAACAATCCACTGAAATCTCTCAAGAGAAGGCAACTTGACACTCCAACTCTGCATAGGGCTTCAAAAGAAAAGTTATGATGGAAGGGAGTCTTGGAAACAGCAGCAGAAATACAGGCTGGCAAAAATGCCAAGTGCCCATTTATAAGAGAAACATGGTATAGAGCTTAATTGCAGAAGATGAGTTTTATTTGTCATGTTTTATCCTTAGAAGTATGGGTACATCTGTGCAGAGATATTTGTGCCTGGTTTATATTAATAGATTATTACTCTAGTAATAGTAGCATATATTGTGACAAATGGGATGGGAAGCTGGTATCCATTTGTCAGTATACCTTAGAAAGGAGAGAAGCTTATTTTTTTTACTACATTTTATAATGTATAAAGTATAAAGTAATTTTACTACATTTTATATGATAGACAAATCAGGATAATTATATAATATACCCTCCATTTTTATTGGCACGAGTATAGTATAATTCCTCAAAGTCAGATATTAGTCTTATATTCTTCTAGCCATTCCCAACTTGGCCAGTAGACAGCCGAGTGATTTTTCACAAGTCACTGCATCTCTGCATCTCTCTGCGCCATGATTTTCTCATCTGTACAAATGGATCCCTAAACTTAGGCATTGGGATGCCTTAAATTTAGGTGCTTTGTCCTGAGAATGCAATCCAATTTGACTGAATTTTGGCATCTAGCTACTCTGTATAGAAAATGAGGAGAGGTAGGTGCCTCTAAGGAATGATCCAGGAAGGCTGTAGGTAACAGCTAGTCAAGTAGCCAATAGGAAACAGTAAGCACAGGGGTATGTCAGAACTCCTTCTCCTTACAAGGTTAGGCCCATGACCAGGGCAAATCTTCAGCAGAGTGCAGAGATGCAGTTACACCTCCCTTCATTTCCATGTTGCTGCTGAGAGCTCCAGTCTCAGCCACCAGGTGCATGTGCACTGAACTTCCTGGTTTTGCAACACCTACCCCTTTTCACAGTCATAGATCTGCTATGGCCCCTGCCTCATTCTGGACATCAGGCTTCTCTGTTCACTACCACTCCTTCCCTTCTCAGGACATTAGATATTTGACTCAGGCTGTACTTCAGAAACCACTGCTAACTTGGCAATACTTAATCCTGCTTCCAAGGTCAGGCAATTAAGGCAGTAGTGTCAGTGCCCATCTTTTGCAAAATAGGATAGTTGAAATGGGAGACCTCAGTTCTAGGCCCAACATAGGGTAAGGGATTCAAGTACACATGGCCTACTTTCCAGGAAGGTGACATAAACACTGGACTATAGAATAGGTTATGTTTCAGTACCTTCCACCTGTTGAAGATGCACCACTGGACAGGCAAGAACGAAAGAATCAAGGGACCAGAAGGATGGCAAGCAAGAGGAAGCCTGACTCTGTAGCCTCATGGTTATGGCACTCCTTTGGGGAAGTAGAGTCCTCCATTCTGGATCCTGATGCCAGAATTATTTCTTTTTGTTTTTTAAATTAATGTAAAATGCATAACGAGTTCTGGGAATAAGAACCAGGAGTTCAGGACTCCAATACAAAAGGTAGAGTCCCCCGCTCCCCCCCCCACCCCACCCAAAAAAAAACAAACCAAAAAAACCAAAGCCACTCAACTAGTTTTAATATGGAGCTTAATTAGTCTATTAAAGGGATGATATAACTTTGTTTGCTGAAGGTAGACTTTTAAGGCACACTTCAGGGAAAACACATCATCATCTTTATTGTTCTTCTATCTGCTATGACTACAACAAGAACCACCCCCATATTAGGTGCAAATTCTTGTCAGAATGATAATATTGTGTGTGTGTAATAATTTACCAGACAGATGTGTAGGTACTATACAGTGTACAAGATGTAAAGGCAAACATGCAGGACATGACAGACACAACAGGACTCCTACGACGGTAAGAAAAGTAATTTACCACAAACCTTTTAACATTCTAGATATCTAATTTTTGATCAGCAGCAGGTAACTAGAAAAATGAATGAATGGCATAGAAATAATGATATACTGATAATAGGACATACTAGGAGAATGATGCATGTAAATGTTCCGGGTATCTCTTATGCTATGTTCTCTTCAATGTGATGATCTCTAATACATATATTGCCGAGGTTCCTTCAATTTTTCATGTGGATACTATAACTTTTTCTATGGGTAGAAGAATTGTGAGTTTTGCATAATTATGGGTAATTTGTGACTGTATTTTCCTCAGCCATTCTTGAATTCTTGTTTTATAGCAAAGCGAGGATTTGATTGTGGCGGGGCAGCAAAGGAGGAGCAGATAATGAGAATTCACTTCAAATTAAAATATTAAATTTGTTATGTAACAGCCTGCTAGAACTGCATTCCCCAGCCTTGTTGTCTTGCATTGCTTTATCTTTAGAACTGATAAAAGTCAAGGGAGGCAAAGGAAGTCAACATAACCATGGTTTTAACTATTGTCAAAGCTGACTGGTTTTGCAGAGAGAAGGAATCTGCACTCTTCTGTTTTATGAGCTGTAACCAATTACTTCCCCATAGCACATTCACAGGTCTCCAAAAGCATAACAGGCCCAATTTAATCCCTAGTTTCTTGTGTAACTTGCCTGTAAAAAGAAGAACTTTGGGACATGTGTGCTCATAGTAAATGAAATATGGTGCCTTGCTGTGTAGGTGTCTCTTTAGCATGTTATGTAAAAGTAAAGAATAGGTGTAGTGGGGAAATGTCATCTCTATGAGCTTTAGAATCAAGTATAAACCTAAAAACGAGCTGTTTCTCTTTCCTGCTTTTGCTCATTTCACCTCACAGAATGTTTCTTCTGCCCTCGCTCTCCCTTTTACTTTGCAATATTCTACGCACATTGAATAATGCATTCTATTGAATTGTGGCTATAACACATGTTATTTATAAATGTTCTTCAAATTTTCCAAATCCTTAAACTCCTGAAAATCACGTGGTATCAAACCACGCATTTCAGCTGCAAACACACCACCTGGATTTTTGTGGTTAATTAACAGATGTTGTTACCAGAAAAAGCATTTTGGGGTTTCTTAGTCATTCTACCCAATCCAGTAGTGCTAAAGCAAGGTATCTCTCATAATTATTGCCATATACTTTTAAGAACCTACCAACAAGCAATGTACATGTAACTCATCTTACATCTACTTTGAAAGGATCAAAATTCTATTATACTGCTAAGATTCTTGATCAAAACATTCTACCAGTTTCATTTTCCAAGTTTTATATATCCACAGGATCTTTAAAAAAATAATTATTTTCCAGTTTTCTACAGCTCATTAACTCCTGTTTCCATCTGTACTTCTAAAACCATAATACAACACAGTGTTCTGCATGCACGTTATCACAAAATGTCTTGAAAAGCAAGTGAATCATAGTGTAAAAGAAGAGTAACCTTTTGAATTAAGCTAGATTTACATTTTGTTCTGGGGGAAAAAAGCATCATTTTAAATGTGAATGTAAGGGTGTGATTAACTAAAATGAATAGTTTTATATGGGTTTATAATCTGATCATCTTGTAATTTGTCTTTCAATTCTGTCTCCCATAACATACAGGTTACATAATAATTCTTTGTGGTTGAATCTACATGTGTGCTTTATTGCAATGTTGACTAGCTCTGCAATAAAGTGTCACAGTCTACATGTGCACTGGTATTAGGATTCAGTAAACTAATTAAGTCTGTCATAGGATAGTACTGTTAGGGACAATACTATGTTATGGCGGAGTACATTACTGCGTCAAAATGTACACGTAGGGTGCATCCAGATGAGTGCGGTTATGTGGTGCTGCAAACATGTTTGCAGTGCCACATACCACACAGTCCGGAGTTCTCCACGCTGCAAGGACATGCTGCCTGTGCATGCACTGCTCCATTTTTTTTCCTCAGTTTTTTTTTTTGACTGCTGGATCTCCAGGGGTCAAAAAAAATAAATTTGAAAAAAACCCGGAAGCAGCACATACTCAGGCAGCATGCAGCCCTAAAAAGCAGAGCCAGGCCACTCAAAGCCATGCTGTGGCTGCCAGCCAGGCTGTGCCTGGAAGGATCACTGTGGCTACAGCTCCAGGAAGCCCCCAGGACACCAGGTAAGGTTGCTGGTGCAGCTCTGGCTTTTGCCCTGGGCTCAGGACTGACATCAGAGCTGAGCTGTGGACTCCCTGGGGCTGGAATGGCTCATTTTGGTGCAGTAAAGGACATGCAACAGGAGAGAACAGAGGAGACAGTAGGTAGCAAGGGGAACATGTAGCCTACCCCTCCCACCCCCTGTGCCTGCTCTCCCACCCCCTACATCCTCCATACCCTGGTCCCCCCTGCTGCCTGAAACCCACCCAGCTGCCCTCTAACCTGCTAACATCTGTCTTGGTCCCTCCAGCCCTGATTTGGCTCAGCCAGGAGCTGCTACAGCTTCTCCATGGATGGGCTAGGCTGAGCTGGTGTTAAGTGAAGTCACTGCTGATGCTGAGTGCCCTGATTTGGAATAGAGATGTAGCAGCAGGGAGTGGGAAGGCAGGCTGCAGGTTTGGGCAGAGGATTGGGGAGACACAGCGTGGGGAGTCAGGCAGGGACAAGCAAGAAGTGGGAGCGGCAGGGAGTTTGGGGATCAGGCACAGACGCTCAGAAAGGCAGCCAGAGAGCATGTGGCAGGAGGCACAGGCTGCAGGGGGCAAGCACAGGGGACAACAGGTACAGGCATGATGGGACAAGGGGCAAGGGAGGAAGCGGCAGGAGTCTGGCTCCTGTCCCCACTTCTGCTTTCCCAACTACAGCAGTTGTGGGGTGGGGGAGGGGAATGGATTTCAAATGCTCTTCTAATTAGATTGTATACATGGAAAAGTATTTATGATTTTCCATGTATAGAATCCAATTATCAGGGCGGATCATCTTAAAGTTGAAGTAATCTAGGATTTGGGTAAATATGGTAGCAAGACAGTAGGAATAACTTACTTATTTGATCTTTGTATATACACAGACCACTTTCAACTCTACCTTTCTGATATGAATGACTCAGTTTGGTGTGATAGAAATATATTGTCATTTGCTAGCTTGTTTTGATATCTGTTAAATGGCCTAGATATCTGAAATGTATTTGCTTTTATCAGCCTCATTCACAGTGCACAGACACATAGGCACGCTACTTAAATGGGTATTAGCAGGAGGTTTTGTTGGCCAACTCAGTGAGGAGTCCATGGGCAGAGCAAATATAGACTGAACAAGTTTGCTCTTGTATGTGATCTTCTCTGGTCAGCGTGAAGGCACATTATCAGGGAAGCTGTGAATAAACTTGTCCTACTGTTTGATCATGCTGTTTTTGTTTTTGTGAACTTTTCAAGTCCAGGTATATTCTGAGTTTAGTACATTGTGAGAAGATTCAATTTACACATTTATATAAATAGTTACAATATATTAGATGAACTGGCTCCCTTCCTTGTGTATTTTATTTTAACAGCATTTCTTGAAAGGAGACATGACCTGCTTTTTCCTTGGGCGGAATCCTTTAGAAAATTAGGCAAATGTATCTTATTTGTAAGGAAAGATTTTTCTGGTAAAGTTAAGTTAATAAACGTGACCTAGAGGTAAATGGAAATGGGATAAAATTCAATATTAGTTTGCCACCAGTAGAAGTAGACCATGGTGAACTAATTTTTTATCCGTCTTTGATAATATTTCTGGTCTCTAGACAAGGAATGCAGTAGATCTCAACTATTGGGACTTCAGTCAAGCATCCTATGTCTTGTCAAATAGGAAATTATTACTTAAGCTGGAGAAAATGGAACTTTACAGAAAAAACTCCATGGTAGGTACAAACAGTTGGAAATGAAAATGACAGCAGGTGGTGATGGAAGGGGAAGTGTTGGGCTGGATGGAGGTTACCAGGGGAGTTCTTCAAGGATCAGTTTTAGGGCTTATTTAATATATTTGTTAATGATCTTGGCAAAAAAGTAGGGGGTTCTAGCACAAACTTACTACAGCCACAAAGGTAGAAGGCATCATCATTATTGTGGATGGATAGCATACAGGAAAAAGCTGTCTGACCTTGAGGGCAAAGGAAAGAACTGGAGGACTGAAGTAATAGAATTAGGATATAATTCCATAGTAAAAAGTACAGGATCCTATACTTTAAGATTAATAAAAAGAATTTCTGCTATATGTTGGAAGAAGATCTTCTCTTGTTTAGCCTATGGAAAAGAAAGCTGGGAGGCAATATCTATTCTTTTTATAAACACACCATGAGGATAAACAACAGGGATGGAAAAGAACTATTTAAGCTGAAGAACAATGTTGGCATAAAAATAAATGGGTATAAAATATCCATAAAGATATGTAAACTGGAAATTAGAAGATGGTGTCTAACCATTAGTGAAGGTTTTACAACAGTCCTCCAAAAGGAGTAATGGGGAAAAACAAAACCTATGTTGCTAAAGATGTAGTTTGATCAGTTTATAAAAAGGATTATATGACATGATTATTTGAAATAACAGTGGGGCTGGGCTTCATGACCCAAAAAGTCCTTTTCAGTCCTCTATTTTTATAACTTAGAAGAGGTCTTTCCTTAAGCCTTTATCAGTATTCATCAGAAAATTAGTGTCTACAATGGTGCAGTCAAAATTATTGCCTTCCATCAAACTAGACGGTTTAGGTTTTTAGAGACAGAAATCTTGCCTTTCAGTCAATAAATGATAACATGGTTTTTCCTATGCTGACAGAAAGCTAGAATTTTACAGTATATCCAGATTTACAACAGAAAATCTGATAGAAAACCACTCATCATGTATGCTAGTTTCTTCACATGTCATAAATTAGAAGGTTAGAGTCATATTTGTAATACTAGTCTCCAAAATTGTAGTTTGACATTTTATGCCCATATTTAATGCAAACTATTTTTCACATTCAGAGTTTTTCTGGGGCAAAACCATGGATATGTGTAAAAAAGATCTGTCCATGTACAAATTGAGATCTTGACTTTATTCTTTTGTTCAAAGAAACGTAGTATTTGTATTTCATTGTAACCATGAATTCTTCTACACACAAGACTTTAACTGTTATGAAATCTGTTACTAGTACCTTTGGTTTGGATTTTCTTGCCCTGAATCCAAAAAAAATCAATAAATATTTCTTAGATTCCTTTAGTAGACTGACTTTGTATATTTTTTGAAGGAACAAAAGGTGAGACATATGTATGTAGTAATTCAATTGAAAATGCATGAGTGCTGTAATGCCAAGGAAGGGTAGAATTATCTCATGCTGATACTTGAAGGAGCACATTTCAAGCATTTCCTATGTACCTGCTCCATAACTATTAGGCACAGGTTATAATAGATCTGAGTGGCCTTATACATGCTCATATGCAAAAACCAGTAGGATATGTTTGCAGCAGAAATGGATCCAGGATTTTACAAACGGGGGTGGGGTGCAGTTGCAGTGACTGGTGCTGCAGGGGTGGCTGTACCTCCACTCCCAGCCTCCTCCCCTCCATCTCCCCACTGGAGCAGGTAGAATGAAACACAGGAGCAGCAGCCAGGGACTTAAGTCCTGAGGAAGGTAAAAATTTCCCCTTCTCTTCCTTTCCATGCCTCCCCCAACTGCAGCCCCTTCCCTCCTATTCCCCCTTTCCCTGCTTGCTGCTGTCAGTGTCTGTGCTACCCCAGGAGCAAAGGGGGGCTCTTTTTCTGCTCCAGCTAGGCTGCATGGGAGGTGAGCATACCTGGAGTGGCAGTGGAGGACACATGTTCCTCCTCCCTGTGCCTGCTCCCAGGCTGGCATTGAACATCCTGGGGTAGGAGGGTCAGGGTGTTGGGGGGAAAGGGGAGACGGGGGACATACCCACCTGATTCTGTCCCTGCTGCCATGGTCCCAAGCTGTGCCTGGCCCCATGAAGCCTATCTGGAAAGGGCAGGAACTCCCTTTAGCCTAGGGACAGCAGACTGGGAATGAGAGGAGATGGAGGAGGAAAGGAGAGGATTTGTCTTTGAGTGTAGAGGGGAAGTCTTACCTTCTTCAGGACTAAAGTCTCCAGCTGCTACCCTTGTAGCATGGTCAGAAAGAGGCATGTGTGGCTATGCCACTGCACCTCTTCTGAATCCATCCCTGGTTTACTGAAAACTCCTGAAAACATGGGCTGTGTCTTCACTGCTCTTTGGTACAGTATAAGCACAATGACAACTTTAACAAATAGCAATGAACTGACTTTCAGGGACCAGGATTTCTAAAATGAGCACAACAGCACTTAGCTAACTCCCCCAGAGTTCCCATATATAGTACTTATTGTACTTCTCACTGGGTTTATCTACATATACTATTAATGTGAAGAAACAAAGCATGGTGCAGTAAAACACATTTATACATGTGCTTTACTGTGGAGTAGACTAATTAGCTCCCAGTAAAGCCCCACCATCTACACATGCGCTGGTATTCGGACACAGTAACCTAATTAACTCCATCGTAAGATAGTACTGTCCAGTACAGTACTATCTTAAGGCAGGGTCATTTACTGCACTGAAATGCATGTGTAGACAGAAGGTGACTGGTTGGGGGCCTGACTCCTCCCTGCTGCCTAGCCACACTGCTCTGCGGGGTCAGCACCCCTGTGCCCCCGCCAGTCCCTCCGCTGCCTGACTCTGCTACCCAGAGCCTGGCAGTGACCCCTGGTGCCTCCTGCTAGCCCGGGGCTGCTCTACCCGAGCTCAAATTGCTGCTGTTCCCAGCACATGTATAGATGCTGTGCCTGGGAGCAGCTTACTCCAGCTCAAACAGCTCTGGAGTTTATTGCTTCACCCTAATTTCAGTGTGTAGGTGTACACACTGAGGAAGCGTGCCATAGTATTCAGCATTAGATTTATTCTCAACCTTTATTCCTTTGCTGCTTACTTCAGAACATTTCCTCCCAATTCTGCCTCCAAATATTTAAACAATCAGGCAAATGAAATCCCACCTCCAGTCATTAGCAAACTATTTGCGACCCTAACATTTAGTTTACACTTTATAATCAGATTTAAATTGCTGTAATTTATCTGATTTTAAAAGTCTATTCCAGTCATACAAAGAAAAACACTCCAAGTAAAAAAAGAAGATATTGACAGAGCCGTGGTCAGCACTAATATCATCAGCCCTCTAATCAGATTGCAGCTACTAGAGACTCCATCAAACAACATAATTGCCTTAACAGGGTCAAGAGGTTTCAGAATCCATTTGTTACAAATAGATTGTGGTAACACTGCCATCCGTGTGTTCCTTAAAATTATATTTATTCTAGCCACTACTCAGAAGTTGTTATGGATGTTTTTGCCTCAGAGCAGCAGGATTTCTGGGGACTGTGAGAATAAGATACACTATGATGAAATTAAAAGCAAGTGTAAGACAACAAGTCTCAATAAATGACTTATAAATCACTAGATTCTGACAAACCAAAAGGGGATGGTCATTTTAATGGAAATGATTTCATAGTCTTGGTGAGTCATAAAACTGTTTGAAAACTTGGAATATTAATTAGACATCTGCCAAGAATACATTATTGGATTTTCTGGAAAGACTATTAACTCAGCAAATAAGCAAAATAAGATCCACTCTTACTGAATTGTGTAATACATTATAGTAGTCTCAGACTGACTTGCTACTTTCAAATAAATTATATGGACTAGTATTTCTATTCTTCACAATAGGCAACTTAGGACAGGTCGTTTTTTTATATTCACTTTTGATTGATAATGTAGTTTGGAAAATACTAAGAAGTTTTTCAACGTCTCTTGATCTACCTTTTTAGAAGTAACGTGCGTTTCCTATTGTAGGATAGTGTGTTAACAGTAAATCATCAAACCACACAACTGGAAAGGTTAGTCTATTTTGAAGGCCACTGAGTACTAAGAGCTGGGTCAATGAATAACAACTGAAAGCAAATCTTGGGCTGAATAATTTAGTGCTGGCTGACCAGAAGCTCTCTAGGTACATTGGTTTTCAGAATTTTTCATTTAATTAGTGTGATACACACACACACTTTGAGCTATGGTGAAACACACAGGGGTTTGGGACAGTATTTTAGGCCCTCCAATGAGTCATTTTACGTGCTACTTTCTATTACACGATGTTGCTCTGCTAGCAACATAGGGTTTTTTGCTTCTGCATATCTTTAGCATGCTTAAACTAGTCCTGAATACAGGCTAATGATGATATTAGAATTATTTGAATATAAAGGGTCTAGGCCTAGATCTGAAATCAGAAAAAGTAAGCATATGCAGTAATCTTCAAGCAGGATTTGGTATTGTTATTTCTTGGTTGTGTTTTTCATTTCTTTCTGTTATATTGTCTTAGATCTCAACTTGACAAGATGCTTGTATACAGGCATAAGGATGAGCAAGGGAGTAATGACTCCTGTGCCTAAAGTAACACAAGTACGTTGCTGAATCAGGTTTCCATCACTGTGCTTTTCATTGGCTGAACAGAGACCTTTTTTAATAGATTAGTTATTTGCTCTTGCTGACTGGAAGGGTATTTTGAAGCTTTGCCATGTACACTGAAGTCAGATATTTCAGACTGCACACGCATTAAAAAAAAAAAATTAATACATGCTAGTCAGCTGTTGTTAATGCTGTTTTTCTACACATATTTGGGATCTGAAACATAGCAAGTAGTACTTTGCTTTAAACAGATGAGCATTTCTTCTGATTAGGTAGAAGAGTTTGCTTTAATGACAACAAGTTTAACAACTAAAATTAATGAACTGATGGTGTGAACGTTTTACTGAAAATGAAGCCAATTATGTGAGATTGTGAAATACAGTGAAATCTTGTTATTAATTACCTGGATAATTCATTTTATTAGTTGATACAGTGACCAGGAGGTCTCCTTTCTCCATATGTTACAAAACTTAACTCTGAATTTTCCAGGTTTCTAATTCCCATTTTAAGGATAACCATCATGCCATTACATACATGAACAATGATTTTAACTTTAAATCCCTGATGTATTGTCTTAATTCTAGTTTACTGTTTTATTTGAGAAATATAGTGATTTTGGCTCTCACATGATCCCTGTGTTATCTGACCATGCTGGGACAATATACCTCACTTCTGCCTTTTCCTTAACTGCTAGGACTTGATGGACTTCAGTAGCAGCAGTGTCAGTAGCAGCTTCCTTGAGGGGGTACTGTGACGCTTTTAAACACTCCAACACTGCTAACACTCACTGAAATTTTATGAATTAATGTTATTTGTAGAAAATAATGAAGGTAAAAGTAATTGTAATATTTCTCTATAATTCTCTATAATTGAAAATGTCTCCTTCAGTGGATGGTGATGAAAAATGTACTTAACTAACATTTATACCAAGGGCTAGCCTGTTTCAAAACAGGATTTGCCTTCTTATTGATCTCAATGAAGTGAAGTTGCAATGCATGGCCTGTCCTTAGGATAAGATACTCTCTTTCAAAACTGCTACC
>NW_005842117.1:1462275-1468101 GCF_000455745.1 Alligator sinensis | reverse complement strand
CTGAAAGTAGGAAAAAATAGTTCTTTAAAGAATCTGTTTAATCCAGGATTACAAATATTTATGCGCAGGCCACATGTGTCATAACAGACTGAAATTTACTGTGCATATTTAATATGATTGAATTTCTTTCAGTTTGAACCTGAATTCTGTATTTAGGTTTCTAATGCTTATGTTTGGTATAACTGCAACACCTCTATAATGATTTTACTTGTTACTTCTATATATTCAATCTTAACACAATTCCAAGGCCTTTTTTATTTAGGAATTGTGTTTGTAATATCAGTGTTTTAAAACAAGCTCAATAAATATGAAACATAATTAAATATAAAAGATACCTGTTGCTTTTAAATACCATAATTGGCTATCAAACATGCAGTTATCAAGGTTCCTCAACCAAAGGTATAGAACATATAAATATCTGTTACCATTTTTTAAGTGTCCCAATTCCAGGGAAAACTATACCTTTTTCTATGTTTTGGTCTCCCTCTATCAAGCACCTGCGTTGCCCAGAAGATCCAATTGTATTTGGGTATCTACAGTTATTTCCTTTGAGAATCTGACTAGTGCTACACCAAAATCTTACTTAATTTAAACAGTTAAAAGAAAACATTATAGAACAAAAAGATTTTAAAGCGACAAATAACCTACGCAAATGTCTATTGTATCAGTGGATGTTAGCTGAGGTAGATCTAAGTTCTTCAGACACCACACATAGGTTGTCTTTATGTGTGATCCACAGGTGGGAAGGGGTCCTTTAATTAGAGTGGTTCTTGGGACTTGCTTTAATTAAAGTGCCTGCAGCGTCATGTGTATTCAATGTCCTGAGCTTCAAAATGGCAGTGGAGGACCTTTAACTAAATGTTGTTTGATAAGCTTTAGTTAAAGTACCCTGACACCATTTTGAAGCATGGGGACACTGAACACATGAGATGCCAAGGCTGCTGGAGCGTGTTAATAACACGCTTCAGCAGACTCAGTCGAGTCTGCTCTGACATGCTGTAATTACAGTGTGTCGGAGCAGACATCTTGCACATCGACAGGTACCTTTAGTGCTTATGTCTGTTGTGAGCAGCCTTTCCTCCAAACTTCCTATGCCTGCCTCCTGTCTGGAAAGATGAGAACTTTTCTGAGTGGTAACAGTTCTTTTTTTGGTTACTACTGACCTTGCGTAGGAAAACACGGTTTTTACTTCACTGAAGGCAGATAATAGAATCTTCACAGGATATTTGGATATACTTTCCTAACAGTACTGAAGTGTTTAGTTTGTGATAACTTATCTTCAGCCATTATATTCCATTCTTGCTTGGTTTCCTAAAAGCCCTGTTGATTTGACCCAATATGAACTAACCATCACAATGAGGAGCACTACAGAGCAGTTCACAGCCATCAAATTCAGTATAAAGAAGTAGATTTAATACAACAGTTGGTTTTATACACCACTAAAAGACCAGTTGGTTAGTAAAATCCTTCTTACTGAGGTTTTCTAGTAACATAATATATAGATATCCATTACACTGAATTTGTTTTTAATAATCAGCTGGTATTTATTGAATGTGCCATCCAATAAAAAGTATCATATTAAATCTACATTAAATTTATATTTTTGGAATCTTAATTTAAAGTGGCATTAAAAGATCCCCATTCATAAGTGTCCTCCAGTCAAAAGCCTATCATCACCAAAAATAATAAGAAATAAAAAAAGATGAAAGACTTCTTAAAGTCCTGTGTGCAAGACAGATAAATTACATAAAAACATCAAAGCCACTGGAAACATTTATTGAATGAGATTTTCCCATTTCATTCTAGTGATTGTGCTCAGTGAGACGACCACAAAACATTTCTTACAACTTAAACAGGATCCACAACTTTCAGACTGTCTGCTCAATGAATTTTTTTGCCTGCACAAAAGAAAGAAGGAAAAAAAAATAACAAAGAATGACTGGGCAATTATATCCAAACAAAACATCACAGCTACACAATTCTTCTTTCCTTCCTGTCTTTTTCTTTTCTTTTTTTTCTTTGTAACAATGCTTGAAATACATGGATCAACTGTATGTCTTACTTGTCTGTGTGTACTGTAGAGAGGAAGAAGGCCCAATACCTAAACAATGGTTTCTGGGACTATTAAGTCTTTTGGTCTAGTAAGCTGTCCAGTATTACTGAGAGAGTGAAAGGTGGTACTTTCCTTGATATACTTTCCCAAAGGTGTAGCCAGCTGAACTAGTGGTCTTCAGCCACTGTGCTCCATGATTCTAGAAACCAAAATATGACTGACCCTTGAACAATTTTGCTACTAGGTCTCTTAGCTGTTCAAGGGAAGGTATCACTTAGGCAGTTAATGGTTTTGTGGATTCAACTGACTTTATTGGACCTTAAGCAGCTGTTTAAAATCAAGTATGTGCTTCAGTGCTTGACTGAGGCATTGCCTTAGTATGGTGCTAATAGCCAGGGAGTTGACAGTCCTTGGCATCTTGTAGAGATCCCTAGGTAAAGTTGTATATACGTATTCAAATGATCTGCGTGAAATTCTCCAGGCTGTTTTCCTGGTAGAAAAACTTACCTGGAGATGCCTGAACAGACATTCAAATCCTGAGTTCCTAAAGAGCAGAGTGCTTGCAGTGCTGATGCTGTGGAGCCAGGGCCCCCCTGTGGACACAGATTGCTCTACAGTCTTGCCCGGCCTGCTCAGAGCCAGAATGGCAGCCCTAATTGCCTGACCTAGGCTGCTCAGTCATCCTGTGCCTCCCTGTAACAGAATGAGGGATTGTGAAGGGGAAGTGTTCTGTTCCCTGCTCAGCTGGAGGTACAGAATCCAAAAAGAGATTCACTGTCTTCCTGGGGGGCAGGCAGGAGCAAAGGACACTGGGATGCTGGAGGACTGTCCTGTGGCTTTTTCAGAAGAGAGCATGTAT
Source organism: Alligator sinensis (assembly GCF_000455745.1). Taxonomy (NCBI): domain Eukaryota; kingdom Metazoa; phylum Chordata; order Crocodylia; family Alligatoridae; genus Alligator; species Alligator sinensis. The sequence goes on along the minus strand of NW_005842117.1, from coordinate 1,465,189 downwards.
AAATATTCACTCTCTTAGGAGAAACTCTTCCAGGGAATGATTTAACCCTGGTTGTTCCCAGGTTACTTTTTCCCTAGAGTGACTATTTTTGCTCACGGAGAAAAATCCTGAACATCTGTACATTTGTGATTTCTCCTGGTATAGTAGAGACTCTCCCAGGAGAAACTGAATATCTACTTGTGGCCTTCTATGAACAGACAACATTTTAATTAGCTATTGTTCAACAGCTAACTTCAGAGAGAGAAGGTCTAGAACAAAAGATGCATATGACCTTGCCTGGTTATTTATCCAGTTTTTATAGAACAGGGGTGGCCAGCTTGCAGCACAGGTTACACAAGTGGCATGGGCAGCCTCTGTGTATGGCATGCACCAGGCTAGGGATGGGACAGGGAGCACAGTGGCAGATTGGGCAGGGGGCAGAAAGCAAAGCATCAGATCAGTTCAAGCAGAGAGCACAGGACAGGAAGCAGAAAGCAGAGCTGCAAGGATACAGGGTAGGAAACAGAAAGCAGAGTAGCATAGGTATTGGAGTGACACTTGGGGAGGGTGGCATGCCTGCCAAAGACCTTCACTATTATACAGCAGGAAATTTTCAGTTTCTAAAATGTTTCTCATTGTGGGGGTTTTGTTTGAATAACAGGGTTGTAATGGAAGAAAACTTACCAGTTTAGAAATGAAAAGAAAAACATGACTGTCCTTGTCCATTGTATGCACATCCATGCAAATATTGTGTCTTAATTCAATACACTAATGCATATAAAATGATAAAATGAATATTAAATGTCTCATTATGTTGAATCCAGTTGTTCCATTAAAAACTCAGAAGATAAAATAAGTACTAAAATAAGCTCTTTTCAGTGTTACTGCATATCATTTTAAATGCAATAACTAACAGGATTTTCTCATTACAGGAGCCACGATTAATACTATGTGAAATTAAGAGAATCTGCCTGGTGTGCTAGCTTTCTTTTTCTTTTTAAATCTCTCTCCAGGTTTGCCAGAATTAAGTGAATTCAATTAAAGTTACTTGCTTTTAATTTGAAATGGGCTTACTCCTACTCTAATGCCTCTTCTGGAGAGCCAATTTTGCTAGAGGATTGTTTCAGACTAGTAAATATTCAACAAAAATTGGATTTGCAGAAACACCTGCAAAGCCAGTGCACAAAATAATAATTATATTAGAAATATGAAATCCTAGTCCATAAGCAGGGACATCACATTAAAAAAGTGCCCATGTCTCCTTCAAAGCTGTTCTAAAAGCTGCTTTTCTTACTCATGTTTATATATCAAAATAGCAGTAGACATATTTTAAAGTTTTAGAGGTCTATGAGTACCATCGTGGTTTAAAAATATTCCTTATTTCAGAGGATTTAACATAATCCTGTTGTAATCTATAATTTTATGTGCTTTCCTATACACAGTTGTTATTTCCAAAAGAAATGAGAGCATCTTGGAGCAACTTCTGAAGATGGGTATGGATGTTCTAGCACTGGTATAATTCTGAGCAAGCTAAAATAATGATGAGAGTAAATAAAAATAAATAAAACTATAGCTGGCATGCCAAAGGGAGTGTCCTACGGTTTTTCAAGTGAGACTACAAGTCTAACTGATATCTGTTTCAGACAAACACTTTATTAACACTTGGTAGGAAATATTTTTCTTGTCCTGTGACAATTTTCAAGATTTGACAACTTTTTTTCACCCTGAATAGAGAGGTAAAGTTGAGATTTCAAAAACTTCTACAAAATGACCCCCCACCCAGAGGAAAGAAAACAGAAAAGTTTATACAGACTGAATTGTTTTATTTAGCTTTTTACCTTTTATTTATTTTTAAAATATTTTTAGTATAAATTAAGTTATATTTCTAAATGGAAAGCTGTTTCAAATAAAAAATGAAACATTTTTTTGAAAATATTGAAACAGGACATAAAAAAAATCTTTCTAAAAGTATTTTAACATTAACCTTTTCCAACTAACATTTTCATGTTGGATAAATCAGTGTTTTTCAGCTCAAAAAATTTTGTCATATGTGTAGAGCTGCCAATCATGATATTGTAGATATATAACAATAGTAATATTACTGTAGGAAGCTTGGCTTGCTGTTTACACAATATAATATAAAATGAGATGGATGATTTGTCTGATTTCTTTAGTAATGTCACCAGAGTTATAAAGAGAGATCATATGCAATTCTAGTTTATCTGTTTCAAACAATATTTAAAAGATGTCTCTTTTTAAAATATGATTTTGATAATTGGTAACAAAAAAAATATAAAATATGTGGCTAGGCTGCTGGTATCATCTGGGTGTAAGGGAGGAGCTGAAGGGGATGTTCAGGAGGCTCCTGGTCCTGGGCATGACTAAAACTGCACCCTGCCAGGAGTGGGTAGCCTTGTGGGGCTCTCAGTGGCATGGGAGCCCCCAGGAAATGCCAGGCCAATTACCACCCCGGTGAAAGGCGGGTCAGGGTGCCTTAACTCCTAGCCCCCACAACCGGGTGGGTTACCCCTTTTGTAGGGTCTGGAAGGTGGACCCCAGAGAGAGAGTGTGAGGCCATGGACTCAAGAACCTGTCTGAACATCTCCTGACTGGTCAATGCTGGGGCCAGGACCGGAAGGGTCAAAGGGCCAGGGGCCCACCACGAGGAATGCCCAAGAGCTGAGGGCCTGGGGTTCCGACTGGCCTGGAGGTGGGCTCGGGCTAGTAGCCCAAGGTCCTCGGGTGGGACCACACCTGTAAGGGGGATCAGCACCCTGGAATGAAGGCAGAATAGACTGCCTGAATGGAGGGATCTAAGAGGGGTTCAACTGGTAGGATTATGGGGCCCAGTGCAGGGCCAGTGATATGGATAACATCTGGATGCCATCTGTGAGGCTTGGGCTGCAGTGTAGGGGAGGAATGGAGACCCAGATAG
>NW_005842117.1:1428977-1462244 GCF_000455745.1 Alligator sinensis | reverse complement strand
AGATAGCGCCCCCTGGCATCAGGGCAGGAAATGGGCAGCCTCCCGCTTAATCAACATCAATTATCATCAAGGCATGGTGGTTGAGAAGGCGGACGGTTAGCCCAGAAACAGGTGGGCGGTCCACAGTGAGATCAGCCCTGAGGAGGCCCCCTGTTACAGGGCCAAACTATGGAGTGGAAGAATGGGAGGTAGAAAGTGCAATGAACTGAAACTTGTAGACTTCTTTCCTGTAAATTTTTGCATATAGCAGAATGGGGCCCTAAAATTATTTATTTATTTATTTATTATGTTAAAAAGACTTAGAAAAGTTATCAGGAGTTTAGAATACACTAAGACTAGATATTCTTGAGCATTACAAGAGGTTATCAGGGAATGCATCAGGGAAATCCTGAAACTGCCCATGTCTCAGTGTTAGATTTGGAAAAATTGCATACTCTTTATCAAATATGTCAAAGAAAATCTCGGTAATTTATTTATACTTCAGAAAGTCTACAGGGGTCTCTTGAGAAGTGTGGAGCCTGATTCAGTAATACGCCCTGATATATACCCTTAGTCACCTAAAAGATGATGTGTTTGTGATCTCAAACATATGCCTATGCAGAGCTATGCCATCTAATGCTATATACTGGCATACTTAGCTACTGTTGATATTTATTTGTCATTCTCACTCAGATGTATATGAGCACATGCAAGGTAAGTGTAAGCCATTTTGTAATTCATTAACTTGAATGCTGACCTGAACAGGACACATGATTGTCTATTTATTTTAGATGCCATCTTAAGAGCACCTATCCGGCTAACCCATGACCCATGTATTATTACTATTATTTACCATAATTTCTGCATTCTTATTGGTTCTTTAACCCTCAGCCTTTCAATTGCTTTGTATGAAAAGTTTTAAGCATTTTGTTTTGCTTCTGTTAGGTTAATTATGGCATGGCAGTCATCTTGCTTTTTTGTCTAGGATTGGCATAGACAGATCCCTTTTGAAGGCTGGCAAACCAGTAGGGACCAGCCTTTCTGGCTTGCATGACACAAATGAAGTTCCATGCCCTCTCCAAATGCCACTCTAATTCCTTTCCTCTGCCATATCTTCTTCTCTGCGTTCTGCTTCCTGCTTTATCTGCCACTGTTGCTGCCTGCTCCCTCCCCAGTCTGCCATGTCCTACACAGAGATTGCCCATACTACTTGTGGCACACATGACTGGAGGTAGGGCACCCCTGTGGCAACATAGGGGAGGTTCTTTTTCTAGATCCAGATACTCAGGTGCATACTTGCCCCAGGAGGCCTAACATGCTTGGCCATGTTTATTTTTTACTTTACACAATATAAATTATGTGTGAAAGGTATGATATTTTCTTGCTCTCATCTCAGAAGGGTTCTGTACAATATGTCTCTATAACTTTTTTCAGAGTATTTGTGGGGTCATATTTATTGCCCATGCTGGCTTAATTCTCCAGCATCCAACAACAGTAAGGAAAGTGGAGAGAAATCCTTGGTCTCCCCAGAGGAAGAGTATCATGCTGTCTGATAGTCTGAGGAATCATAGATTTTTCCTGGATTGTCACAAATATGGTTAGATATTATCTGACAATAGTGTCCTTCCTTTGCAGGAGCCTGAACAAAGAATGCAGAGAAAACTGCAATATGACTAAGGTAATGAAAATATCAGCATTCAACAGTTTATTTTGCACAGTTTCCTTTATGAATGTCTTGATAGATTTGTTCAGATAAACAGATAGGCAAATACACATAATATAAAAGTATACGTTTTCCATATAAAATAGGATGAGAGATCTACTTAAAGCAGTGGTTTTCAAACTTTTCATTTGCAGACTCCTAAAAATTGTTGAATGGAGGTATGAACCCCTCTGGGAATTTTAAATGGAGGTGCAGACCCCTTTGAACGTTAAGTGTGGCTATTCACATACTACTGATTGATCATGGTCATCTTTCACAGACCCCTTAAACATAGCTTTGTGGATCTCCAGTAGTCCATGCACTACTGGCTGAAGACCCCTGGCTTAAAAGGATATAATGTGATTCTCAAGAGCAAAATTCATGAAAATTCTGTTTGTGACTGAAATGCAGCTACAAGAAACACTAATAAAAAATGCTTTCAACAATCTTTGTTAGGAAAAAGCAGAAGGCTCAGTACTGAGGCCCAGGACTGGCTTAAAGTGTGATCACATGCAACAATTCAGAAAATTAAATGGGGACATTAGACTTATTCCCAGTTTAACAAGGAACAAATTATGAGCCCTGTGTACCTCAGGAGTTTTAACCTCTCAGCAACACAAACTATGACTTCAGGCATCATCATAGATGCTACTTACTATGGTTGTTCAAAACAGGATCGTTCCGCTTCGACTTCCATTTTGATGTTTCAATGGAACAGTGTTTCGTTTTGAGTTTTGTTCCCTTTGAAAATCACTGTTTCATTTTGTTTCACTGTTTTGCTAATAGGGTATAATGGGGAATCATAAAATGCGGTAGGCAGGCAAATTGGGGGCTTACCCGCACCCCTAGGAGGGCTGCAGCAGCTATGTTGGAGTCTTCCTAGGGGGGTATGTGCCCTGGATCTGCCTGCCAAATAACAGGAGCTGGGAGTTTGGGACTGGTGCCATGAAGATTGGTGCTGCTGCCAGCTGCAGGTGGCAGCACGTGGCTCCTGTCATCCCACGCACAGACTGGGGACATGCACTCCCAGGAGGACTCTGGCATAGCCCCTATAGCCCTCCCAGAGGTGCCGGTGGGCCTCTGATCTGCACACAGGATGACAGGAGCTGCTGGCCCCAGGCAGCAGCGTGTGGCTCCTGTCATCCCATGCAGGAGCTAGGTGCTGCTGACTGGGACAAGCACAGGGAAGATAGGTGCTGCTGCTGGTCCTTGATGGCAGCATCTGGCTCCTGTGATCCAGCGTGCAGATTGGAGGCCTGCTGGCACCCCCAGGAGGGCTGTGCAGGAGTCCTCCCAGGGGTGTGTGCCCCCAGTTTGCATGCGGGATGACAGGATTTGTGTGCTGCTGCCTGGGGGCAGCAGCAGCAATCAGGGCAGATCAGGGGCCTACCTGGGGTGAGTGGAAGCGCCAATCTTCCCAGCACTGGTCTCAAGCTCCAGCTCCTGTTATCCAACAGGCAGATTTGGGAGACACACACCTGGGAGGACTCTGGCACAGCCGCTGCAGCCCTCCCAGGGGTGTGGATGAGCTCCTCTGCCTGCTGGATGAGAGGAGCTGGGTGCTGCCAGCTGAGATCAGCACTGAAGCCAGGAAGCCTGGCTTCAAAACTTGAAATGTTTCAAAACTTTTAAGACATTTCGAGTTCCCTTGTTTTGTTTTGAAGCTGTTTCAAAGGTTTTTGTTTCATTTCGATTTTACTGTTTCAAGCTCAAAGCACATCAAAACAGCTTCAAAATGAAAATCTGGGTGAAATTTCACACAGCCCTACTACTTCCTTACAGAGAAGAAGAGGGTCTTAAACACCCCCCACCTCTTCCAGATTTCCAGTTGACTGGACTATGTATCTCTTGCACAGTGTGCCAGATGTTGGATGCCTCCATTCAAGGCATGGAGACGTAGAAGACATAACTCTCCTGTTTGAATACCCTTTATGTACATACATGCTTACATTTTAGGCACAAAATTATACAGTATGGCACAGATTAAAACCTTTCATGAATCAAATGGCCAGGGTAGAAAATCTGCTTTGGACACCCCATGCAAATATTCTATGCAGACACTGGATTTTTATGATATGAACTAGCCAATTGCTCGTCATGAATGACAGGGAGGCGATGGAGGGGGCTGGGATGGAGGGCCACCACCTAATGCCCCATGCTGCTGCTGTTCTGCCTCTTGCAGGGAGCAGGGTGGGGGAGCCGAGGCCAGCAGTGCTCCCCATCCCCTTCCGGTCCTCAGTGCCACATGCAGGGAGTGGAGTGGAGGAGCTGAGGCCAGCTCCCCCACCTTCTGTCTGGTCCTCGACACGGCATCAGAATCATGGCAGGTGATACCCCATGCTTGGAGCACTCTGATTGGCTGTTTCTATCAGCCAATCGGACTGTGAATAAAGTGTTATGGATAGACAGACAGACGTAGGCTTTTATAATATTAGAATACTAATGATCTCATTGTTCTGTCTAGAATTATATTTGGACTTGGAATAAAAGGGCTTATATTGGCCATAGAACACACTTATGGATTCAGGCTTGACCAATTTTTGGATGAATTTAAAGATGTAATCCACAAACGCACATCAACCAAGCCATCAAAGGTAAGCACCCATGAGTTTAAGATCTGAAGATCTGAAAGCTAAACCTTTGTGGATAGGGCAATGAAGTGCCAGAATATATCATATGTAGACTGGCTGAGATCTGTTATTTCAATATGTAAAATCTGAGTGACTTTCAAAGCTGGTAGCAGAGGCATAACAGGCAGGTTTTGTGCCCTGGGAAGAGATGAAGGGATATGGGAGGAGCAGGAAGAGTGTCTTACTTGATGCCATGTGTTCTTCTCTCCTGGGTTGCTGCTGCTGTGGTGCAGACTCTTTGAGAATGATTTCTTGTGCCCTCCCTAGGGCAGCACTTGGTGTCCTACCCACCCATATCTAGTTGTGCTACTTGCTGATATTATGCCATTCCATTTTTGTATATCTTATACTTGCTTTTACAATTTGGTATTGTCTCTTTATAGGGGGTCTTTCAAGAAAACTTATCTAAAGGCCTGAAAGAAATCCTGATGAATTTACACATTAGTTCCAAAAGAGAGCATGACTAAAACCTTTAAGCAATACCCTTCATTGGGCATGGGGACTTGGAGTAAAGCATGACTTGCATTCCTAGGTTGAGCTACTTTGAGCACTGCTGTCATCAATTGTAATATGAATAGTTTGGCTCTGACATCTGGAATGTAATATCATCTTGAAGTATCAATGAACTAGAGATAAAAGTCCTCAGAATTTTATAGTTTAACAACAAAACAGAATTATTTGAGAGAACCAATAAAACCTTATTGTAGGGGAGAATAAATAGCTACAAATATATTTTGACCCATGCACAACTTTATCCCAAAATGCCCCAGAGAAAAGGGTCTAGGGTCAGTTTGTTATATCGTATTTGTCTGTCCAAAAAGCAGCCAACATGACTAGGCTTTTTGCTTCATTAACAAGTACAATATAAGTCCTCTGGACTATAAAATATATATCCTGAAATTATTATTCATTTATACACAATGCCAGCTCAACATGAACTTTGGTAAAAGGTTAAGGTAAGTGAAAGATCTATCGATCTATCTTTGTTATATTGGGCACCATTCCAATAATAACTTAGGGGAAGAACCAGAAAGGACTCTAACAGAACTGAGTTATTTCAGTGCAAAACTGTAGTTCTGAAAACTCTTCCTGTCATTTAACTCAGGAAGTGCTTGTCCCAGAACTCCTTCTTGCTTGGTCCCTGAACTGTTTATGCCTAGAACCCAGATGTCTCATTTCCTGGGCAGGTGCTTTAGCCACTAGCTTATTGTACAAGAGGTGGCCACCGCAACCACTGGCTGTGCTGAAGAGTAAGTGTTTGGTACTGAGTTAACGGTGGGCTGCTCCTGTTAGATGTTTTGATTCAGGTAGGCACCTCCTCTGTAAGTGCTCTAGATGTTGCCGATAACTAATGTGCATCCCTGAGTAAGAAGCTCAGATCTTATGCCTCCTACTAGATGCCTAAACCTATGTATGGCAGTTTTTCCCAGAATATGCATTTTACTTCAGGAGACTGATCCTGCTCTACTAGGGAGGCTCATAGCTATCTGATACTCTCAGTGGGTAATCTTATGCACCTCCAGAACACATCAATACTGAACAGAGACTTATTAACAGATTGCAAATAGGAAACGTAGACATTGGAATTGGTCTGAACTTTGGTTCTGCCTTGGGATGCCTGTACACACCACAGGATTTAATCCCAATTAAATTAAATAAATGTATAAAATTTAAAATAATTTATTTTGGAGTGTTGCACCAGTGTTTGCATGCACTAGGTTTTCGAACAAATTAATCCCAGGCCCCAGCTGGCACTGCAGGAGAGCAAGACAGTTCAGTGCTGCTCCCTGGCCCAAGGCCCTCCACCCCTGCCATGCAGCTGTGGGAGCATGGGGTTGGGAAACAGCACAAGTAAAAAAAATGGAAGCAATTCAAAAGCAAAAGCAATTTGAAGGAGTGAACTACAAAAAATTTGCAGTGCCATCTAGTGGACAAAGTGGCTCATTACATGTCTTTGAGTGTCTGTGTTTGCATGTAACAAATCCATGGACATGACGCTTTAACTTGTGGTGAGCCAAACTAAACTACGTCCAAGGAGTTTTACTTTAATGCACCAGAAAGACTTTCAAAGCATCCGGAAAACCTGCTCGTGCAAACAGTTAAGTCATTGCAGCGCAAGGAAGGGGAAAAATGTGGCACATACAAAGGCCCTTGGAGTTTAAGTAAATCATCCAAGTATCTGACCCAGAGGCAGCCAGGGTTCTGGTCCTTGCTTCCCCATACTTATGCATTTTACCAAGGACCATTTAATACCAAATGCATAAAGAGCATTTGGAACAGAACCCAAGGATTGTCTTCCTTATTGGGCTGCAGTCAGATTCCATTTTCTGGCCCCTGGCTAAAATCCTTAAAATCCTAAAATCTGGCCACTAAAATCCTTTCCTACTACTGTACTCTGTTGATAAGCTACTGGGCAGAAGATCCTTCTCTTCTTCCTCTGCTCTCACTGTCAAGTAGTTTCTTGGTGTAGTTTTCACTACGAAAGGAAGTAAATGACTATATAACCTAAATAAAGCAATCAGGGACAGGCCTTAGTTTCAGAAATTAATCTTAAAATGAAAACATTTTTATGCACACACTGAAAATATTTATTCCATTACACTGAAAATTCTAAGCACTTTGCTTCTTTTGACCGCAGTGAAATTGGATGCTGTCAGGTTTTTAGAGCATCTTAAATTGTCATTTAAAGTGACACTTGTTAAATAATTGCTGAAATTAAAATTGAATTCAGGTTCACACAGGTCCTATTTTTATCTAAAGAAGGTCCAGCTCTCAGCAAAGCATAATGTTGAGGTAAAAGTAGTATAAATTATGTACATTAATCATGCAAATAGCTTTTAGTCTCTGTAAATAAACATTGTAGCTGGAAATACAGGTAATATTTTAAGTGCAGTTTCTTTTTACTTCATGATACTTGCTTGTAATTTCTTATCTTCCTGTACTTTTTTGTTTTATGGGCCAAATTTCACAGTGGCCTCAACACATCTCCCATGTGTATCCACTTATGCATGCAACTAAGATTAATGACACCTTCAGAACCCATCATAAATGAATTGTACACAGCTGAGATTAATGATGTGCATAATCTATCCTCTTCATTATGTCCTACCTTGACTTCTGAAATAACCTCCTTTCTGTCTTCCCAGAAAAATATTACCTTCTAATGTCCAGGGCACACAAAATGCTACTGGTAAACTCGTCTCTCTTGCCCATCCATGTTGACTGTGTCACTCCTATTTGAAGACTTTTTCTGGCTTCCCATTTGCTAGCACATCAAATTTAAACCTTAAATCTTGTCTTAAATCATAGGACTTGATCTTGCAAAATGCTGAAGAATTTAGCATTATCCAAAAAAAATGTGGTTGAAAGAAGAGACTGGTCACAGCTGAAGTTGGGGACATCTAACCCTACTGTAAAACAATTCACTAATAGTAGTAATGGCAATGCATATATATTTTTATAGTAATGCTGGAGTGATGCTGTAGCCATGATGGTCCAGGAATTATGTGAGAGGCAAGGATTTCTTTCATGATATCTTTTATGGGATCAACTGCATAGTTGGGATAAAGTAACACAAGCTTTCAAAAGCAAGACATTCTTCTTCAGGTCATATTTTTATTGCATATATTTTTGTAACTCATATTTATATACAGTTTTTGGAGTTTGGGGAGAGAGAGATTGTCATGAACCATTATGTTATAAATGTGATTTGTCTTTAGGATTGCATTAGGTTTGAACAAACACAATATTTGTTCCAGTACCTTTTAAAGAGTACAAAGTCCAATAAATTTTTCTAATTTAAGTTAAATGAAATCATATCATACACTTTAAAATAAGTATGTTTTTCTTTGCATTGTTTAGCTCTGGAGCAATAGGTCATATATACTTTCCTCCTACTAAACTCTTCACTTCACTACTTAATTTATTTCCTAACCAACATGATCTTTTAATATCATGAAAAAGTGTAGTCAATACGGATTACCGTACATTTGCAAGTATGTAAAAATATACTATTCTCTATAAATAACAATCCGTTATTTTTCCTGTTGGTTATCTTGTCTCCAAACCTGTCCTATTTTTGTATACAAATTTTCTTCTCAAGGTTTCCTAATTGGCACTCAAATGATTCTAATATTTAAATATACATTTCAGAAAAAAATGTTTTAAAAACATTCTTAATTTATTTTATATGTATCAAGTTTCCATTAACACTGTTAAGAGATATTTTGCCATCAGTACCCTATACAGTACAAAACAAGGAGATACAAAGGAGCATAATAATAAATGTATTTTCCTTTTGGTCATGCTATTTATCACAATTAATAGAGTATTGGAACATTAGTAATACTAGTTCATTCCTTTGAGATTTGGATTGTTAGTATTGTAGCAGGAGTACTGTGAGCTGGTGCCAGGATATGTTCCTGGAAACATTTATAATAATACAGCTTCAACAAAGACAGTAATGGTATAAACAGGGCAAAGGAAATACCAGAATTGCAACAGATGCGATTGATTATATGCCTTAGGGAATATTCCACTTATTTATTTTAAGTCCTGTCAATTTAAATCAAAAGACTGTGATGTTGTCAGTAAGACATATCACAGACTAAGTTATGTGCTGTGACAGTGCTCCCAATTTATTGACACAGCAGATCATGATTTGGGACATGGAGAAACCATCTGTAGTATAACTCAGGCATCATAAACTAAAGGAAAATAATCTGATTTAAACATATGATTCATTGTGAACTGTGATAAATTTATGCTGGAAATGTAAGCTGATAGGGCTGCTTTAGGTTAAGTTGACTAGTGCATTTGAACTCGATCTAAATCTTTTTCCTGCTTTTAAAAGTTAGCAGTTTTCATTATTTCTCAGGGTTGTAAATCTGGTAGCATAGCACTAAATTCTAGGAACAGGACTGAACACCTAGCAAAATAAACGAAAGAGGTGATTTAAAATGTGATGATCTATTTTTCTGAGATGTTAAAGCACATTGATGTGGCATAACATAAAGGTAACAACTCTACTAGCTGCCATGAAGTCAGATTAATTAAGCAAGCTGGCATTTTTTAGACACATTTATTTCCCACTTTATTTACCAATTCAGCTCATTTTAGAAAAGAAAGGTTAAAACTCACTTATATGACATTCTTTAGGGGGATGCACTGATGATTAGAACTAAGATTAGAGCAAACAATTTGCATTTCTTTTTGTCTCTTTCAAATTAGGAATTCTAGCAAACATTTTAGAATCACCTTGAGACCATGTGAGACTAGTCCCATGGGTTTTTATAAAGCTGGAACTAGTAGAAAATTGCTGAGCTTTTTAATAACCAGAAGTCTTTTAATTATTACTAATTTGCATCTCAGTTCCTATGAAATTATACATTACATGCCCATTAATGCCACAAGAGTTTATTATAATTAGTGTTCCTTCAATTGAATTGCAAAGAAAATCAGAATGATTTGTAATTTAGCATACAATACTGTTGCATAATCTGTTGTAAAGCATGTTTTCCCGCTCCTTGTCCAGCCTACCCAGGGGTTTTTGGGAGAATGTTCAATTTTCCCTTGTTATCTCCCTCTTCACACCAAATACTCTGTAAAAACAGTGGTGACAGATCTCTTTCCAATATTGTCATACTTTGTTAAATATAAGCTCTGCTTGTCACCTGGTCATGGAAACAGCAAGATTTAAAAAAAATAAATATTTAAGTCTGTCTGGTGTTCTGGGTTTTGCAGAGGCAGACGTGCTCCCAGACATGCAGCTGGTGGAAACTGGCATAGGTACTGCCTTTCATAGAGTTATGCTAATTTGCATCATTTGATTATCTGATATTATAGTGATGTGTAGACTGATAAGTGATAAATTGGATTCAGATTTTGTGTAAAATGATTTTGCCAGTTTTTTAAGCAACCCAGCTTTCTTTAAATGTTCAAATGCTCAATGCAAAAAAAGGAACATGTACCAAAAAGAGTGTTCCATTTTTCAAAAATAATTATCTGGTTCAGGAAATATAGTGTCTCATTCACAAAGAAAAAATAAGCCACATATTAGCATGTGGGTAGATTTCCCATCAGTATATGCATATTTTTATTGAAAAATGAGGCCAGATTCTGATGTTAGTTATGCTCCTGACTTCTATCCTGTTATGCTCATTGATCTTTCATGGAGCTTTCCATTACTGCTCCACTTCATGTAGCTTACAGAAACCTCTACAACATCTTATTCCTGTTTTTAGACTTCATGATACTTACTATACACATTGCAACATAAGCAATATTATAAGTTTGCATTCATTTTTCAAATTTTCTATCCCCTCTTCATTTACTGTAACTATACATGGAGGTACTTCTTCCATTTTCCACCGTCTCTAGAGAGATGCTGGAACATGCATGATATAGACCAGCTGTGTCCCATGTAAGACCTCAGCTATAGACAGAATTGATGCAAATTCATTTGATTTACAAAAGAGAGCTAGTGCTACTGATACATAAATTTACTGTAAGAATTGAATTTGGCTTCCATATGTAAATTAACTATTAAAAAATAGTCTTAACTTTATTATTAAGCCATGAGAATTACCTCCAAAAGTTTACAATTCTCCCAGACTATTTGTGCCCAAGTGATCTCTTCTCTCTCTCCCATTTCTCAATTCCAAGTGACATCCTCATCATGGAACAATGTATGAAGTTCCAGTGCCAACTCATAGGCTAAATACAGACAGTCAAAAAGCCTGAGGCTGAATTGATTCAATCTTTACAGGTTAGTCTAAGCTGCATAGATGGATCTGGTAAGCAAGTGAACAGACATTCATTTTTGATTCTGGAAATGCAACCATGTGCCCACAGTGGCTCAGGCCAGAAGCTAGGGGGTGCTAGAGCACATCTCTCTGCTCAGTTGGAGCAGACAGCTTAGGCCAAAGCTAGCCCACCCACCCTGCAAGGAGCAGGGTGGGGTAGTTTGCAGGGAGGTACAAAGTATCCTGAGATGCTGGGGGACTGTGAGTTAATTTGAATCTGGAGGTAATCTGGGACAGAAGTTCAATAAATCAATTTAACCTAAATCAGTTAAGTCTGATATTGCATTCCTTCAGATTTATCTTAAACCTGTTTTGGACATTTTGAAAGCAGTTTATGTGCACTGAACTTCTGTTACAGATTTGAACCAGTTTCCAATCATTTATACTGGTTTATGTGTACTTCTGTCCCTAGCCATAATGCAGAGGTTGATTCGCATGGGGTTATTCCACATTACTTCAATATATGCAGTGAAACTTTGTGTAACAAATTTCATGAGACATCAACTAATTCAGTTTGGTCATTGTTTTTCCTATCCAGACTAGGTACAGTGCTAGCTAAGGTAGCTAGTAAAATTCGCCCTGTTCAGGGGTGCATCTTCAGGGGTGCAGTGGGGTGAATGCCATGATCTCTTTCAGTCAACCATGCTGTGGGAGCAGGAGATGGAGATGTTTTTTTTAAGTCCCCAGAACAAGTAAGAATACTCCCCTCCCTTCCTTTCCATGCTCAGTGGCACATCCCCTTTTTTCTCCCCCCTTCCTTGACAACCATTTCTGCTGTCTCTGGCTGCCCCAGGGCAGGGAGAGAGCAGAGGCAGGGGGGAAGCTGCTCTTGCCCACTCTATCTATGCTCCACGAGGAGCCATATTTAGGCAGGGACAATGGCAGTAGCAGGCAGGTGCCTGACAGGTCAGCAGCTGGCAAAGGGGAAGGGAACCTGCCCTCTGCTGCTGCTGTCATTGCTGACCTGGCCCAGCCTGGCTTCCTAAACAGCTCAGCTGGAGTGGGGCAGGGAGGCTCTGTCCCTTCCTCTCCCCCCCCACCCTTGCCCTCGGGTGCGCTGGGGACAGAAGTAGCAGCAGCAGTGGGTGGTGAAGGGAAGGGAAGAAAGGAGTGTTAGGACAATGCTGCTAAGCATGGAGGAGAAGGGAGGGGAGAGGGAAGATTTTTACCTGCTTGCAGGACTTTTTAAAAGTCCCCTAATGTTGCTCCTGTGGTGCCGTCTGCCCACCCTGATGTGTATGTTTGTGTGGGAAGGAGTGGCTGGGGGTCATTGTTCCTCCCCTCCTTTTTAGGAAATCCTGGATCTGTCCATGTCCATGTTAGCCCATTAATGAGCAGCCTGACATATACTAATTTCTCCTTTAGGCAATGACACCAACTAGTAAAGGTTGAGAAGACTGATTTATCCATTGCACTTGGGGTGAGTTCAGCTAACTAGATTCTCAGGCCTCTATGCTGATGCCAGATGTTTCTGTTTTTTAGGCTCACAGAAACATTATGGACCTATTATTCTCCCCATAGAGGAAATGCCAATGAAGCTCATGTTTTGAAACACAGTAGTTAAATTCTATTCTTATGATCTCGTCCAAAACTGTAGGCTTTAAGTTTGAAGAGCCTTTTCTAATAGCTAGAAAATGATTTGGTATCTTTAAATTTATGTAAACTAAAAGTATTTAGGATGTTCTTCTTTCTAAAACCTATAAACACATTTTGACTTTAACATGTAAACCAGGAATTGAATGAGTTTGTGGGGCCTGCTTTGGCTGGTTGAGCAGACCTGGATATTCAAGTTCCACTGATTTCAATAGCATTTCCTTTGGTGTTTTCTTATGTCAAGATAGAGCTTGGTATAACTTCTCAGGTATAGATTTAAAGATTTCTTGAAGGAAAACTTTTAGTTTAGATTCTTTTTTTTTAATCTTATATTTAATCAAAAGCGTTTTTCTTATTTTCTGTGTGAGAACAGCTTTCATACAAACTTTCTGAGGTGAGTTAGAGTAAGACGCACATCAATTTTGTGAGCCATATTCACTCCTGGAATCAAAATTGTAACTTTAATGAACAGAGAAATGCCTGGATCACGCCCAAAGTCTGTTTAGTCTAATATCTGTCTCTGAACATAGTTAATACCAGATACTTCACAGGAAGCTTCAATCGGTGGCCAAATATAGTCCACATATTGATGTTTAAATCCTGTTCCACTAATTTTGGTTGTCATTGATTATGATGTATGCCTATCCTTGAAATCGATATAAAATTAAGGGGGGATTAACATTTTTAGGTTAAAGAAAAAATTGACCCTTTCTTTCAGTTTCCCTATTTACAAAATGCATATGGTATTTTTCTTTCTCATAGGGGATTTATAAGGCTTAAAAAGCTAATGCTTGTACAGTGCCTTCAAAATACAAATCTGAATCCTTGGCTCTGAATAAGGAACACTGGCTGCACAAGTGAGATCCAAAGGTGACATTAAGACTTTTTATTAGTTTTCAGTCTTGGTACTGCTCTGTACTGGGCTAGTACTTTGTCACAAGTTGGAATAGTCCTCCGTCAACTCCAAGGGACTTCTATAGAGGTCAGGGAATGATGGTATGCAGAAAGCGTTCTATACATGACCACTTTTCCCTGGTCCTGGAATCAGGAAGTTGGGTTTGGTATGGAACAATGTGACTATCCTTTTTTTGCTGAAATAATCCTTCTATGGCTGGCTAAAATGATGTTAGGTCAGCTATGTATCGGTGGGCTAGTATAAACCTGCTGTAATGCAGAGGAGAATCTTGCTTATTGTAGTCTGTATATCTCTTCTTTCACTATTTATAGATAAGAACTTCTGCCTGAGAGCCATATCTTTTGTTGCTTATAAAAACATCCATTTGCACAAGAATGAAAAACTCACCTATTATTCCCACGTGTAGAATTTCCCATATTCTTGGTTGATTTAAAAAGTACAAAATAATTAGTGTGGCTTTAATTTGAATGTTAACAGATTAAAAGAATTGGAAGTAACATTTATCCATTAAAACTATTGAGTTCCAGATAAAGATTTTTTTAAACAGGAATGTATCAAGTCTTGAAAGTGTGAGGCATAATGGCTCTCAGCTGGCAAACATGCACTTCTGACAGTTCTAATCTCTGTGCTATATTTTCCTTTCTGTAATTCCATTGATCAAGGATGAATTAGGTCCTCTGAATTTTATGAAAGGTGACCTTTTTATTCCTAGGAGCAAACTTAGTTTTGATGAAAGCATATTTAGCAGATAATTCTGAATAGCTACTAAACAATTCTTTTGAGTGTTTCCATTTTTGTTGTTGTTGTTCCAAATGTATTTCAGCTTCAAAATATATATACATATTCTTTGGTATATCTAGGCTTCCAGTATATAAATGTATAATTATAAAAGAGATGCAAAATGTAAGTCCATATTATATTAGGTTAAAAATTTATTTAAAAAACTGCACTATCACAAGCATCATAGATATGAACCTTTATAGAACTTACATTTCCTTAAACCAAGGGAAAGTTACTGGGCAGAATCTTCTACTATGGTTGGGAGAGTGAGACATTATTGATGGTTGCTAAGAGTAGTTACAATAACTCTGTTATGATGGAGCATAGGTAACGCACAAGGGGGGGAATGTGGGGGGGGCACATGCCCCCCCGAGATTGGGCCTCACCCACCAGGATGTGGGAGTGCTGAGTGAAGCACTGGCTGGTGTCCCCCCCTGAGACTGGTGCCAGCCGGTGAATGGGGGTGTGCTGCTGGGGGACCCACCCCCGGTCGACAATCGGCTGCTGGTGCCCCCCCCAGACTCTGGAGGCACCAGTCACCCATGGGATGGAGCATCATGTTTTCTTAAAATACTGATAAAGACTTGAGAATGAGCTGTACTAGAAAAAGATGTACCCTCCAAAAAACAAATTATATTAACATGTCTCTCAAACCTGACCCAAAGGGGGCATGAGCCTAACTTTCAAGGGACAAATTTCTGTTTGCATCAACCCAAGACATTAAAGGGGCTTGTTTTCAAAAGAAATGGAGAACTCAGCTTTCGAAAAGTGGGCTTGATAAGATGAGGGTGCCCAAAAGGAGAAGGCTGAGTCAACCATTTAAAAGCTCAATGAAAAACAAATAAATTATTATGTTTTGGGACGTTTCACTGCACATTTCTATGCATGAGAGGGATTGTGCTTTTCTTAATGAAAGACAACTTCAATAACCTATAAGAAGATAACACTTATTTCTTATCATTTCATTAATTTTATATTTACATGATTTATAATAGCGACAATGAGCTCTGAGTTGGGTGTTTCTTGTCAGTAATTAAAGAACTAAGGTAAAGCTTCACTTTTATTATACTGTAAGCAGAACTCAATATCCATAGCAACGTGAAATTCAACTTTGAACATTTCAACACATTAAAAGAGATTTGTTTCATTTTTTTTTCACTGTTCCATAGTTCATAGTCACAGTAATAACCTCTGAGTCAGGCATTTCCTGACAGTCATGCCAAGAGAGACTCATCTCCTCCATATAGCTGTACAGTGTTAGGAAATGCTCTCACTGTCAGTCATTATTGCTTAATGCCCCAGTTAATCATTTTGATGGAGATGGAAATTGGGTTTCCATTTCCTAATATATGAAGACTTAGAACTAGACCTGTCCAAAGCTTTGAAAAAAATCCAAAGACATATAGCAAAGTTGTGAATTACAGATTGCAAACTGCCAGGGAAACTAAGGTTCACTAAAGTGTCTAGTCCTCCTGCTGGAGGATTTGATTGGTTTGTCCTTGGTTTACAGAAGAGTCAAAAAGCATACCATTTCCATGAAGAAACAGAATGAGTAAGTGGCTAACTAAATATCATATGATTGCATTGGAAGTATAAAACAAAGTTTTGTCTAGGTTTATTCTGATTTGCTACAAATAAAAAGTTCAACTCAGAGGTTATTACTGTGACTATGAACTATGGAACAGTGATAAAAAATAAATAAGTTTTGCCTAGTGTCATGACCCAAAGGCATGATTTTGTGTGTGCTTCGGCACCAGAATTATCCCTGCCAGGTTATAGCTTCATTGCATGGGAGAGTTTCCTATTGCAGAGGAGAACCCCGGTGCAGGGACGAGTTTCCCGCCTCTTTGCAGCTTCTTTTGCAGGGTGCATTGCTCAAGTTGCAAGAGAAATGCACAGTGCAAAAGAGTTCCCGCCACCCGTATGCAAATTTGTTCCCCGCTATTGGCTAGTTCTAAATTATTCCCACGTGGCGGCTAACGATTGGTCTGTTAGCCGTATAAGAGGCTTGAGGACTCCACATCCATCTCGTGGGGACTCTGGATACCCGGCAAGGTAATAGAGACCCTGTGTGAGATTCAGAGAAGCTTAGCGACCTGATCCATCGCCCACCTCTTCCCGTCTTCGAGCGGAAAGAATTTATAAGACGTATCTACGAGTCCGATTTTGGTAGCGCGCTCACCCAGAGCATCCGGAGCTCTGTTCCGTGGAGCCTAGCAAACTCCATGCGCCCGTCCGTGTTGTCTGTGTCTGTAACCGCAACTCAAGCAAGTTTTCCAGCCTACACCACTACATCTCTGGTGTAAGTAAACAATCTTTAAATGGATGGGATCAGGAGAGGGCTCGCTAGAACTGGAATTAGTTAAGAATTGTCCTTGGAAGAGTGGAAAGCGCGGCGTGGCGAGCGTCGCAGAACTGGAGGCGCATGTTGTTTATCACCAGGCGGGTGGAGTGGGCGAGAGATGTGTCAGCGGACGCTTTTCGCTGAGGAAAGAAGAGGGAGGTTCCGAAGACGAAGCCCTTGGAGGGGGAGAGGTATATCTTCACCCCGCGGCATTCGGGTGTATCATGAGCAATGGGCGGGTCTTATTCAAGACCCCCGATACCGTGTCCCTCGACAAAGTCGACCCGGCAGGCACGGTGAACCCGGCTCTAGCTCGAGAGTGTGCCCATTGTCCGAGATGTGCCCAAGAGATTAAAGAACTGGCGCCAATCAATTGGTTTTCCCCTTACATGATGGTGCCTAGATTGAGGGATCGCGGGCGTCCGTCCGAGCTCCACGAAGACCCTGAGATGGAGGAGCGCGCCGTAAACGAGAGAGTGGCCCTACGGGACAACAAGGGAGGAAAAATGAGTACAACTTTTCAAACTGTGACCGATTTAATGAATAAAAATCTCCGATCCAGCGTGCCCGGGCTGCTGGCCACAGCCTGTGTGCAGCACGGAAAAGGGCCCGGGTTGCTCCCGGCCCGCACACCTAGTTTTATTGTGATTTGCTATAAATAAAAAATTAAGGTGGGTTATGACTGTCCAACTTCTGAGTGGCTGGCATCTGTATGCAATGTGGATTCCCTGAGCTCCCTTGCAGCACAGGCTCCCCTGACTCCTGAATCTCCTGCCGTGTGGCCTGTGTGGAGTCCCTGCCCCGCCGCCGCATGAACTGCATAGACTCTGTAGGTCCCTATCACCTGTACTGCACAGCCTGTAGGGGCAGGAAGCAGAAGCCAGAGGAAGGAGGGAGAGTCCAGAGTCTTGTCACCAGCACAAAGAGCAATGGAGGGAGTAGTATTTGAGTGGGAGCCCATGGGCCACAATTTAACCCTTCAGCTGGACATCCCTGATATAGGTGACTGTTGAATTAGATATATCTGAAATGTTTACATTAGCTAATTACGTGTAAATGGAAATATGATGTGGACATATTTCAGTAATGTAAGAAATTATGAATGATTATAAAATATGTTTGTTTATGTTTTACTACAGGCTTTCAGTGGAGATTTTGGTATTCTACATCTTATGTCTTGAGATCTTGTGGAAAGAATAGTATAGTCACATAAAACTCAGTGGACATATCAAGAATGAAAAAAACTAAAATGAAAATGATTTAAAAAACTTAAAAAGCTAAGCTGAGATAATTTCATGCCTTCCTACTGCTATATACTTCCTGGCCTCTGTTTTTCAAGCACAGAGTATCATTGACTTAGGAATTACTCCTGATTCAAACTGCTATAAATCTAAGGAGAAGCAAGTATGTCTATGTCTAACTATTCCCTTTTCACCTTTTCGTAGGCCATGCAATAAGGATTGTTCTGTAGGAAAAAGAACAGTAGCCCATGCACAGCTGTACAAATTTGTTGCCCGTCACTTGCATTTTTATTTGCTAGATGGTCAGGCAACAAGAAACTTTCTGTTTGCTTCATTTTATTTATGCTTTTGCTTTTTTTTCCCAAGGAGGTCATCTGTAGCCACTTAAGAGAAATAGAAAATATCTTGTGTTTGTACAATGTCAGTAATTATCATTTTTTCCTACTTATTGTTTGAGCTATACCTATTACTCTCTCTACTGCAACTGACATTATCAGATTCTATTTCTGTACCCTTCTCAAGTGATATAATTGTGCATCCAATTTAAAATCCTGACCTTTATTCCACTTTCCAGGATATTGTCTTAATTGCTAAACCTGGTAATTAGTTGAGTGCACACATATTAAAAATTACAACAAAAAGCCTCCTCATTCACTTGTTGGGATGTAAGTATCAGTATAAATTTCAAGACTTTGTATTTTATTCTATAGGGCCAGATACACATTATGGGAAGTTGTGTGTTAAAGACAGGCATGGACTGCATCACTCCAGGAAGAGTACATCTGCTACTACAATCTTTAATGAGGTGCACATTACTGCTTCAGCTATGATATTTCCCCTGTGTGGTCTTCTGTGGAATGGGTTTGAAATACAGTCTTATTCTCTCCTTCACCCTTTTGGGGACCTAAGGAAATAGGACATTACTTCAGGTGGGTTAGATTGGGGTTTTTCAAGAGGGTTTCTCTGACGTTTTTACAGATGAAACGGATACAAATGCCTTTAGTTAAGGTAGCCTGACACAGTCCATTGTATGACCCTAATTTTGGATTCTTTAAACTTGGCTATTTGTTCAAATAAACCTTTTCTGTGCCTTTACTTGCTAAGAATAATTCTTTTTTTTTTTAGGAAATCCCCAGCAAAACAGGGCTCACTATGCCTGAATATAAGGTTATGGAAAAATATTTTTTGATTATGCTAAAAATTCTTAAAACCATTTCATTGATGCCTGCAGGGTTTGGCATAGAAACTTGGCATTTGTCAGAGGGGTCACCAGAACATCACGAGCAGTCCTTTGGCTACCCCTGTGAAGATCTGCTCAAATTTGGCCAAGCTGTCAACTTAAAATCTGTTTGCATATGCTTGATTAATATTTGACAGCTACATTTTCCATTGATTACATCTGGATTGAATGCACTCTAGCTCAGAGCTGCAGAGTACAAGCAGAATATTCCTCCAAGCAGGCATAAGCACAGGAACTAAGAACGGAGACCTTCTGCCTTATGCTTTCAGTGCTCTTCCTGTTGGGATTAAGAAAAGTATCAATAGAATCATAGAAAATACAACTGGAAGCAACCTTGAAGATCTCCAATTTCCATCCTTTGCCCCAAGTCAAGATCTACTTTAACTAAACCATTCTTGGCAGTTCACTAAGTTCCTAGACTGTTCTTAAACAGCCTCCAGTGAGGGAGATTACAAAACTTCCCTAAATGATTTCTTTCAGTATTCACCAGTCCCTAAAGTCATAAAGTTTTTTTTCCCTAATGTTCAACCTAAATCTCCCCTGTTGCTTATTAAGTCCATCACTTCTTGTCCTATCCTCTGTGGGTATTTGTCTTGGCTGTATTCTTTTAGATATTTGAGGCCTCTAATGTCTTCTTTTCTTCTCTAGACTAAAATAAACTCAGGTTTTTAATTCTTTCCTAATAGGCCATGTTTTCTAGACTTCTGATGATATTTGTTGCTTTCCTTTGGATTCTCTGTGGTTTATCCCCATCTTTCTTAAAGAATGCTGTGCAAAATTGGCCATAATATTCCAGCTGAGGCCCTACCAATGCTTTGTAGGGTGGAAGGATTGTTTTTTATAAATAGCGTAACCAGAGTGGGGTGAATCGGACACCAGGCCTGAGCACCAACTTAGAGAGAGACCCCCTAGGAGTCTTTGCCACAGCAGATACAGCCTGGCCATGGGAGTTAGACTGGCATAGCCCCATGCCCAGCAGTATATCTGAAGGGGAAGAGAGGTGGAAAACCGGTTTTGCCATAGGAAGTCCTGCTCTGCACCTGAAAGTGGGAGGTGAATAGGACACCAGGAGCACCTCTTGGGGAACCCTTGCTATTGCTTGTCCCTCAGCAGCAGCAGCCCAAGCCCATGCTGCTACGGGAGCAGCAGTAGCAACTACAACTCAAGTGAGGAGACCTATGGCAGGAAAGCTTCTTCTCCCTCTCCCCCTGCTCTCCAGTGGTCAGCATAATTCTACCCCTCCCACAGTGGTCCCAAGCACTGAAAGAGCTTGCTTGCTCCATATACAGCACTCCTCTTTACATGCTACAGAAGTCATTGACCAAGATCTCTCCCACATCGTAAGGTATCTTATACTTTGAAAGGCAAAAAATTGGGTTCTTTTTTATTTGTCTATTGTGTTTTGAGAACTTAAGGATACATTTAGCTCAGGTTTTCAAGCCTTTTACTAAGGCTGTGCGAAACAGCAGCATTCCACTTTGACTTCTGTTTCGATGGAACAGTATTTTGTTTTGAGTCTTATTTCATTTTGAAAGCACTGTTCTGTTCTGTTTCCTTGAAATGGTTTTGCTGTTTTGATGCTGCTTCGACGTTTTGCCCATAGACTATAATGGGGAAGCATGAAACAGCTTATAACTTTGTAATTTCCTGCCCAATTCTGATGAAACTTGCAGGGCTAGTAGCCCCTTTTGAGGGTATGAAGCCTGCCAAGTTTCAAGGAGATAGGTGCAAGGGGTTCTAGGAAACTACACCTTAAGCTGTTGACAAGCAGAAGCTGGGGAACAGGAGCAGCGTCCTGTGATCCGGCAGGCAGATCGGGGGCCTGTACCCCTGGGAGGAGTCTAGCAGAACCCCATTAGCCCCCCGGGGGTGCAGAAGGGCCCCCAATCTGCCTGCCAGATGACAGGAGACTGTTCCTGCTGCCTGGGACCCAGCACTGAGGAACTCAGCCTGGCTGAGGGAAGCGCTTCCCACTGCCAGGCTCAGTTTCCAGAGGTTCACAGTCCTGGGAAACTCAGCCCAGCTGGGGGAGGAGCTTCCCCCAGGTGAGCTCCATTCCCAGTGTGGGGAAACTCAGCCCAGCTGCAGGGAAACTCAGTTCCAATCGGCTCTGCCAGCCCCAGGGAGCGCAGCCCAGTAGCGGGAGGTGGGGAGAGCCAGGGCAGCGCTCCACGCTGAGCTGAGCCACATGGGGCTGCGGAGCCACTTGGAGTTCAGCCTTGGCTCTCCTCTGCATCCCATCACCTGGCGGCTGCTTCGAAACTCAAAATGTTTCAAAATTTTTTAAACATTTCGACTAGACTTGTTTTGTTTCGAGGCTGTTTTGAAGCCCTTTGTTTCATTTTGATTTTGCTGTTTTGAGTTTAAAACGAGTCAAAAACAGCTTCAAAATGAACCAGCGCGTGAAGTTTTTCATAGCCCTACCTTTTACCACAGTCCTTTGATTTAGAAATGTCATTTTTTTCCAAAAGGAAAGCTGAGGTTCTTACCTCATTGTTAACTCATTCTTACTTCGTTGTAGTAACTTACTTTTTAAAATTAAACACCACCTATTATAAAATGAGGTTACTTCATTTGAGCTCAAAACACTGTGATCCTTTTTCAGATATATGTATGTGAATCCTCATTTTATGAGAATCAGCACCTTTACTGTTCAACTGGAGCATTGAACATTTACTTTCAAAACCAAAGGTGTCTGGTGCACAGGCAAGAAGAGAATCCTTATTTATCTAAAGCTTGTGTTTATACTGTTTTAATGAAAAATGATGCTCCAGAAAGTAGGATAGCAATTAGGAAAGTAGGACTGAAAGAGACCTCATGAGCTCATCCAGTCCAGCCCCTGACTCATGGCAGGATCACACCTAACTAACAATCCTGGCCAAGTATCTGTCTAATCTGCTCTTGAAATCTTCCAAAAAACAGAGTTTCCATGATTCTTCTATGTAGCTTCTTCCAATGCTTGACTAGCCTCATAATCATACACTTTTTCCTAATCTCCTGCTTAAATTTCCCCTGCTGCAGCTTGAGGGCATTGCTCCTAGACCTGTTCCCTGTGGTAACAGAAAACAGCCTATTTCCATTCTCTCAGTATTTGTTCTCTGTATTTAAAACCTGTTATTAAATACTCCGTAAGTCTTTACTTCTCCAGACTAAATAACCCTAAATTTCCTCCTTTCAACCATTCTTTGTAATTTTTGCATCCCAGGCCCCTAATAATTTTTGTTGCAAATGGTCCATATCCTTATTGCTGATCACCTTGTTCTCTTCTAGGTACTTCACAATAGATTCCTTGAGCACTTGTTCCATGATTTTCTAGATATAGAGGTCAGGCTGATTGCTTGGTAGTTCCCCAGATCCTCCTTCTTTCCTTTCTTAAAGATGGGTACTATATTTGCTCAATCATCTGGGACCTCACCTAACCTCTACAAATTCAATGGCTCCAAAATTACTTCAGCTAGTCCCTTCTATACCCTAGGGTGCATGCTATTCAATCCTGCCAACTTGAAACTTTCTTTAAGTAATCTCTAACCTGGTTTTCCACTGCTTTAGGATATTTGTCACTAAGTAATCTCTAACCTGGTTTTCCACTGCTCTAGCATATTTGTCCCCTTCCATATCTTTGCTTCCAGCTATGCTTGTCATCTAGTAGCTGCCCCTAGTTCTGAAGACTGAAATAAAAAAGGCATCTTGGCATCATCTTTAACTAGATTGCCTTCCACATTTCATAAGTAACCTACTGTTTCTCTGGTCTTCCTCTTTTGACATACCTGTAGAATCCCTTTTTATTGTTTTCTTATATCCTTTCCCAGCTGCATCTCAAGT
The DNA here is from genome assembly GCF_000455745.1 of Alligator sinensis. Taxonomy (NCBI): domain Eukaryota; kingdom Metazoa; phylum Chordata; order Crocodylia; family Alligatoridae; genus Alligator; species Alligator sinensis. The sequence continues at coordinate 1,439,194 of NW_005842117.1, read as the reverse complement.
TGTGTGTTGGCCTTCCTAATTTCCTCCTTGGATGCCTGTGCAATGCTCCTATACTCTTCCCTAGTACTATGCCCAAGTTTCCACTTTTTGTAAGATTCTTTCTTGAGTTTCAGCTCACTGAAGAGATTGCTGTCTAGCCATGTTGGCCTCCTGTTGCACTTCCCATTCTTCCACTGCATCAGGGTAGTATGCTCTTGTGTCCTTAAAAGGACCTCCTTAAAATACAGTGAGCTCAGTTTTTCCCCTTCGACTTGCTTCCTAGGGGATCCTGCCCACCAGTTTCCAGTGTATAAAGAGGTTTGGTTCCTTTTATGAAAGCAATGTTACTCATGTAAAGAGGACCTTAACATTTCTTTCTAGGTTATGTTGAAAGAAAAATCCAGCCCATAACTATAGCTAACTAGGCATCAATGCTGTCAAGCCCTTAAGGGGCCTGGGTTGATGTTATGCTATCCAACAAACTAAGGATTCTGTTCTGCTTGACTTCTTGGACATTGAAGCCTGAATATAAATATAATAGAGTGCTTTTTTCATCACACTGTTTTTAAGTCAAAATGAATATCTCCAAGTATTAAGCCTTTCCTAATCCTGTGAAAAATGTGAAAGATTTTTCTTAGCTCTGAGACTGTGGATATAATAAGTGCAAATGGCAATTGATAGTTGATAACTAAAAACGATAGTAAAATCCTGTATATGTGTTTTCTTATGAGTTTTTCTTAGCATGAAAATTATCCTTTGAAGCTGTGAACCAGAAAGGTCTTTCATCACACACTTACCTTCAAGAACTGTGAACAGTTACGTAGCTTTCAATGGCAACTACTCAGATGAAAAAGGTTGTGCACTTGGTTGTTTTGCTATAATGAGATCAGCATCTGAATTAAATCTGTTTATTTGAGATTCTTTTAAATGTTTGATTCTACACGTGCTTTTCCATGCTTTATGGAAGAATGGTCTGTACAACTCTGAGCTGCCAGGTAAGCACAGTTTCTGTAACTAACCTTACCTAGTTAACTTCCTCATAAGATCCATATAATGTAAAGTTTGAGTGCAAGTCTAAATCCTTTTGAATTTATGAATTACTTAGAACAGATTTCTATTTTCACTTTCCCTTTTCACTCTTTGTATTGGACAATATACTAATAAAACCTGGGAAATTACAGTATTTCAAGTCAGCCTCAAGGCTGCTGCGACTGTTGCACCTTAGATGCTGTAACAACCCTCCTCTACTACAGCTCATGTTTGTAGACGTGGGTCGCAACTGATCTGGTATGAGGTTACTTGAGTTACTTTGCATCACTGGTGATTTTTCAGGCTCAGTGACCAGGTGGCGCCCATTTCTTCTCCAGGTACAGGTGGCTGGCTTTGAGAGGACTTGTTTTTAGTTCTTCTGGGTGTCCACACACCCTTCTAACCCAGGCTAGCCCAGGTGGGGGGTTCCGGTTTAGTCACCAACAACCTGACCATGGAACAGGCTGTACTGGTACCAGATAGCAGACCAAGAGAGCCTGGCCTGACAGGATTATAGTATTTAAACAGATTAAATTACAGGCCAAAGTTTGTGTTCTTCTAGATCTTCATTCTGGAAAGATTTCCAGAATTTTCTGATTTTTTTCATTTTTTCTCTCCAACATAGAATAATAATATAGTAATATAATAGGAGAGAGCAAGTCTAAAAGACTTTAAAATTAACCTGACTTGAAGCTGGGAGATGTGATTGAAAGATCAATGTTCTAATACAAGGATTCTTCTTTCTCTCATACAAAGGCTAGTGTTATAAACCAAGACCAAACCCATATGTAGCTCAACAAACCTTTGCATTTTAAAACAGGAAATAATGTTTGAAAAGTATCTTTCAGGTTGGTTTTTATTTAACTGAGATGTAATCATTATGGATAACCCACAATTAAAGTTTCACAAGGCTTCAGGCTGTAATTCATTCTGAAACAGCGAATGCCAAAGTTAACACACATGGTCAGTCAGCAGGAAGGTGATTATTAAAAAGGAAAGAAAAAAAGAAGAAAACCATGCACTCTTTTTAATTCCAAAAGTTAATGTTTGAGTCTGGATGTTTATTTTAAATAAAGTGGCATCTGTCTGTTAAAGATTCAGGTCTCACATACTACTTTGACTTTGGGTAGCCATGTACATCTGTGCAAAATGTTAAACTCCATCATTTTGATTTACTAGCAGTTTAGAATCCTTATTCAAACTTGTGTGCACTTGTAATACAAGGTGCAAAAAGTAGAGAATCAGACCTTAGGTAGTAGAGAATTAGCATTTGAAGGGCATTGATAAATAATGCTTGATATACCTGAATTTGAGGAATGATGTATATAAAGTTGAGAATGAAGTACAGCAAAAGCTGTGTTAACCAGCACCTTACAAGCCGGCATGCTCTGTTAACTGGCATGCTGGTTTGTAAGGACTTGTAAGGGAAAAGTGAAACTGTAAGTGCCCACCATGGCACTTCCAGTTTTGTGGCGCCCACATGGCCCAGGGGAAAGCAGCCTGCACTGCCAAGCCCCACAGTTTGGGGCATAGCAGCCTGTGTGGGTCCCCCCTCCCTGTCCCTTGGGGCCCATGGGGCCCGTGGGAGGGAGGGCAATGCGGCAGGAGGGGCAGTGACATTTCAGATGCAGTGGGACAGGCAGTGGCCTGAACAGGCAAAGATGCCTGTTCAGGCCACTCAGTTATCCAGCTTATTTTGTCATCCGGCATCCTCCATTCTCCGTGAGTGCTGAATAACAAAGCTTTTACTGTACTGATCTTAGGTTCTGCATCAACTCAGCTTAAACTAGGACCCTACACAGTGGCTGTGTCTACACAAGTTGCTGACTGCACAGTAGCCTGATACTACTGTGCAGTAACATCTCATGGCGTACACCGTGATGTAACGCTACTGTGCAATAGCATCACAAAAAAGCTGTTTGTTGGTGCTATTGCACAGTAACCCAGGTTATTGTGCAGTCATTTAGTACTTGCTTATACAAATGACTATGTAGTAACAACTGCACAGTCAGTGTCTCATGTAGACATGGCCAGTGGGAACAAAGGTATTTATCTCCTCTTTCTGCTTTCCCCAATCTGTATAAATCTGTGTTACACTAACAAATTATACTTAGGTAGTTTGTTAAATGGGTATTTTATATACTGCTTGTTATTTTTCCCAAATATTATTTGTCACAAATAAAAGCTCTGTGTACAATGGAGAAATAGTACTCATTTGTTTGTCATGGATCCAGAGAACCTCACAAATCCGCATGATGTCTCTAAGCTAAATATTATTTTGCTTTTGGGTCTCTAAGTAGCAGAAAAATTTTAAATCACCTATATGCATGTGCCTTCTTGTCTGGGCATCTAAGGAGGCTCATTTTCATTGTTTATTCCAACAAGTGCATGGAATACATTTCTTTCTAAACACTGCCTTTTAGTACATCTGTTTTAAATGGTCATGGCCATTTGGGGATATTATATACCCTGTACAGATGATGTGCACATCTGACCTCAGGCAAATTTTGGAGGATGACAACATCCAAATAGCGACACAGTTTAGTGGCACAGTTACTGTTTCTAGAAATGACTGTTAAATGATGAGGTTAAAAAAATCCTAGTCATAAATTGTTCTGTACTGTACTGAAACTTGAGATCACTATCTACTTAGGAATCAAGATGTGAGGAGGAAGAGATTATAGACTTGGGTTTTTTTTGAAAATATTTAAATAAATATTTCTAAACAAAGAAAATTATGGTCACAAATGCAGAGCTAACTGAACCCCTTTCCCCTTCTGATGTCTCTTGAGTTCTCCTGTTTCCATGCCACTCTGAGATGAATTAGTAGAAACAACCGTGACTTAACCATTATTGCTCTTCAGAAATTAGCAACTGTAGAGAGAATGGCTGAATAATTAGCTGGACTTTGCAAAGAAATTGTCAGCAAAAAGTGTTTCATTCACACAAACAAAAAGAAGAGCAGGAGGGAAGAAGTGGAGCCACTGTAGACAGAACTGGTAGAGGAGATTAGGGATTAGCTAGATATGGCCGAAGTAGCAAGTTAATTCTTTGCCTCCATCTTCCAGAAGGATGAAAGTGTAAATGAGGATAATGACAAGATATCAAATGGGAAAGAAGTAACAGAAATTACTGAATCTGAAGTGGGAACAAAACTTGGATTGGTTATTGTGATAAGATTGAGGGTTCTAGATCATGTCCATCACAAAGAATGGAAAGAAACGAGTCACTAAATAAAAAGTCCTGCAGCATGGACCTTCAATGGATCTGTCACAGAAGTAATACTCTATAATTGAAAAGTAGCAAATGTAGTGCCTATATTAAAAAAACAAAAACAAAAAACAGAGGAGGAAAAAATGAAATCCAGGAAAAAATAGGCTCATAAGATTGAGGTCAATCTCATGCAAAGCCTTAGAAGAGAGATTGAAAGAATGAATAATCAAGGATATAGAAATAAATATGAAGTGGGACAATTGTAAATTGGATTATGCATTTGCTAAAGGGAGTACAACAGATTACGATGAAGGAGAAGTAACAGAATGGAGAGAAGTTACTTCTGGTGTTTCTTGGGGATTGTTCCTGGGACCCATCCTGAATAACATTTTTGTTAGCAAGGTTGGAAAGAACTAGATTTGTATTTAGGATGAGACACTGGAAGGAATTGCCAATATGGAGGGACACTGAACTGCTATACTAGAAGAATGGTAACCTTGAGTAGAGGAGCAATAGATGTGGCATTAGATTCAATAATGCAAAGTGGAAAATCCCGCAGCTGAGGAGCAATACCAACAACATTTATTATAAGATGAAAGAAACAGAGGAAGAGAAGGACCTGAACATACTGGTTGAATATAGTGTGACATGACCCTGAATAAAGATTAATGCAAATCCAGGTTGGATTAGTCTGAGTATTTTTAGAAGAGATGAGGAAGTTTTAGTTATACTGCGTAAGGCCCTCATGTAGTATACTGGTATAATTCGGGTCACTTGCAGAAAGTCCCTATGTTTAGTTCAACTGAATAAGTAGGTGTCCTTTAAATCCTGACAGAGTGTTTTGTCTGTTTGTGTTCGGCAGTTCCTTGGTTGTTCCTAGTCTGAACAAGACTTGTAGATTGTCCAGAGATGGAGTTATACTTGATTACAGCTAACATTTTGGGCACTGTTTCTTAGTGGCCCTTTTTGATGGATGGCTGTCTTGAACCATCTCTTTTTTTCTACCTGTACTTCAGATCAGTTTCAATGAGTTAAACGAACATAATCATAGACAATTCACTGCAATAATTAGTTACACTAATATGTGTTTTCTGAGGACCTGAAATGAACGCCTATATTCTGTTCACATTTACCCTCATGTAAATCTAGCATTAATCCATTTATTTCCATAACATTTATTTGGATTTGAACAGATATAATAGGAAGCAGAATTAGAACTCTTAATGTATAAAAAATCTAGGGTTGGTGAGTTGTTTGACAACTCCGAGTACATAACTCAGTCAACTCCAAATCTGAATTCACTTCATGACAGGGCATCTACGTAATAATGTTTTGTTAATGCTTTAATAATATTTCCCAGTAGAAATGAAAGCTGACTGACTGAATTTCACCAACATAAGGCTGATAATTTTTACCCTTGTCAGCTGTGCTATATTATAGTTACTTCTCTAGGAATTCATACTTGTGAATTAATTCATTTGATGTTGTCTTCTTCCTTTGCTTTTGAAGCAGAGACACATTTCAATCCCAATAATTTATTTTGTATTACAGGGATTGATGTCATTCTCACTGAAGTCAATGGAAGATTCCCATCGCCTAAAACAATAACAGAATTGAGCCCATACTTGAGATCTTGTGACTTTTGACCACTAAGTCACCAGGATCCATTTTTTATACTGACAGTATATTTTAGCAAAGAATAACACTCTATTTCAAATACTTATTGTAGGATATTTAGTATAGAAGTTGTGTTACAAAAGTGGGTCAGTCAAGTTTCTTTTTATCCATATGTCTCCATCTCTTGTTAAAACTGGGAATTAATTGATGTATTTATAATGTTTATCTTTATTTAAGCCAACCCCCTCAAAACTGTATCAGATGTAATATTAGATTTGTGTTAGGAGGTAAAAATTAAATTAGGGCCTTGTTGCACATTAATTCTAGGCAGTTGCTTGAACTCTTAACCCCTTGGATTATCCACACACTAACACCTGAAACTACTTTTAAGCACACTTTAGGCAGTTTATAGTTTTGCCACTCCTGGGCAGGTTTATGATTGATCTGCATTACCCAGCTCGTTTTCCATTAATGTGTGGGCCCCTCGCCACAGATAAACTGCTGAAGTTGCAGTCCTCCAGCATCCCAGGATGCAGTGTCCCGTATCCACTTCTTTAATTTATTTCCTCTATATTTCTTTTTAAATTCTTTTAAATTTTTTCTTTTTATTTCATCCTTCAGTGGCTGACTTCCTTAATTTTATCACCCTTCCCCCACCCGTTTCCTTTCCATCTCCCATTTCATTACTTACCCACATCCCATTAATTCTCCACCTCTCAACTTCATGTTCCTGCCCAACCCATCTCTCAAACCCCCACCTAGAGCAGGGATGGAAACCTGTCCTAGCTTACCAACCCTGTAGGGCCCTCGTAGCTGTAGCTCCTAGCCAGGCCCCTGCTTGCCAGCCCTCTAGTGGCAACTTATAGCTGTACAGACAGACAGAGAAGGGGGGCAGCCAGAGAAGATTTTTAGCCTTAAGTTGTGACTGCTCCAAACTTGAGCTAGCACTAACAGTAATCAACATCTGACCAGCTTGAAGAGCAATGTGTAACAAAGCCTTTAGATATGTAATCATTTGGCTTACCACATGTAATGTAAATCCTCTCATGGCAAATTACTCTGATTAAAGAGTCTTCATGGGGACTAGTAACTAAATGTGTCAGTTTTTTAAAATAGTATTTAAATTGTACAAATGTATCATATTTATGGATGATTTTTTTTTGTCATATGCAGAAGTTCAAGGAAGTTAGGCAGTATAAGTTGCCCTTGAGCTCCTGTGCACAGGATACATGTATTCCTGATAATAGCGTGGAGGAGTACCTGTTTCTGTGGAATTCTACTCCTCTTCTCATGAGTGTATGAGCACAGATGGAGACAGGGTAAAGCCTTGGTCCTAAGTCTGCTCTGGCCAGTGCCACAGGGGAGATAATCAGCTACTGGGATAAGCAGGAAGCAAATTACTTCCTCCATAGAACTACTGGTCCCTCACCTTGGAGTAGGTAGTTGAATTCCTTATGCTGTTGGATAACACCTAGTGCAAAGAGGCCAGTAAGCTAAATAAATGAATGAAAAATATCATAATAAGCTGTGAAAATATTTTTACTTATTTTTCTGGCATTGGATTTATCCTTGCCGTGAACATTTCCCCCTCTGGTTTAGAAAGGAATTCTGCCTGAAAAAGTTGCTTGTTCTTATTAGGGTTCTATTCAGTTTAGAAGAGTATCCATTTTGACTGGCTCTGAGGAAGCAGATTATATATTCCAAAATGTAAGATCCAGCTTTTTGACCACATAATAACCCCATTTCCTAGTTACAAGTCTTAGGCTTCAGAGTAAGCCTTACAGGCTTCAGAGCCATGAATGATATACCTATTCCTAACAGGTAGCCTGCCATTTTATGCAGTTGTGAAATGCTCAACTGTGCATTGATTGGCCAGCCCCTTTTCCAAGTTCAAAACCCTTCTCATCTGGAAGCCTTTGTATATATTGAGAGCCAAAGACAGTATTTAGGCATATTGGGAGAAGAAGAATCCATCATACTAAATGTAACAGTCTGTGCTTTACTTATAAACAATACCAGAACCTGGGATATGATTTCCTCCCCATGTTCCATTTTGTGTGACTCAGCTTTGAACCACCTTATATTCAGCATTGCACCTACTAGGCATAAATTAGACCTCAATCTTGGTTCATAATTCTTCACCTCTGACTATAAAAATCACTCAGATCCTGCTCCTGTTGCCATTTAAGGAAGTCCAATATGTATTTTGGCACTGGCTGTACACTATCTCCATTTCTAGAATGCTTTCCTGCCGAACCTGAAACTAAGAAATGAGCCTGTACATTTCAGTGTCACCTCCCTATGGACACATCTCCATGAGACACATTAATGTGCATTAGCCTAATATGTTACAGGGGTGTAGGTTGTAGCCGTTTTGGTCTAAGGACATAGGCAGACAAGGTTCCTTGGGTGAATCTGATATCTTTTATTAGATCAACCCAAATAGTTGGAAAATAATTATTAAGCAAGCTTTTGGGTTCAAAAACCTTTCGTCAGGTGAAGGTAGTTGCAGCAGTTGGTGTGTGCCCTTCCTGGATGGAATGAAATTTTCCAATGAAAATTGTGTGCGCCCATCCAGGTGCATCCCATACACTCCTGTTGCTGGGAGCCTGCAACAGAGCTGTGGGGACTGAGAGTCCCAAAGCTGATGGGGCTCTCAGTCTCAGCTGCACCACATGTTCAGCTGGGACTGAGAATCCTTGCAGCTGACAGGGTTTTTGGTCCTGGCTGCATATGCGGCACAGCTGGGACCGTGAGCACTGGCAGGTGCTGGACTCTTGGTCCTGGTTGCATGTGGTCCCTGTGGTTGGGAGCCCTGTCAGCAGGGGGGGCTCCCAGCCATGGAAGCCTGCTTCTTGCTAATGCAGGCGGAGCCCAGGATTGTCCTACAGTAGCAATAAGACACATGTGGCATGGTATGTGGCATGACTGTATGGATCACACATTAGATCCAATAACACCTTTACCTGCATATGTAGAGGGGGCCCTAGAGCAACACAAATACTGTTCTTTACTAAATGCTTATGGCAGAGCCACAATTATATTCTTAATCAATAGTCTTTTAAAATGTATAAATAAGTTCAGATATTGTAGAGCAATTTAATATTAGATTTCTAGAACATTTATTTTAGCAAGACAGAGTGCTTAAACCTCTTCCCTGAAGTGGTGTACATTCCCAATGCTTTCTCTTTAATAGGATCAATAGTCTTTCTGTTTATTTTTGCATACATTTTGATAATTTTTCTTGCTGTCTGGTTTTAGCTTGCACCTTGGAAACTTTTGACCTTCAAATCTGAGGCATCATTGTGGAAAGAATTGTTCAAATCCCTCGCCTACTAAGGGCAGAAGTTCTGAGGAGAAAGAAAACACACACAAATTGTAAGAAAAATAAATTCACAATCAGTGTTTTTGCCACACTTACTTATAACATTCCTTAAGGGTTCATTTCTATGGTACAATATAGAAAAAAATACTCCACAGAGAAATATGCATGCCTTGAAAGGGGATTTTGTATTTTAATTAGTTTAAGATGATTATAATTGCCAAAAAATTAAGAAGTTGCTTATAATCTAGGTTAATATATGTGTATATATATATATATATATATCAATCAAAACCAAGCCTTTAGAAATGTAGACACATGTATATATTTTGCACATATTTATATTAGTTATGAGTCAGGACTGGAATAACTTATCCTGCCTGTAGTGTCATGTGAAATGTTTAGAATGTAAATTGAAACCAACCAATTGTATCCTTTCCTTAGAGTTCACCAAAAGGTTAAAAAAGGAACTGGGGCTAAACAGACATTGGGCAAGACCATTAAACAGGCTAGAACTATTTGCAAACATGGAGAAAAGTCTTACTGGCACTTCATTAATATTGAAGAGCTTTCAGTAGTTGTCTCTGACATCACTTTATGGAGGAAACTGCTTCTTTTTGGAGGAAACTTTACATTTGCCTTCTCGCTTGGAAATAAAATTGTTCCTGGACAGACATGGGAGCAAAGAGTGGTCATAACTGGACTGTTGTTTGAGATAGGGTTAGCAGGGTTTTTAAATGATCAACTGAAACCTTTGGCCTGGTAGGAAGCATAAGGCATCGTGAGGATGGTAGGTATTAATGGATCTCAGTTGCCCATTGGAAAGTGAGAGGAAAAAGCATGACTGTTCTTATCTCTTCTCCACTCGTTTGTTTGCTACCATATTTCTCTGTTTTGTGTGATTCATTGTGTTTATGTTGCACTCATCATGAAAGTACTATGAGACTCTCAGTAGTGCATTAAGCAACATGACTGTATTTTCTTTTTAGAAGAAAGGGTAAGGCAGGGAGAGCATGGTTACAGAAAGTGACCAGGCTGCTGTAAGACGACCCTGAGC
>NW_005842117.1:1423409-1428946 GCF_000455745.1 Alligator sinensis | reverse complement strand
GTCTTCCTGCCGAGAATGTCACCCACTTAGCTGGCTGCTGGCCCACTTAGTCACGCCATATGCACTCTTTTACAAAGCTATGAGAAAACATAAGTGTAAATGTCTGGGGAAAAAGGTCTAAGTTTTCAGGATCAGGTGGTTCCCCTGGGCTAGCAGGTTTAAGGTTAAAGTTGAAATGCCAAACAGATTGAGGAAGCTAATCCTCATCATATCATATGCTCTTAATTAACTACTTCCCTGTTGTTGCAGTAGTGGCAGTGTGTGTCTCTAGTACTTTTTTACCTATGGCATTTAATATAGTGTTGGTGTTTTGGGAATTGTTCCTTGTTGTCCTGGGTGATGATCTGCATGTTCTGGGGGATTCTTTCAGTTAACAATTGTCTGTGAATTTAGGGGACTGGACTAGAAGACCCAGTGGTTCCTTCTTATTCTCTAAAGAATTCTTGGAAGCATAAAAAACATTATCTTAGATATCTAATACAAAATCACCGGAACAATGGCCAGAATGCTTCAGATAAGTGGGAAAGAGGCACACAGACTATGGCAGTCATCAAATTGGTAAGTGAAAATACTTCCTACTCCTGGAGTCATTACCGATCTCAAGGACTTTTCAGGGGGATATCTTTCCTTAATTTAGAACTGTAGGGCCTGGGCAGTTATTAACCGTTACATGTGCAAATGAAAGAAGTAAACCAGTGATGTAAATTCCTATACCACCATAACTTTAGCCAGCTGAGTAAAGCCATAAAGTCAAGGGTAAAACAGAACTAGTGTAAGTTATAGTGTTATGAATATCATCTGTCCACAGTTTGTTCCAGGGTAGCCATTTCCTCAATGCAAACAGGATACTGCATGCTCCACCACTGCCTAGCGGCAAAGCGGTGTAAGAGTTTCCTTCTTGGTGTAGCTGCTCTGTGATAGATGAGCATCTATCCTTTCATGATCCTGATGGAACTTACAACAGTGGAAAAAGAAAGTGTAAATTATACTAAGGTCCCTAACATGGTGTTTCAATGTTAATTTAGTAGGTAAATTCTTCACAACGGAATGATTTCTCCGTGACCAGATGTCTGTGACTGTTTTAAGTAGCAGATCAGAGACAGATCTATTTTTCACCCAAACTGGGGTTAAACAAGGACGTGTCATTGCCCCACATCTGTTCTTCATTTATTTGACAATCATCCTGGTTCTGATTAAGGAGTGCCTTCCTTCTGGAATTGACATTGAATACTGAATAGATGGAGGACACTTCAATCTGGAACATTTTTGCTCACCAGTCCAAAGTACTTAAAACAACCATCCTTGACCTTCGGTATGCCAACAGCTGTGCCGTCCTTGTGGCTCGCCTCCCCAAATTACTATTAAGAGAAAGACCCTGTAGGTAAGTTGATCCCTTCCCTTACCTTGATAGCTGTCTCTCTCAGGGAGTGAACTGACAAGGGGATCCAGCACAGGATCCAGTGTGCAAGTGCCTCCTCTGGGAAGTTGCTTTGGCATGTCTTTATTCATTACAATCTTCAGAAAGACACCAGGTCTACCATGTAGTCATCATCCTCACCCTCTTCTATTGATGTGAAATGTGAATAACCTACAGTCATCTCAAGAGCCTGGAGAAGTACCATCAATGATGCCTCCAGAAAATCCTTCACATCACTGTACAAACTCCGGCATGCTTGCTGAAGCCAATGTTGCCAGAATTGAGTCAGTGATCCTTAAATACCAACTTTGCTGCATCAGACATTGTGTGAAGATGCCTGACTCCTGAATCCCAAAACAAGTGCTCTACTCCCAGTTTAGTAATGGCCTAAGATCTCACAGTGGCCAGAGGAAACGCTACAAGACCACATTGAAGGTATACCTCATGAAAAAGTGTGCTAACATCAAGACTTGGGAGGAGCTGGCTGCCAACTGATTTCAATGACACTACAAACTCAACCAACTGGCAGCCCAATTTGAGGTAAAGGGTCTTGCCCTTGAAGCAGAGAAGAGAGCGCAGAGGAAGGAAAAGGAGAGGAATTCCAGCCTACAGCCCTACTCTTCTTTGTGGGAAGGCCTGCAACTTCTACAGACAGGTCTATGGCTAAAGGATTGGACTCCTAAGTCACTTCAAGACCCATCAATGAGTTGTAGTAGAGGTAATCTAATTGAGGGAATGCCACTGTCACTTATGAACTGCGGTAGGGCTGAGATTAGGGAGGAGTCTGGCAAGTATCCCCAGCATTGTGAAAGTGCAGCTGAATGCTCCTTTCTCATCACCAACCACTTTGCAAAATACACTATTTGCTGCCCACATGTACTCTGTAGACAGCTCCGATTTAAAGCTGGGAAGAGGATATTTGGGCACTGATCCTTTTGGGGACACCGCCCCCAAAGGACAAGAGCTTGGGGAAGGGAGCAAAAGAAGTAAAGGAATTGTTTCTGTGACACAGATGAAGTTTTCCATGAAAGAGTGAGGAGTGGTGGGGTGAATGACATGTGCTGATATTTGTTTGAATCTTATATATTCTAAAGGTCAGATAAATATTGACTTAACAAATCACGATTGTAATTAATATTCTTCTGGGTACAAAAGGTTTGCAAATAATAATTATGGTTGTTTATCTACCACCAAAAGCCTGGAAATCACTATTTAAATCCTTACCCCAGCTCTGCAGTCTACCATAACAATTTTTTGCAATGAGAGATAGAAGCTTCTCATTTCTTACCACCTGAGCTACCTTAGGGTCACATTATAGCCTGGCTTACATAAGGATACATAGGAGCCCCCTACATGTGAGGGATAAAATGCTTCATTAATTCTCCTGACTTTGTCCAAGTGAATGGCTGGGTATAATGGTTGGCTTCTTGGCTTCTCTTCCCAGAACCCTTGGTGAAGTGTTGTAAACCTGTCAGTGTTTATTCCCTCCCTGGTGCAGTGTGAGACCTGGAAGCATGTTGCTACAGTCCCTTTTGCTCAGGGACTCGTTTTAACTTTCTTTCACTGTTGGGTTTTCCCCTGTGATTATGCGATTCAGAACCAAGTTCTGCTTTCACTATTTGGGTGTGTTTCCTATTAACTTCAGCTGGCACGGTCCCTTTGTAATTGAGAACAGAATTAGTATGGTAGTATTTTAATAATAGCACTAATGTGATAAGCTTCTTGTGCTTTTTTGTATTAGCTTTAAGACACAATTCTTAGTTTGAAATAGATATGTTACATTATATTTATTTTATTTATTTTGCTTTTAAGGCACTGTTGGAATAAATACAATATTTACTGAATCCCATAAAAATATGGAAACGAATTTTGAAGCCACTATCCTTCAGACTTCTCTATTAATAAGTGAATAAACTGAGCATCTAGTTTAAATCAATGTGTGATTGAACTGATTTTCTAAATGCTCACAAAGAGAGCAGTCAGAATAGGCCAGGCCTGAATTACAGATGTGTTGAGTGTAGGCAATAACCAGATACAGGAACAGAAAGGGTGAAAGTTTTAACTGTTTAGACGTTAGTTGTGGTAAGATGATAAGGAAGGGGTGCCCAGAATGAATTATTTTGGTTTATGAGCTTGTAGTCACCCGTGGTGCCAAAACAGGATTTCAACTGAGGAAAAAGGCTAAAGTGCAAGAAAAGCAGTGTATATTAGTCTGGGCGGAGTATTATCCTACTGTGATTATACTTCCACTGGTACCCAAGCTGGCTCTGAATGATTTAGTTTGAGTATTTCTGCCTGGCACTACATTTGCATTGCTCACCAGGATAGAGAAAGTCAAATTGGTAGGTGGACCAAGTTAGTATAGCTGTAAATAAGGAGAGCTAGGAGGCACTGCTTGCTAGTGGGAGGAAGACAAAAGAGGTGCTTATAGTTTGTAGTGGATCAGGAGGCCAGTGAGCAGTCCATAATCTCTGCTCCCAAAATGGCTTGAGAGAGAATTGGGGCAGGGCCTATGACAGGGCAGGGTCAAGCAATGTGGTAGCATCCCCTGACAACCTTTGGACTCATGCCTCCTCTGGTTCCTTGAGCCCTTCCCTCCCCCTTGCCTGCTACGCTTTTGATGATATTTGAACTTGGAAATATTGGGAGACTGCCCAGGCCCAGAGGGAAACCCCTTGTCAAGTCTCTCTCTATTGATGTCTCCTGATACCAGGTGCCCTAAGGGCTGCATTTGTGGTCTCTGACCTTCTCTACAGCCATACCCATGCCTTGCAGATGTTATAAGTCATTCTCAATGGGCTTTTTACTCTAATTACTACTTGGCCCTTTAGCCTTTGAGTCTTTGTATGAGTGTTAGCCTTCTGGGCCTCAGCTCCTTTTATCTAGATGGGTTCTTTTGCCTTAGGCCCATGGCCGGGGGCCTCAGCTTCTGGACCCAGCTCCTTTTTTTCCTTCTCTTGGGTTTGGGCAAGTTGTTCCTCCTGTGTCACTGCCCTCTGGTTGGGCTTACTGACATGCCCCTCTTCCAACCTGGGGCTGTCATCACCCAGCTCAGAAGGGTCCTGGTTCTGCTCCAGGTTTCCCAGGTGGTCACTCTCCCTTTGGAAAGTTAAGCTTCCTACCAGGATTTCATGGATAATACTCCTTTCATAGAGCTTGACTCCTGGTCACTCATCCACCCCTATGGTGTGCCCTTATCTAACCCCAGCTGCTGCCATATCCAGGTCAGGTAAATCAACGGCTCTCACAAGTGTTTGTTCTTAGGACTAATGAGCCATTCTGTCCTTCATGCTGCCTCTTAAGTTTATGGTCTTCAGCCCTTATCTTGGCTGTTTGTTGGCTTACACAGCAGCCATTTCAGCAGTGTTTCCCCCTTTTCAGTAACAGGAGCCTCTGGGTCCCTGTTATAGGGCCTCAATGGTCAGTCAACTTCAATTTCTTAGTAATTGAGCAAGTTTAAAGAAACAATAACAGTAACTCAGGGGCTGAAAGTATCATGTGATCTGTTATGACTGAATAAACGTGAAAATAAGTCAGTCAATAATAGACTATCCCTGAATCTATGTACAGGTCTTAAATGATGAAAGTTTTGGACACATTTTTAAATTATATTTTTTATAAATTTTTGAAAATTCGTATTGATGATGAGGGCTGGCTGCCCATGAACTCTTAGTTACCTGACTAGATTTGAAATTCTCCAGATTTAGGTATTGGGTATGCAGTGACTCTTAAAAGAGCTTATGCATCATATCCTTATTCTTATATGTCCATTTTTTATACCTGAAAACCCCATTACTTCTGTTTAGTCTAATACATTATTGATTCACTTCATTTTGGAGGATCTGGTTTATTTTTTCTATCTTTTTAATACTGGCTGTATTTAATAAACCCTTGATTTTTTTCCTCTGAAAGAGCTCATAATACTTTTGTTAATTTACATACATAAATCATTACATTTATTCACCTCTGTTATTTACCCATCTTTAGGTGTAATTTTATTATGTAATTTAAGAGAAACAAAGGATACTGGCTTTTTGTTTTCTAAAGAAATGGGCAAGGCTTACTCTTTTCTTTTAAACCCACACCTCTACTTCCCAGGAGAGTGTACTAAATCATTATC
>NW_005842117.1:1409323-1423378 GCF_000455745.1 Alligator sinensis | reverse complement strand
CCTGCTGAATGCAAGATTCATTGGGTACAAGTGGGATCCTGACCCCCTTGCCCACATAGAAATTCTCTTCCCACTACGTTAGCTTTTTAGCCAGTGCTTATCTAGTGTAAAATAGATACACAATCACTAAGCCAGAGTGTTTGGATCTCAGTTTTGGACTTGGATGCCTACAGTGAGCCAAAGTCCTGTTTTAAATATCTACATCTTTTTTTGGATCTAGGTCTAAAATCATGGAGTCTATATATATATATATATATATACCTAGATCCGTAAAAGGATGATGGCTAGCTGAAGCAAAACCAAACATATTAAGTTGCAATTTTTTGGCTTTATTGTCTTTAATTACTATATTACAAATATCTTACAAAATTACAATGAAAATGAATTATGCACAACAGTCTTTGTAAACACAAGTATCTCAGCTTTCTAGTATATGACTTAGCGAAGCTTTTGACAAGTTGCCTCTGATCCAGCAATGAGTCATTCATCTGTATTTCTGAAGTCCCACATTATGGAACTGGAGCCCCAGTCTCCATAAGAAGCATATAGCCTATTTAACAGGGCACTTTAAGAGGGAACAGACAAACTAGAGTAGGAGCCAGCTATAGGTGGTTAGCTACTCAAGGAGTACCCTCTGGGGGCGCAACCACATGAGCGCACACATGTGTCTTGCAGCATCTCAAAGCCCTTTGAGATGCTGCAAGAAACATGTGGCGAAAGGAAAAAATGTTTCATTTTGTGGAGGGCAAAATTAGACCCCTGGATATCCAGGGGTCAAAAAAAACCTGTGGGGTGGGGTGGGGGGAAAGTGGAGGTTCAGTCCTCCACAGAGACACTCTGGTAGCCAGTCAGAGCATCTCTATGGCTGGCCCTTGCCCCAGTGCTGAAGCATGCTGCCTGCCCATGCAGGGCAGACAGTGTGCCAGCCACAAGGAGCTGGATCTGGGAGCTGGATCCGGGCTCCTGCTGGTAAATAGCAGGTGTGGGGGGCTGGAGGCAGGGGGGACCCCTGCTGGCCCTGCCCACTCCCCCAGCTCCCCGGATCACTGCCCCCCCTCGCCCCATCCCTCACACGTTCCCCCAGCCCTCACTGATCACTGCACCCCTTGGCCCCATCCCTGCCTGCTCCCTGATCCCCCCCATCGTTACCTCACCCAGCCCCATCCCCTGCCTGTCCCCCGAGCACCCTGATTGCTGCCCCACCCGCCCCACCCAGATCCACTCACCAGCAGAAGCTGCTGCCGTGGGGGTCATGGGCCTCATGGCAGAGCCCCCCCATGCATTGTGGTGCCCAGGTGACAGCTGCAGTGGCCCTAGCTACCTGACAGTGTGTGGAGCCATGTAGTGCCCTGCTGACCCCGGCCACACCTGTATGATGGAGCAGTGGCAGTGTGGGTGCCAGGCAGCCGAGGTCAGTGCCTGCTGCCCCATGCTGTGAGGGTGGTGCTCTGCCAAGAGGCCCCAGCTGTGACCGGTGCGGGGTCGGGGTGGGCCAGCCTTTGGGGGCTGCGGGAGCCAGTGTGGAATGGGGCAGGGTGGGGCAGCAATTCAGGGGACTGGGGGAGCAAGCAGGGGTGAGGCATGTGGGCCCTGCAGGGGGGGTGGTAGCCCCTGCGAGGGCCATGTGGGGAACCCCTTTTGGGGGGCTGTAGCCCCTGGGGCAGTCTTTGAGTTGTGTAGGGGGGCTTCACCCTGTGGGGGGCAGGGAATGCACCCTGTCTGAGCAACCCCCCTGCACAGTCCCCTCACGATCTACCCACACACCCACATCCCTCCATAGCCACCCACATCCCCCCACCTTCCTTTTCACCCCCTCCTGCAAACCCCACATCCCCCCAGCACACACCCTGCATGCCCAGCTGCCTGACAGGATGAAACCTGCTGCCAGCAGCGGTGGCTGCAGGGGAAGCTATCCTCACATCCTGGTTACTAAAAGGGTCACAGGGAGCTCTAACTGCTCTATGGTAACAAAACCAAAGGCAAACAACAAAACATATATGTATTTAGAATTCATTTTATTATGATGGTAGAGATACTAGTAGGCTTCCAAATTGCTTTAACATTGTAGATATATCAATAAAAAGTTTGCCCAACTGATCGGTGTCTCTCTGTCTCTCGCTCTCTGTCTATATATAATGGTCTTTTTTTTTAATTATGGAGGAACTTGGATTTCGGGGTATTTCACAGAGTGAGTTTGGTATTTTTTTCAGGGATTTTTCAGTTTTCAAATAGGGAACACCAGAATTCCTGCTAGGGAGGCCAGTGGCAGGACCCAGGCAGAGGAGCCTGCTCAGAGCTGGCACCTTGGTCCCAGCTGGAGGTGACTAACAGTTCAAAGCAGGCCACCATACCCGGAACATTTTCTGGGCAATAGCAGCACAGATAGCCAAGCAGGGGGCACACATGGCAATAGTGTCACACAAAGGCCAACTCTGCTGCCACATCCCACTGGCAGCTGGCCCAGATGCCTCTACTGGCTGTACAGTCCCAATCCAGGTCTGGCAGGTGCACAGCAGGTCACAGCCAGGCAGCAACCCCCACCTGCCAAGCTGTTGCAGTGGGTAGAGGATGCAGGGAACTCTCAGGGCTGCTTCAGCAGTCCAGCTGGCACAAGGGGTAGTGGTCCCAGGTACCAATTGGCTGGGCCCCAGAAGCTCCTGAGAGTGAATAGCCTTGAGATACTTGACAGGGCAGCTTTTTGTACTGATAGGGCCAGGAAAGGGCAGTTTTTTATACCACTGGGGACAGCATAGGTGCTGGACCCGGGCTCTGGCTCCCCTTAGCTGTAGATCCAGGAGGAGCCAGGCAGGATCATTTTGCCCCAAGTGGTACAATTTGCCCCACACCAAAGTGCATGTCCGGGCATGTGTGCTAAGGCAAAAAGCCCCGGCTCAAATTTGCAACACTTTTTTTTGAGCTGCTGCAAGCACACATGCTTGCATGTGTGGACGCATCCTGGCAGTTTAAAATCCCGAAGACAAAGAACAGGGATCTGGAGTAAAGGTGAAGAAACAGTTCACAAGCATGAAACAGACTAAAAGCTAGATGAGCTCCACAGTAGGAATGGGCCAGAGGAAAAAGGTTCTCCTACAACCCAGAGAACAGCTATCAGTTTGGTTTGCTGATCTGTTTATTTTATTAGTAAGGAGTGTGCTTGCATCTTAAAAAGGATCATCTGAAGAGCCCCCTTGGGAAAACGCCAGGCTGCCAATAGGCAGCAGGCTCACTAACCCATTTACATCTATATTAATGTATTTTTGATTCTACCATCTTGTTTGATGGTTTTGAAAGTAAAATTATTCTTGTTTTACATGTAGTCAAAAATACTACTTAGCAATTCTTATACTTAGGGCAAAATCCTTCCATGAAATGTGCTGGGTAGATATAACATCCAAAGCACAAGTAATTTCATACCTCAATTTTAAGACAGGATTGGAAGTTTTCCTGATGCTTGCAGCACTAAGTGGCTGCTTCATTTGTATCAAAGCATATAAAAATGAATTTAGCTATGGTCAATTCATTTGACCATAAATGGTCAAATGAATGCATTTCAACCCTGTATATCCAAACTCCATCTGAAATAAAGGCCATGGTAGACATCAAATATATTTTATTTTTTGAGATAAATATTTATTTTAATCCATTTTATGTAAAAAGTTTCTGTCCCAGGCTCAAGAAGGTTTGTCCTTTAATAACTATTTATTTTTAAAAGAATGAAAAAGAAATCCATAATCCAAATGAGGAAGGAAACAAATGCAGCTGGCCGGATGTAATGTTAACCCACATAACTTTATAAATCAGCCACGAGATAGGCAAATATTATCTGCAACTCTTTGTCTTTAGGGACTCCAACAAATCATCCCAAAGGTATCACACATCTTCCTTGAGAAAAGAAATGAGCTTTGAAGTCGTGTCCTGAAGGTCAACATATTCAGGCAAAATTGGACCATGGTGGGGAATCTGACTTCTCAAGTTTAGGATCCTCCAGTGATTGCTCTGTCAGCAGCTGCCTCTTTTTTTAAATGAAATTATTTCAGCTTGAGTGCCTTTGCTGACCACAGCCGTGGTGATACCATAGAGGGAAAGGCTGTCTTGTACATAGGCAATCCCTAAATTATTGAATGATACTTTCTTCCCCACACTCTCATGAGTGCTGTTTTGAGGATGTATCCATTCATGTATGTGAGGTACTCACATGCAACACTGATAAGAGCCACATCAAAATCTCTAAAGGCCCAAAGATTAATTTCTCAGCATAAATATTGCCAAGAACATGAAAGAGCATCAAACCTTGAAAATGCATACTTGGTTCCAAAAGGAGAGAGGAATTTGAGGAAATATCCCTTTCAAAGTAAAATCCATTAGCATGTTAATAACATCCCCATCCCAAGAGGTCCCTTTTCCCTGGTTGCATTGTCAGTATAGGCTATTCCTTTTACATCCAATTTAAATTTACATTAATATGAATTATAAAGAATATGTGGAGGCAAAGTCATAGTCTGTCTGAAAAATTACATATTCCCTCCATCTTTTGCTGTATGTAACACTATGATTAAGCCAGAGGCAGCCTGAGGAACTGGAAGTGAACTTAACTTTCCTGAGGCTATTATTAAAGCTGTTCTGTTACAGTACTATTTGGTATGATTCACTGGATATAGGAATTCAGTTCTATGAATTGAGAAAGCTATACTATATAGTATGGGTGGACTGCACACTCCCATCATTTTGCATCTGGTGCACATTAGATTATATGTGTTATGTCTGCGGGATTCTTTTATCTAAACCTAGTTTTCAGTTGGGTCGACATACATGTCTCCCTTTATCTCCATGATCTTTTGGAAGAGAGCAGGCTTGTCCCTGGTTCTTTCCTTATCTGTGATTGAACTCTGCTTCTGTATGAATATGTCCTTTGTCATCGGATGCTGATGATGGATAATGATAATTAGATGCTGCATGGGGCAAATGCAGGGTTTTGTGGTGAAGTAGGAGAATATTTGCTCAGAAGTGGCACACTTCACCAGACTGGTTAATAACAGCATGCTCTGGTTTGGTCTGTAGTTCACATTCTTTGTTTCTGTGTTTTGAAGTTGGACCTTAACATTTGGAATGATAGGGTGCACAGATGGCTTTGATAAGCTAAAGTAATCTTATCAGGTTAAACGACATCCAAAATGTTGAAGGGATATTTCTTTGGTGGTCACGTAAAAAGCAAGATCTGTTATCATGGCATTCTTAGCTTACTCAGGGCACAAGAAATAAATCTACTCAATGCTGGTCTGGAGGAACAGCAAAACATGCAAAATCACAACTAAAAATAACCCATCATTTACGTAGGGAGAGGATCCAGGTGTTCAAAACCATTCCACACTTAGATTACTAAGGGGATAGCAAAACAGCACAGTGCATATCAATTAGAGATACCCATGCTAGCTACCAGATGCAGTAGAGCCAAGATAGCTTTACTCTATTGGAGTAAATTAGCTTACCTGAGTAAATGTGCCTGCTAATGTGGCTATAGAGCTTTCACTGTCCAAACTATTTTTTTAGAGCTAGAACGCTTATCTTTACCCCACAGTGCACTGCACTGTGCTACACAGAAGTAGTCTAAAATCAGATTTGAGGAACAGATACAAGACTTTTAGGGAGATCCATTGCCATACTGGTGTGGAATAGGAGACATTTTATTTCATTATCTTGGGAACATAAGATGAAGGACTGGAAGAAGCTACTAAATCCAACCCCTGCTACTACAGATAATCTTGCTACATAATCTCTTTCATAATCTTATTAAACCCTATCCAAAACCTATGGTTCTGGAGATGTGAATCTAAGCCTTGCTCCTGACTCATGCCAAAGGCCACTTCCAGTTAACCCACCTGTAAATGGGTACCTGGTCATGTACAGTGAGGAGTTAAAGGGAGTTGGATGTGATGTTTCTTTGTATGTGCTATTGACTCCAGACATTGGCATGCCCTAGCCATGACAACCCAATAATGTTGCAAGATTTGGGAGGATGTTTGACTACTTAAGTGCAGTTGATTCAGCTAAAGTAATTCTCATAATACATTAATGGCTTTTTTGTGTATCAATTGGAAAATTCTAATATTGAATCCTGCTTTATGATGGTTTAAAAAGAATCCAATAATTACCAAAAGGAAAAATGCTCAAAGCTGCATCCTGACCACATAAAGCTGTTTTTTAATTTTAAACAATTTTTAATCTTTTTGTATTGGATTACAAAATATAAACCCTCTCCTCCTTTACTCTGAATAAGGGTAACTAAAATGATACATTATAAAACATATTATAGAATTAAAAATTAAAGGGATTCAATGAAAAATAAGTTAGTTTGGGGAAAGCATTACACTGTCTTATAGTTTAGGACTGTTACAATACTTTACTATTTTATTTTGGTATCAGTGCAAGAGGCAAGGATTTCTTAGGGTGATATCCTTATTGGACCAACTATGTAGTTGGGATGAAATTGCACAAGCTTTCAAATTTAAGGCAGCTAGCTTCTAGGTAGTACTTTCTTAGGTGTCTAGTTTTTTTAGATAATGCTTGAGGAGCCTTTGCATCCCACCTTTAGTCAAAGACTCCACTAAACAGCAGAGCATATGGGAGTTATGCATGGCAATGCTAGTGTTGCAGCAAGTATGTATCTTGGAGGATGTGGACCTCAGCAATTTGCTGAAGGTCAGGCAAGAAATCTGTTGAGAGATGGGGTTTTAACCATTTTAGGCAAGTGCCCTTATGACTAGAGCAGCGGTTCTGAACTGGGGATACATGTATCCCCAGGGGGTATGTGGAGCCTTATTAGAGGGCACGTGAGATATATTTCATACACTATCTAACATAGGTCGAAGGGCCTAAAAAAATAATTTCCCATTGAAAGGAGGTATGTGAAGTGTCACTCTGAGACCAAGGGGTACATCGACTGAAAAAGGTTCAGAACTGCTGGACTAGATTGTCCTTCCTCCCATCCTTCTTCATAAACCTAAGTCCCTTTGAAGCAGTGGCTGATGTAGAAATCAAAGAAGAGCCCGAAATCTTAAAAAAAAAAAAAATGAAAAGGAAGGACTTAATTCAGGGATCAAAGAGAAATATTAGACACCTAGCATAGACAAGTAGAAGAAAGTATTATGATTCTCATTTTTGTCTCTGATTCATATTAAGATCCTGTCTGGGTAGTACATGCCTTTTGAGTATCCAATGCTGATTTGATCCCCTTATGTGAAATTGTATGGCCTTACTTAAGTGCTGAAATGTAAAACCTGCCCCTTTCAGTTTTAATGTATTCCAATGCAAGAGGAAGCTATATAGTCTCCAGTACTCTGGTATATATCAACAGAAGCCAGGGATCAAAGGTTTCAGCAACTAGGTAAAAACAAAACAAAACAAAACAAAATTCCTTTTGTTTTCAAAATTCTCCATAGACCTGCTTTAATCTACCTCATATAACCTCTATTTCTTTCAACGCTCACTTAACAGCAGCCTTTCAACACACTTAAACCTCTTGATTCTACCGATCCATAGCTCCATCTTCTTGAATTTCTGGCTTATTTAAAGCCTTCTAGAAAAACAATCTTTTTCCTTTGCTGATACCTTTTAATTTATTTCCCCCTCATCTATTGTATTATTTATTAGTCAAATCTGTAACTGTATTATTTAAGGCTGTAAAGTGCTTTTTAAATATATATTTTAATGCATCATCAAATAGTAAATAAAACTCTATTGCATATTATTGTTCATACCTAGTACTTTCTACAACAATATATAGTAACTGCAACTGTCAAATTTACCATGCTAAACCATTAAACCTATTTTGCTTGATCTGTGAAAGCATTATATCCTTTATGTCTCTCAGTTCTTCATATGTTGACTGTGTTGTTCTGTTGAGGTCAGGGAAAATACAAATCTTTTCCTACATATAAAATATGCCTTTTTTATTTTATACTTGTAACACATTTTCTCCTTGGTCTTTTACCTCCCTAATATATACCACACTTGTGTCTTTGAACTGTTTCTTTCCTTCTAGTTTCTCTTAAGAAGGTAGCAAATTTTTCAGTCTTAGTAAGTTATCATTGTATTCAAGCAAGTTTGGGTGGTTAATGTATCATCTGTACCACAAAATCAGGGCAATCGTAGTAAGAGTAATTATAATGTACTGTTATTAATAGTACTCAGAAACATACACCCCTGAGTGCCTAACAACAATAAGCAAAAACACAGCTTTTTTTTTTTTTAAAGCAACATAACCCAATAATCTCGAGGACCGATTAAATAGAAATAAAAGTACAAATGACATCCAATTGTACCCTAAATTATTAATGAGTTGCATGCAAATGGGAGAGAGAGAAGATTTCTTGAAGTTTTGAGTAAAAAGTTCCCAGAATGGTTCCTATATTGAGGAAAATATTCCACAAGCATGGGCCCTCAACAGGCACAGTTTTGCTTCCAAATCTTTCAGGCAGCAGTTGGGTTGTTGTTGGTGAAAATAACTCAGATTGTTGATAGGACCCATATCATTTAAAAGGTAATAGTATGTAAGATTTCATTTGTGCAGTAAACCTGGGTCTCTAAACATCTTATTAATCTGTCCACCAGCAAATTACAAAACAGAATTTTTAAAAATTGGTATTTAAATCTTTGACCACAGAGACCTGAGCCTTATTCAATGACTGTTTTCCTAAGAAACATTTATGTCAAATCAACTTTTAGATATGCTGTAATTAAATCTGATCCAATGTCCAGGGCACTGGGGGGGGGGGGGGGAATAGGGGCACAGGGTGGGGCCTGGTAACTCAGGGAGCCACTCAAATGGGATTACTCACTATTTCTTGATCCCAGAAGAGGAGGGAGAAGGGCTGGGGAGGAGGGAGGGCAGAAGAAGGGGACTGTCAAGATCTATCAGGCAATAACATTTTGCTCACAGGCCCTGCCAATACTAATTCAAGTAAGTGGGAGTTTCTACATTGACTTCAGTGGATTTTGGATAGGACTTGTAGTGTGTTTTGATAATATATGATCCTGCCCATTATTCAGGGGACCTGTTTTTTGTTGAGGTATATGGAGACGGCATTTGACTCTCAAGAAATAAACTTAATAGACTCATCATACTCAGCTCTGTGGGAAAGATGTGGAGCCAAAGGTCTGGTCTTGGTCCACCTCTAATTTTACAGATTTCCATCTGTAAGTGACTTGCTCAAAGTCGTACAGGAAATCATCACCATAACCAATAATAGAATTGAACAGGTCATGGCTTCATTTCCTAGATGTTCTGTCCTATGTTAAATCTAACTGTAACAAAGGTACAGGACTGATAAAACTATTAAAACCATTTGACTCTTCTGTGGAAACTTTTCCAGTTGGGTGTATATTGATTTGATAACAAAAATATTAGAGAATATTATGAAATGTTGCAATCCTGAGAGAGATTTGACAGGTAAAGTTCTCTTTGAAACAACCATTTTTTTTCTCCTGCTAGACACATTCTGTGAAATGAAAATAGTATGACAAGCAAGAAACCTTACACCGTTCTGCCGTAAGTGCTGGAAACTGTTATTCTAAACTTCCTTTCTTGTAGCTGTGTCTTTTAACCTTCAAAGGTTTCCACACCATTCCTAAACATTTCAGACAGGAATAGATTGGCTACTATACATTTAAATGGTTTTCATTCTTTGTGGATCATCTC
Organism: Alligator sinensis; assembly: GCF_000455745.1. NCBI lineage: Eukaryota > Metazoa > Chordata > Crocodylia > Alligatoridae > Alligator > Alligator sinensis. The sequence goes on along the minus strand of NW_005842117.1, from coordinate 1,413,684 downwards.
AGGGTTGGCCAAGTATTTAGCTGTTTCAGATTTCCAAATAAAGTTATTCTACACATTTACATGTGGATCACAAATGTGATTACTAGAAAAATAGTAATAATATTTTGCACACCTATTTGGGTTGATTATTCAAAGATCTCTTAGTAGTCAGGCAATGAAAGATTTCAATTATTAAACTGTTATTTTTTCACAGTTTCAGAAATGTATCTATTCAGTGTTCTTTTACAGATTAGTAATATGTAGAGCCTATTAGTTTAGTATGTTCTCAATTACCTTTGTTAATCTTTGTAAAGGTTTGTAAAGCTGTTTTGCAAAGCAGCTGAATATAATTTTGAATGTTTCTCTATGTAGTTGAAGCAATTGCTCGTCGCCTGTCAAAAAGAGGTGGCATTTACTTGAAAGCATCTTTCTTGGTATGACAAGTTGGATTGCTTGTGCAATGCCAGATGTGTACAGAATACAGCATACTTCCAGGTTAGTGGTGATTCATTACAAAAATGTTACTTCATAACAGATGGTTATTAAAAGCAAGAATGAAAACAGGTTTCCTAATTTTATATTCTGGTTCCAGGTATTTTTGTCTAAAAAAACCCTGTTTATAACTTAGAGCTATTTATCTTTTGGAGCCTCCAAAAATGCAGCTAACATTATCTAGGTGTCTTGGGGGTCAAAGGAGCCGTACAATTTTAGTATGAACTGGAATCAATTGAATTATATCTAAGCCTGTTAATCAAAGATTATGAGTATTATTATTACTAAGTGAAACCATATATTTGAAATGAGTACTTAGTATGTTTTAAATATGAAGATCTCCTTTAGTACTTGCCAGTATCTCAAGCATAAAAATAGCTAGTGGCATAATTTGGAGGGGCATTTGAAGAATTTCTATGCTCAGGCAGTGACACCACAGTAGTTGCTCTTGTTTTGCTAAAAACTGAATTCAGAGACTTCATCCTGCCTCCTCCATGTATAACGAAAATGCCAGAGCCATGGGGAAAAGGGCTGGGTTCTCCCTCTCTCTTCCTTCCTTTCTTCCTTTCTCCCAGCTCCTGCCACATCCTGGGTCCTCACCAGGCTGCTTTTTGCTTTTTTCTTTGTGTGGGAAGTTGAAGGTGTTTGTCACATGTATGATTGGATACAGCAGAGTAGGAATCTTTTGTTTATAGAGGGCTTTGGTCTATACGACCATGTGGCCGATGTCCTGACTGCATAGCGGCATGTTAGGCACAACGTGTAATACAGTGAAGGTGTCTGTCGCAGGCCTCCAGAAGAGAGGCATTCTGTGTCACTTTTACTGTACCCCCAACTCCAGAAGCTGGGAGACAGGCAAGGGGTTGGTGCCCCCCACCATTGCGTCCCCAGCCTCCAAGCTGTCCCCGTCTATGATCACATGCAACAGGGTTGCCGGCATGACAACCGGAGCAGGGTCAGGCTCTCCAGCAGGGGACCCCAGCACTGGCTGGGGAGGATCCCAGTGGAGATGTGGTGTCCTGAGAGGCCCCCTTCACCTTCCTCCCAGCCCATTGAAAGGGACTCGTAGGAACCCACATTTTATCTCTGTAGTTAGTATACACATCTTTTTTTTCGTTCCCTTAGCTTTAGCTTCTGAAATTAACCCTGTCCTAGCAGTAATAGCTCCTCCTACACCCAGCAGCTGGCATGGGGATGCCTCTCAAGACCTCCCCCCTATCCATGGCAGACACTCCTCCCTATTTAGGGGTCAAGGTCTGCATAGGTGCCCTGGCTGGTCTCCTTGTGTTAACATAGTCCCAGTGATTTACCTGAGCGCTGCCACCCTGGTCAACAGGGTGTGCATGGAGGGCCTGGACATCGCAGGCGTACACTATCTTGTCACGCCCCTAGATACCCAGGCTGTGAGGGTGGTGATTTCCAATGTGCCTCCACATGTGTCCAACCAGGAGCTGGCCAAGGGACTTGAGGCCTATGGGGTTCCTACGAGTCCCTGTCAACGGGCTGGGAGCATTCCGGCCTGTCCCATACAAAGACTGCCACTAAGAAGAAGAACAAAGAGAGGAAGGTGAAGGGGGCCTCTCAGGACACCGCATCTCCACTGGGATCCTCCCCAGCCAGTGCTGGGGTCCCCTGCTGGAGAGCCTGACCCTGCTCCAGCTGTCATGCCGGCAACCCTGTTGCATGTGATCATGGATGGGGACAGCTTGGAGGCTGGGGACACAATGGTGGGGGTCACCAACCCCTTGCCTGTCTCCCAGCTTCTGGAGTTGGGGGCACAGTAAAAGTGACACAGAATGCCTCTCTTCTGGAGGCCTGACCCGGGGGGTGGCAGAGGAGTCTGCTAACCTCTTGGTCATATCCCAGCCTACTGAATTGGATGAGGAAGCTAGTGAGATGGAAATCCATCTTTCTGACTGTTGGAAGTGACCTCAAGAGCAGGATAGCCTCTCTCGCCCCAGGAAGGTGGGAATCACTCTCTTGGAGCCAGTCCTCGACCTGGATGATGAAAGGACGCTGATGCGTCTAGACATTGAGGGTGCAGACACTGCGTCCATAGGTGAGCTCCCACCTGGGGTGCAGCCTCACCGTGCTTCTGTTGGACATGTCCAGTCCATGTTGGCAGACTCGCCCTGGGTCAGCCCCAACTATGGGGGTCTCCTGGCCTTTTTGAAGCAGACCAAAGGACAGAAGAATGTACCGGGACACATCACCCAGTGGTGTGCATATCCTAAATTCTTTGTCAAGGCTGCCAGAGCTGTGGCCAAACTTATGCAACAAGATCTAGGCACTCAGCAGATGGCTTACCATCTGGAGAAGCTTGCACAGTGGGTGAGAGATGAGTAGGGACAGGAAGGGTGATCCCTAGAGTTGAGTAGGGCATGATAGGCCTTCCCCAACCTGTCTCTCTTATTTTGCTCTACTCTTGGGTGCTCACTCTTCCATCTACACCTTACCTCACTCTTCCTCTTCCATACCCGTGACCATTGGCGCTTTTAACATCAATGGCTGTCGATAACTGGTGAAACTGAAAGCTGTCCTGGAGCTCCTGCACCAGAAGTGGCTGGGGGTTGCCTTCCTCCCGGAGACACATTCCAACAGGCGCAACCAGGTGGCTTGGCACTCTGCCTGGCAAGGCCACTTGTTCCTGAGCCATGGCACCAACCTTGGTGCCAAGGTCATGACTCTCCTATCACCACAACTACAGCATGATACGGTGGTGGCATGGGAGGTCGTTCCTGGCCACCTGATGACTGTCCGCATCACCCTAGCACAACACCATCTGCTACTTGTCAATGTCTATGCACCCACTGATGGCCAGGAGAGGGTTGCTTTCTTTGAGACCTTGGCCACCCTCCTGCATGATGTTAATGAGGATGATGGCTTGCTCCTCATAGGCAGGGACTTTAATTGCACCTTTGATGCCTCGTTCAACTGCATGGGGCCTGAGCCTCACCTGCCCTCAGCCCTCAAGCTGCAGTCTGCCCTGGAGACTGCAGGCCTCAACATCCAGCGAGCCCTGCATCTTGATGCACACCGGTACACCTGGGCCAGGATGAGTGCCGGTGGTCTTACCATGGCTTGCCTTGACTGCCTTTGTCACCAGGCACCATCTGCCACTCCTGCACAGTGGCTGCATTGTTCCCTCGGGCCTATCAGATCATGGCCTAGCCTGCTGTGAACTAAGCCTGCTGGGGAGAACCTGTGTATGGGTGCCCTATTGGTGCTTCAACATCAGCCTGCTTCAAGACTTCTACTTTTGGGATTGCTTCACCCACTTTTGGTGGGACTGGGAGGCCGCGAGACTGAGCTACTCCTCAATTATGGTAGAATGTGGGCAAGGTACAGATCTGGGCCTTTTGCCAGCAGTACACCCAGCTGGCCACAAATGAACTGGGCGTTTATAGCCGAGAGCTGGAGGAAGGTGTGACAGAGCTCGAGGCGACTCTGCTGGCTGCCGGCAGTGATGCAGTGCTGTGTGAGAGCCTCTGATTCTGTAGGAAATGCCTGCATGACTTGGCAGAGAACACAGCCTGCAAAGCGAGGATCCGCACCCACTGCCATGAGCTGGCGGAAACTGATGACCCGGCCCGCTTCTTTTTCAACCTGGAGCGGCGGAGGGCAGCGAGCAAAGCCTTGGATCATCTCAAGACTCCTGAGGGCCAGGTAATTACAGAACCGGGTGACATATACAACCATGCCATCACCTTCTATCGTGACCTGTTTGCAGCTGAGCCGTCGTGCCCTGAGGCCATGCAGGAACTCCACGAGGGCCTACCGCGCCTTGATGCCCTGGAGGTGAGCGAGCCTGAACGGGACTTGTCCCTGGAAATGCTGGCAGCCGCCAGAGCTGGCCTCACCTCCGGCAAAGCCCCGGGCCTTGATGGGGT
>NW_005842117.1:1331600-1409254 GCF_000455745.1 Alligator sinensis | reverse complement strand
TCTTGCCGATCAGCTGCCGCCGAGCGGTGCTGACCCTGCTGCCCAAGAAAGGAGACCTTGGCTACATTAAGAACTGGCAGCTGGTCTCCCTGCTGTGTGCGGACTATAAGATTCTGGCCAAAGCGCTGGCTACCCACCTCTGCACAGTCATGGCCTCTCTCACTGGCCCTGAGCAGAGCTACTGTGTGCTGGGCAGGACCATTCAAGACAACCTGTTCCTGCTGCGTGACCTGCTCATGGCTAGTGAGCTCTTTGGCCTCGATGTTGGCCTCATCTCTCTGGACCAGGAGGCCTTCAAACGGGTGGGCCATGCCTATCTTTTCCGGACTCTGGAGGCCTTTGGTTTTGGGCCCCTCTTCACCGGGGCCCTCCGGGTCTTGTGCCAAGACATTTCCAGCCTGCTCAAGGTGAACAGTGTGCTTTGCGCTCCATTCCCTGCATGCAGGGGCATTCGTCAGGGGTGTCCACTGTCGGGCATGCTCTACGCCCTGTCCATCGAGCCGCTGCTACATACGCTGCGGCACCACCTGAGCGGTATAGCCCTGCCATTGGCCATGGGCCCGTCCATTGGCCCTCCTCTCCGGCTGTCAGTATATGCAGATTACGTCACCATCTTCCTTAACACCCAGGAAGACGTGCGGGCCCTGGCAGATTGCCAGCGTGCCTATGAACGTGCCTCCTTTGCCCGCATCAACTGGGCCAAGAGCGATACTCTGCTGCTTGGCACATGGATGGGCATGCCCCCCACCTCCAGATTTGCCAGGGGGCCTCATCTGGCACCACGAGGGCCTCAAGGTCTTGGGCGTGTTCCTGGGGCCACCGAATTTCATGGCACACAACTGGGACAGCCTTGAGGAGGGGGTGGAGGCCCGCCTGCAGTGGTGGCACTGGCGCCTGCCCAGCCTTTCCTATCGGGGATGCGTCCTCATCACTAACAACCTGGCGGCAGCGACCTTGTGGCACCGGTGCGCTGTGCTTGACCCACCACCAGATCTACTTGAGAGACTCCAGTGCATCCTGGTAGATTTCTTCTGGGATGGGCGCCACTGGCTTCCGCGAGCTGTCCTTCACCTACCTGTCGCCGAGGGGGGCCAGGGTCTGGTTGACCTGGTGAACAGGGTGGCAGCCTTCCGCCTGCAGATCCTTCAGTGACTGCTTTACAGCAAGGGGCACCTGCCCTGGCAACAACTGGCGTGCCAGTTCCTTTAGAGGGTCGGAGCCCTTGGCTTTGACCGGGAGCTCTTTCTGCTGAACACCACACTCCTGAACTGGGCGGTGCTTCCAGCCTTTTACTGCAGTGTGGTATGAGCCTGGCAGGCCGCTTTCCACCTCCAGCCTCAAGCCCAGACCCTGTGTTTCCCGCAGCTGCTGAGGGAGCCTCTTGTGCACAACTCAGCCCTGTGGTGCTCTGTGCTGAGTCTGGCCTCTGCCAGCCTCACAGCCACCCTCATCCAGGCACGTGTTCTCCGCCTGCACCATCTCCTTAAGCCTGCTCGGTCAGCCTGGCTCTTCCCCGAGGCACTGGCCACACGGCTGGGCATGCGCTCCGTCCGTAGCATGGGCCATCTCCTGTGGGACATCCGCGCCGCCTTCCCACAGGAGGCGGCGGCTGCCTTGGATGAACATCTCCGGGCACGCCAGATCCCCCGGGCCATGGATGCCTCGAGTGAGGCTTTCTCTCCGTTGCCAGTCACCCCGGCTGTGGCCGCGGAGTTGGCTGGTGGGCCGGGCACTCTGTTGCGACTCCCCATGCCTCCTGATTGTGACATGGGCTGTCCCTGTGCTTCTCTATCGTAAAGAAGCTTGTATGCCTGGGTGGTTTGCATCCGCCATGCTCAAGTGTTGGCGGGCCACCCCGATACACCGTGGCGATGGAGCCTGGGGCCACCAGATTCCCCACTGGCCCACCCGGCGTGGCGCACATTGTATAAGCCACCAACTGCCAAGAAGACTGATGACCTGCAGTGGCAGTTGCTGCATGGCATCCTAGTCACTGGCACATTTGCGTGCCACTTGGACCCAGCCGCCTTGACGGCCTGCCCCTTCTGCCCTGGCGGCATGGAGGAGGATCTCTTTCATGCCTTCCTGGACTGTCCCCACCTGTGGCCGCTCTTTGCCACCCTCAAGCTGCTGCTGCGGGCGCTGGGCAGGAGCCTCTCGGAGACCACCTACGTGTGCTCCTACCCGTACTGGGCGGCTGAGCGGGACGCCATCTGCCTGGCCAACTTCTTATTGGGCCAGGCCAAGATGGCCATCCTCAAGAGCCACCGCAACCGGCTTGCCGGCACCCGCACCGACGAAGCGGCTTGCCGGCACCGGCTCAGACGATGCCCTGCGGCTCTTTGGCCTCCTAGTGCGGGCGTGCCTCGCTGGAGTTTGAGCACGCTGTGCTCCAGCGGGGGGGGTGCCCACCTTTGAGGCACTCTGGGCCCTTGAGGGAGCACTGTGCCACGTGGAGGACGGCCGTCTCAAATACACGCTCTGACTTCTTGACCAGTCTGGGCGACCGGGCAGGTGTGGTGGCGGACTGTGGCTTCTGGCTTGTGCCGTGACCTGGGCCCTCACCAGGTTGCTTTTGTTTTGCTTGGAGTGGGATGCTGAAGGTTTTTGCACGTGTACTATGGGACAGGGAAGGGTAGAACTGTTCGTTTCTAGAGGGCTATATGGCATGTTAGGCACAACGTGTACTACCGCGAAGGTGTTTGTCATGGTGTGATGTTCTGAATGTACTGGAATGGTTTCTCTTCTCGCGGTGAGTTTGATGGGGTTTTTTTTTGCTTTCTGTACCTGACCTTCCCTGAAATAAAGTAGTTAAAAAGTCAAAGTCCTTCCTTCCTCCCTCCCTTCACACCTAGTATAGTTAAAAGCAATTAATTAAAAAAGAAAAAAGAAAAAAACAGTAGTACACGAGTGTGTGTCCACTGGCACATTGGTCAAACTGGTTCATATGGATAGTGTATTGGTTCAGATTCAAGGAAGGAATTTAATAACTATTCAATTTTGAAAAATTGTTCATAAAGCTACTATATTCATGAACATAATTTTTGGAAGTTCCCCATAATAAAATACTTCAGGTAACCGCTGGTCAGAAGAACTTTCCATTCTTTCCTTATAATTATTGACTGTGATTTGTTCTGCATACCTGCCCAAGGATAATAAGGCAGAAGAAGTTTGGGTAGATATGTACCTTACGGACTTAATGAATGAGAGAGGCATAAACTTCTGCGAACCACTGGCTTCACTTCATCACATTTGATGAATTGAGCTGTGGCTTATGAGAGCTTATGCTTCTGATTCAGTTAGTTTATAAAGTGCCACCTCTACTTTGACTTCTGCCTGAGTTCAGACTAACATGGCTACCTACCTCTTTCTGAAGGATAATATGGGGAAGAATAAGAATCTCTTCTTCTGTCTTGACTGCTTCATGTTTGGAAAAAAAATGCATGAGTCAATGGATCCAGTATGCCTGTTTGTTTTTCTTTTCTGGAACAAGTCGGCAAAGATGGATGTTGAATATGCAGCAATCACTACAATGAATTGCTGAATAAGCAGTAAGAACATAGCAATTTGCTACTGGGATAGGCCAGCAACAACCTATGTTTTCTCCACCCACAAGAAGGCAGTATGTGAAAGGGAAAACTATCTCTGAGATCTGTCACCGAGGTCCCTGCTGCATATTGCATTTATGTTACAATTAAGGTGTTAATCATGGCATAAAGCTGTTATATAAATCAGCCATAAACATGTTTTAGGTATAATATAGAGCATTTATTGACTGATTTATATGGCACTTTAAATTGAACATTGAGTGTGTCTGTATGCTGGCGTCTCCAGGGCTGATGCCTGACAATCAGCTAATCGTCAAAATCAACCATGGACAGCCCTAGTTTCCAACCTGCATGCTGACAATATTATCAGCAATGACTTGGGGTAGCCCATCTCCAGGAGGCAGTGGCTGCCCAGCGCTGGTGCCAACAATAAGCTAATTGTCAGCAGTGGCCCCTAGGGCAGTTCTGGTTCACCAGGCCTAGGGCTGCTGTGTGTTGGTAGTGGGGGGCAGGAATCGGAGGCTCCTAGCGGGAAGCTGTGGCATGACTGTAGTGGTATCTGAAGGGCTTTAAAACCTGTGCCTTAGCAAAAGAAACTTAACACTTTTTTCCTTTCACAATTAATGTATTGAGGGATGCTCACAGAGTTTGAAAATAACTTTTGATCCTAGAATGGGTGTGTTAAATATGGAAAAATCCTGGGCACTTCACAGCCAATGAATAATTGTCTCCTACCCTTACTTGGAGTCATCAGCCAGATCCATCCCTCACAAAAGCATGAGCAGCAGCTAGAGCACTTGAAGCTGAATTTGGATTCAGTGGATTGGATCAGCAGCTGCTCCACGTCTAGACACTTGATTTTGTTCTCCACATACTTCCAAGATACTAGTCTATGCTGCACAGAGGTTAGTGAGTCTTTTCAGTGGGCTTTGCATCAAGTGCTTGCTTCGGTTTTGTATGGTGTCCAGGGTGTATTCCTCAAGAAACAGTCACTGGTTTGGCATTTTTCATCCCTTTCATCTGGGGTTCATCTGGGATGTGTTTACATGTCACCATATGGCACACTACGGTGACATAGCGATCACGTGTGTCTGATCACTAGCTATGTCACCATAGTCGCATACATCCCGGGTATAGTGTGCTGCTATGGTAACACAGGAGTGAAATTTAAGTGTGTGCCGTGCCCATGGTGCACCCATACTGTAGTATCTACCCATACTGTGCTGTGCTTCAGTACTTCCAAAAGGTAGTCCTAAAGTACAGTGCCCTCGCAACATCACCATACAGCAATGTGTAGATACGTACCTGATTTACATAATAAGTGCAATACAGTTCATTTATGTTTCTGCTTGCAGATGTGCATACTCGGGTGGGAAGCATAACACAAATGAATTACTTATAAATGTTCCTTTCACAGCTTGGTTCAAGAAATATGTTGCAGTAGCAGGAGATTATAGCAACCATCAGTTATTCTTCCTGATTAATTTTGCCTGCTAGTGTTGAGCTGTCTTCTTTATCTCTAACCTGGTTACCATTTATTGTCCAAAATTTATTTAACAATTCAGTGACAAATCATATCATAAGCTCTTATAATCAGATGGTGTGAACAGCCGACAGTGCTATTTGGAAGTAACTTATTTAGAATCAGTATAGAAAATATAAACAAGCACTGCTGAAAGCTTGCAAAATATCTACTGGTATGCTAAGCCATAAAAATATTCTGGCAATAACATTTACAAAATAGAACCAATAGAAGGATCTTATTTAAAGGGAATTATATATATCTGCCTCTTTTGCCTATTCCCTAAATAACTTCTCTTAGGAGCTTCCACAAAACAATATCAGCAGATTGGTTATCCTGGTACTGTTTTCTAACAATGCAAGCATAGTGCTATGGTTTGTTTAATTTTACAATATATGCTATTGCATTAATTAAATACTTTTGATTAATTACTTCATGTTAAGTGCACAAACCTCAATCATGTCATTAGGCATAGCCCCTTGTTTGTACTACTTTACCAGGAAAATTTTGTTTCTTAAGAGTTTCCTGGAAGACCTGGCAAAAATTTTCAGATTATTTTTTTCCCTCTAAAATTATATGGATTCATGTTGTCTAAGACATTTTCACAAATTTTTGTTGACCTTATCAAGTCAACTGGCCTTACCAAATCAGCTGGGTTAAAAAGGTCACAAAAAGAAAAAAAACCCCAAGGTTTTTTAATTACTATATTTTAAAGATATATTTTAAATTACTTTTAAATTCAAAATGACTTTTCCTCCCAAAATGTATTTGTTTGCTTTCAAGGAAAGCTTGAAAGCAAAATATAAAATTGTATTTCAGGCTGAACTAAATGCTCTGTTTGAGGCCCAGCTAGTAAACTTTTCAGGAATGAAAGTCAATGAAAAAAAAATTAAGTTAATTGCACCACTCTAATACAGTAAAAGTTGCGCTATCCGGCATCTTACAAGCCGGCATGCTCCACTAACCAGCATGCCAGCTTGTAAGATAAAGTGAAACTGGAAGTGCCCACTGCAGCACTTCCTGTTTCTCTGAGACCCCATGGCACAGGGGCATAACAAGCTGTGTGGGGCCATGCGGGGCCCACCTCCCTATCCTGTGGTTACTACCACTGGATGACGATCACTCAAACTAGGTTTCCTCTGGGGCTCCACCCTGGCCTAGTGCCACCCAGATATTATGCCGCCATTTGTTTATCTCAATCTTAACTGGTGTCTCTTCTTTTCTTTCGCCAGCTTGTGTGAATCTAGACAACTGTCTCAATGGAACAAAATCAGCGTGGACTAGGGGACTTCTTCAGTCTCAGGTAAGTCACACAGTTGGTAAGGGGAGAACTTTTTGTATATTCTCTCTCCCTGGTGGTTAAGCCTTCTAATAATAACAACAAAACAAAGTAATCTAAGCAAACAAAAAGAACAGAAGTCCATCTGGGCTGATATGCCCTTTCCAGGGGATGCTGATCTGCCTGGGTGATTTTCCTCTTTAAGTAGTTCAGGTTGGGGTTCCTGATGCAACACTCTGCCAACCCATGGAGATGAGGGCACAGCAGGCATCATAGCTACAAATAAAAAGAAAGCAAAAATAAAAAAAAACAAAAACAAAGTCCGTACCCTAACAATCGGAGCTCAGCTACATTTGTTCCAGATGGCCCTTCTACAGCTTCACTGTCTTGCTACCAACGCTGCTCCACTCTGTGGCATCTTTCTGTCCAGTGTCTCACAGCATAATTAAGCTCTTTTGAGCTTAATTGCCTGCTGTCCACTGGCTCAATCTCACTGGGGATGTCCCACCCTGCCTTCAGGGCTTGAGACACTGATCCCCACTCCTTGGCTCGCTGTGCTCCCCGTACGCTCTTCTTCTGGCTTTCCAGGGTCACTCTAGTCTCACGGAGCAGCTGCTCCTGAACCACAGCTTCCAGGGCACTCATCTCTCCTTCATTAGCTCTTGGCAGCTGTCGGTAAGTATCTCTCTTCTTTCCTCTTCTTCACAGGTGATTCCAAAGAGGATGGAGCTAGAATGTTCTCAATGGCAGCAGATGACAAAACAAGGAACAATGGTCTCAAGTTACAGTAAGGCAAGTGTAGAATGGATATTAGGATAAACTTTCTCACTTTGAAGGTAGTAAAGCAATGGAACAGGTTACCCAGACAGGTTGTGGACTCTCCATTCTTGGACGTTTTTAAGACCTGGCTAGCCAAAGCCTTGGCTGGGGTGATCTAGTTATATGGTCTTGTTTTCTACAGGGGTGGACTAGATGATCTCCTGAGGTCTCTTCCAATTCTAATTTTCTACGATCTACTATTTTATAAAATCTTTAGGAAATGAAGGTAGTAGTTCCTTAAAGCCATGGTTCAGTGAGTTTGCCTGAATACAATTACCGCTGGGCCCCTATGAGCTTCTCCAGTTTAATGAGATGTGAGACACTGAAATCTGAAGATTTGAAATGAAGAGGTGCAGAAGTGCAGATAAGTGGTTCTCTATTATATTCCTATCTTCTCTTAACCCCAGGTAGGTTTTTCATGCATATCCAAATCCATGGTTTGATAGTGGTTGTGCCCTAGGAGCTGCTTTAGAATCATGGCAGGTATGGAGCCATATATGGGAACTTTGACAGCCTTTGCTTTTTTTGAAGTTCAAAAATGATCTTTTCTCCTTGACCACATTTCCTTTCCTTCTAGGCACCTCCTTCCCCAAGTATCTTTGCCTTTACACCCTTACTCTGATCCTTGTAGGAGCAAATACATAACTCTGAAACCCTGCTTTTCTTTCTGTATTGTGAATATTTTAAATCTGTGTAAACCATTTAAGTGCTTTCTGTTCTCATTTACAGAATTTGAATCTTGAAGGTCCAACATGGCCATGACAAGAATATTTGGGGAAATAAATCCCTCTTTTGTATCACCTCACCTACTCTTTGATTTGCTTCAGTCCAACAAAAACTGATACTGGCCAGAAGTCTAACAGCTTCAGAAAGGCATTATAATTACACAGGCTTGGTTGGTACCAGATGTCTGTGTTGCTATCTTTGTTTATACCAGGGGTTTCTAATTCATTTTTTTTATTAATGAAATGATTTATAACATATGTCTGCTACAGCTGAGTTCTGTTACCAGTTACTGATTTTTCAAGGTTAACCATATCTATCAGGCTAAAAGCTGTGGGAAACTGTGTAAAAAACATAGTTAGGTAGTTTTCACTGTATTACAGTACATTTTTACATTTTAAAATTTTTGTTAAAATTACAAATAGTAATAAAGGTCACTGGAACAGAAATGTCTTTTAAGAAGCAACCATAATATATCTACATAGACCCTTGCTTTATCATTGTTTAATTTTAATATTGCTGCAACAAATTGAGCTGAGTATGTTGACATGTAAAGAAAAATGAGTGCTCTCTAGAGTTTCAGGTTTGTTTTTGGCAAGTATGCCCTGGAGGTTTTTTCTCTGCCTCGGAGGACTTTAGTGAACCAGAATGAATACAATAGGATCTAGGAAGAAATGTGCTTAATGAACTGCATCACAAAAAGAAAAACAGAAGATAAAAATGCTATAATGTAATGTCCACAAAACTAATGGCATATAATGTATGATAAAAATTACCCTTAAAATAAGCTGGAGCTGTTCCCATCATAATTGAAGACATTTTCAAAGCCATACTTGGAGAGTTAACCTTGGGAGACCACTAAACTGGACAGAAGCCATGTAATTAAAGCAACATGCACTGTGTTGGGACATAGGTGGTATATTTTGTAAACTGAGGGTCCTCTATTCAGCATGCAGTTATATATTTTTGCATGGATCCAGACACACCAGACATGCGCTGCTGTGTATTGCGTTGTGTATGGATGCTGGATGGGCATCTAAAAGACCTTACAGAAGAGCTTTTTGAGCTCTTGTCTGGAAACCTCAAAGGGAGAAAGCAGGGCCCTGGATTTTCATGCAAACCAAAAGACTGGGCATATTGGAATAATCTCTCTCAGAGCTCTTCCAAGCAATATGAAGGTCTACATCTTTTCTGCATACAACTATATATGTAACTCCAAAATCAAGCCTATAACATTTTCACCTCAGCTTTTCCTTCTGTAATACAACTTCCCTAAATCACTCATGTAGGAGTGATTTAGGAATTATGTAGCAAAATGTTTATGATGCTCTATGAAGACTTAAAACATTCTCTAGTTTTTTTAAGAGTTATTATACTGTTCAAAAATGATTTGCATCATGAAATGACATACTTCTACTGTTCTTTATGTTACTAACTGAAGCTATGATAGAAATTAACACCTGACGACAACAGGAAAGGCTTTCTATCTTCAAGGATTATGTGTTTGTTTTCCCAATATCATAGCATAATGAAAATCTCTCTCTCTCTCTCTCTCTCTTTCTCTCTCTCTCAAATTTCTGTGGTATTCCATCTGGATACTTTTTTCTATCTCACAAATCTTAGATCTTCTTTGAATTACTTGATAAATAATTTGTGTACAACCAGTTTTTCCATCTAGCCAATATATTAATTTGCCATGAGTCATCTTGCTGTTGCTATTATAGTTTGTTATTTCATTCACATTTTGCACTTGATTTTGCATGACGTTATTGAAATCTTTATACTGATGGGTCTTGATTGATGATCGCTATAAATTAGGTTTAAAATGGTATGTTGCTATTCTCAGCTTTAAATGTCTAAGTGGCACTACTAATTATGTTATTGTAAATTGGATTTATTGGAATACAGCAATTTGCTCTTTTTAAAATTTCATATCAGCATACAAAGAGAAAAATATGTGTTAGATGGATTCAGACTGGTTTGGGGGTATTGTGTTGGCTACATTTACAAACTTGCAAATATAGATCATAAGCTTTTGTACCTTTAAAAAACTGTATAGCATGTTAACACAGAAACTTCAACAGCAGTAAAGGAGAAAAACATAGCACTGCCAAAAATACCGTACATTGCAATCAACAAACTAAAAGCATGCATTTAATGAAAATGAAGGATTAACACTGTTGGACAGAAATAGGAACTATTGGGAAATACTATTGAAGGTTATACAAGCAAGTTATGACTGAAATATATTGTAATTTTCATCAATAAGATATTTTATGTGGAGGCTGGTAATAGTGAAATAGCTTTGTGAAGTATATAACTGTTCATTAGGAATTAGAATGAGATCAGCACATTTGTTTCCAAACATAACTGAACATATTCTTTGAATCCAATGGTGGCAGTTCTTAATAGCATCTATTTTTCTGAATTATGGTAGGGCTCAAAGTGCGATCTGGGTCTTTTTATGGTGAATGCTGTACAAACACACTCCAAGAAATGACCCTTGTCCCAAAGAGTTTGCAGCCTAATTTGAAATGAGGTGCAGTAAATGCACCTGACAAACAACAAAGAAAGGAAAGAAGTGTTGTGTCAAACCTTACTGTGAATTAAAGTTATAAATTATTCACAGGGGTTGAAAGGGGGCAGAAACATCACTTTAGCCTATAAACTTATTGTGAATAATTGTTATTGAAAGAAAGTGCAGAACAAAGAAGAATTATGGAAGCTGAGCTGATCTGAACTGAAAGGACTGCTGATTAGCAGTTTTCAAAGGGGTTGGTGAGATTACAGAATATTCACAGTCATAGTCTAAATGTTTTTAAGATGAGAAGAAATGTCCATATAATGAACCAACAGATGTTTGACTGGATACATTTTTAGACATTGCTTCTCTGGGGAGCATTTTGCACCTGTTCAATGTCCTCTTTTCATCTGCTGCCTTATCTGATTGTATACTGGAGCTTAAAATCTGATGTTATAGGGAATCTAAGGAGAACCATAGCCTGCTACTCTATGAGTAGGGATGCTCTAAAGAATGCTCAGGTAACTTTTTAGGGTGGGATTAGGGGTACAATTATACCTTCCAATTAGACTGCCTTAAGAGCACTTAAAACTTGAATGATCATACATTAAATTTAATTAAATCAATTTGTGGTCTTCCAGTATCCTAGGAGGCACTGCCTCCAGGCAAACTAGTTTATCCTCCAGTATGCTATCTGCCCCTAGACCAGGGGTGCTTAACTTTCATCCTATGAAACTATCTCATGTGACCCAAGGGGCTCCACACAAGTCCCACAAGGGGCTGGGTTGGAGCCTGGCCATGCCCCCTTCTTCCCGTGGGGCCAGGTTGGGACTGGGCCATGCTCTATTCCCCTGTGGGTCCAGATCAAGGCCCTTTCCCTTTCAGGGCCACATAAGGGGCCAATCTACCACTCACCCCACTTCCCATGCCCACCCTGGGTGCCAGGCTATATCCATCTCATGCCCAGACTGGGCACTATTCATCCAGCTGTTAAAGGAAAATGGTTGAACACCACTGCCCTAGACTGGCAGCTGGGAACAGCTTGGCAACAGGTGGTAGGGGATGGGTGAGTGGGAGAAACAGGGTGAAATGGGGCATGGGAAGGGGTGAGAGAGGGAAGGATTGGAGGGATGGAGAGAGAGGGGGAACCAGATTGGGGTGGGGGGGAGAAGCTGCTAGGCTGCTGTTTCCTCTGCCTGTCAAATGACCCCTGACCACTGAATCACTGTCTTTACCCCCAGATTATTCCTCTGCCACCCCAGTCACCCCTATTCCCCCTATTACCTCCTCCACCCTCAAATCACTGACCTGATGCCCCTATCAGCTGCAGAGTGGTGGAGACACAGGTTTGGGGGTGGTTCTACCTTCTTCCCTTCTCTCAAGGACCCCGCAGATGATGCCAACCCTACATGTCTGGATCCAGCCCCTGCCAGACCCCACAATTGAAGGCTTGTTGGGGGTTGGGCAGTTGCAAGTCCTGGTGCAGGGCTGGATCTAGGTTCTTGGGGATGGCATGGGTTGCAGAGAGGCTAGGGACAGGCAGGGGAGGGGACCACCCTACTACCACTGCCACAGCCACTGCCACCAATACTCTTGCACTGATTGGGGTGGCAGGGAAGTGATCCAGGGTGGAGAGACTGGCCAGGGGGTAAAGGGCTTATCCAGAGGCTATTGGGAGATAGGAGGTGATTTGGAGGGTAGAGAAGGTCAGGCATGGAGCAGACTTGCAGCCCTGACCCACTCCCCTGCTCACCAGCCCTCTAGCAGTGAGTCTGAACAGTGTGCATCAGAGGGGCTGTTAACCCCAAATGTGATCCCTAGTACTTATTAACATTAACACAAACTAGCTTCCCTTAGAATGAGTATTTGCTAACACTAATGTGCAATCTCACACTATGTTTACCTGTGCATTTGGTAGTACCCAAGACCATGGGGTAAGACTCTGACCATAAAGAATTAGTGGGGAGGACTCTAACTGAGACCACAAATTGGAACCACTGGCTTGATGCACAGCTAGAACAATGATGCATAGAACATTAGACATATTTAGGCAATGTCCTACTTTCAGTTTTTTGGTAGTTAAGTCATCCAGGACATAACTTGCTGTTGAGAAGCTTGCTATAACTATAGTGGCAAGCAAGGGGTCTTTCTTTGGGAAAAAAAATCCCAAGTTTCAGAGGTTAAGTAAGCTTTGTGTAGTGAGCTATACCTTAGCTTTTCAACTCACTTAACTAAAAAGCATCAGAAACTTAAATGTCATATGTTTGCTATTCCTAAAGGTCCTAACTATTTGTGCTATAAAAATACAAAGGTAGACAGACTAGCTATGCAATAGTAGTCACCAATACCTAATAGAGTATGAGACTGACATCTGCTGAATTTTTAGCTGCAGATCTATGGGGTGATGAGTAAATTATGCTATCTTTCCCTTCCATTTTAGGATCATTGCTTAGAATCCAACAAATGTTCTAAGAAGGGATATATTGAACATGATATTTCATTTTTTTTCACACAGAGGATTACCAGTTTATCTAGCTGCAGCTAAGGTGGGCAGGAGGCAGATATATGTTGCTGGTGGTATTATAACTAGGGGTCTATCTTATTTGTGATTTCACATTTTTTTTGTGGAAACCATGAAAAAAGGTGGTTCCATGATCCCCATGATTTAGGTGCAGAATCACCAGGAAAAAAAAAATAAGACCTGAAAAAAAATGCTGGCTCCCCAGTGGGCCAGCTGTGGCCATGCCTCACAGCCCATGGGAAGGGGTGAGGATGTAGGGGCAGGTATGAAAGGGAGCAACCAAGGTGGTGACCACCCCATTCACCCCTCGCTGCTGACTGGCTGAGAGAGCTGCCTGCTGTGTAGCCCCACCACTCTCCACCAATCAGCAGTGAGGGGTGGGACCATACAATGGGCAGCCCTCTTGTCCAATCAGCAGTGAGGAACAGGGCCCTCAGGACCTTTCAGTCAATCAGCGATAGCAGGGTGCACGGCATGTGGCCCACATTTTTTTTGTCTTGCCTTAGCTGGAATTAAGCTGATCCCTAATTATAATGAATATAACAAGTCTTTTCATTGTTTTTCTCCTTTTATGCTTTACTGAATAGATTTGGTGAAATTTCTTAAGCTCTTTAATTGTAATAGGGAAACGTATACATATTGAATTGTCATTATTTTCATATTTGCAAAATATACTATTTTGCAAATTGCTTATACTGCCACCTTCTACTCAGTCAGAAAAAGAATTGCTATATTTCATGGTGTACAGGTTGATGAGCTGTAAAAGTCAACCCCACTTTTATGAGCCAGAAAGGTAGGAGTTGCATCTATCTGGTGTATAAGTTGACCTAATTTTTTGGATCAGAAATATAGGGTCAACTTGTACCAGCCTCTGCACATGCCCACTGCAGGTTAGGCACCTGGAGGGTGGACATGTGCCACAGCACCACTTGCAGAGGATGGGGCCAGGCTCGGCACTCAGCTGGTGTGGCCTCATCCCCTGCAAGAGGTGTGGCTTGGGCCATGTCAGCTGAGAACTGAGCCTAGCACCACTTGTAGGGGATGGGGCCATGCCAGCTGAGTGCTGAGCCTGGTGCCACTTGCAGGGGACAGGGCTGGGCTTGGCACTCAGCTGGCATGGTCCAGGCAGTGCCACTCACAAGGGATGGGTCCGGGCTCGGCACTTGGCCAAGCAGCATCTCCATGGTGACGGCAATGCCCGCAGGCTGCACTTGGGTTGGGCTCAGGTCCTATGGCCTCCAGTGACAGGGACACTGTTGGTAGGTGAAGACGGTTGTGTCAGGTCAGGCCCAGGCTGGGGTTCAGCTGGGCAGCGCTGGAGTGAGGGTCAAAAGTATTGATTTTATGTATAAGTTGAGGTGGAAATTCAAAAGTAAATATTTTGGCTCTAAACCTCAATTTATACACCATGAAATATAGTACTCATCTGGCGATGCAAATACCAAAATAACTTTGGCCAAGATATCTATACACATTTGACATTAGTGTACACTATTTATATTTCATAATATTTCACAATGGATAAAAAAAAATATCATTAATTGATTTAAATTCTGTAAGCTCAAAGCAAGGTCCTACATTATGTGGGGCATAGAAAAGTTATTATCTGAAAATCGGTAAGGTGCTGATCCATGACTAGGGTTCCTAAGCACTGTAGGAAAACAAGCCATGACTAATAGAAGATGCACCTAAACAAGTTGCACCCCTATTTCCTACCCCACTTATCACTGATCACCACATAAATGCCTACACATGTTTTATCAACAGAATGGCTATTCTGTCCTTAGATCTGGTCTTCAAAGTTTTCCTGATCTCCCCCCAGCCACTGGATTGCATCACTTGTCCTTTTCTTCTTATATATGCTTTTCTGTGGAGTTGACTAATTAGCTCTGTAGGAAAGTGTCACCGCTTAGCTGCGCACCAGTATTAGGGTGCAGTAAACTAATAAACACTGCCCTAATATAGTGCTGCCAGGGACAGCACTATTTTATGGTGGAGTCATTATGTGAGATCAAACTCATGTGTAGATGGTGGCCATCAGGTGCAAACTGCAGCTGGCCAGCACATCCAACTGGGGGCCAGAACCCCAGCTCCTGCCACCCCTTCTGCTGCCTGATGCTGCCACCCAGAGCCTGGGGCTAACCCCCTGTGCCCTCTGCCAGTCCAGGGCTGCTCCAGTCTGGCTATAATTGCTGTGGTCCTGGGTGCAGGTGTGGAGGCTGCACCTGGGAGCAGTTATCTCTGGCACGAACTGTGCTGGACTTTATCATGACACCTTAATAGTGTATGTAGATGTACCCTGAGTGACATAGAGATGCTGGAGTAGCTTAGTATTAGGCCATTATGTATTTGGAATTTCAGGGACCATAGGTACAACTTCTGCTTCACTTCAGATATTCCCAGTTACTTAGAGGGTTGTGGCACCCAAAGTGTAACATAAAGAAGAGGCGAAGCTCCTCTTGCTTTTATTGAAGTTGGATGGGGCTGAAAATTTGGGAAAAGAAAAGGTGAACTAAATCACTTTTGCTTTTTGTGTCTCACCCCATTGTAGTAAACTCAGTCTATGCAGAATAGAGAATATACCATGGGTTATATAGGATGGTTTTCTACAAGTTGCACAGGATGAAGACTGCTGTTTCTGTTTCTCTGAAATAATTTGAACAGTAATCAAGATGGGCAAAGCTCCTTTGTATCCACTTGCATGGAAGGCAAGCTACTGCAGAACCAGCTGCTAGAATATCTATTCTACACCCTGTCACAGAAAAGCTCGATAGTAGGGGAGACATGTATGCATAGTGTGGGGGCACTATAGTATAGTGGGCTGGATTGGGATGCGAGAGACCTGTGTCTGGCCCCTGGCAAACTTGTTCTGCTCAATGCTTGTTTCCTGCTTGCAAATTATTGCCTCATTTTTTGCTTCTTTCTGTTTCCCTGGAGTTTGAAGCTCCCAGTGGACCACTCCCTCATTAGCTAAATGCCTTGCAGCTGGGCTCTGTTAATATATCTAACCGTTTCCTCGTAAAGGAACAGTCCACCCTATTACATATATAGATAGCTTTCTCAGTTCTTCCTGTATCAGTTGTGTGAGTATGGCATGAGAGCATTTGCTGTGGTGCACATACCAGTCTTAAAGAGAGACTTAGGGACCTTAAGTTTAGTTTTGTCTATTGCATAATAAGTAATAATATAAGAGAACTGTTTCTAAAAATATTGCTTTTTATGGTGTATAAGATACAATTTTATCCTAAAAAGAGATCCAAAATTACAGTGCATCTTTTGTAATGACATATGGTCAAACTCCCCTACTCATGCCAGCACCACAACCAAAAAAAAAAAGGGGGGGGGGGGCATAAAAACTAGATTCAACTCAGCTACAGGGTTAACCTATAATTGGAATAATACAGATCAAAAAATGCTTAGGGCTACCACCATGACTGTAAAATGGCTAGGATAGTTGGGTCCAGATGTCTCTTCAGGGAGATGTTGTGGTGCTGGGGTCCCTGGGGTAGCTGGAGCTGGCCTTGGTGCTGGCATTGAAACTGGGTGGACATCTTTTTACCTCATTAGAATCATTTGCATCCTCAATCACTGAATATGTTGTTTGGGGGTTTATAGTTATAGCATCAGGACAAACAAGAGTTCTGTTTCTCACAGCCATTGCACCATTATCCAAAATTGGTCCGTTTTATTTTTGCATTTAGTACTGGTTTCCATGGCATTTATCTTGGGTCACAGGAACTCTACTCTTGATCAGTCTGTTTCAGCCATGTTTCCTAAATTCTTTTAGCTTGAGTTTGGGTATTTTTTGCACTGTCTGGTATCATTTTTATCTTTCCCTGAAAAGTTCAGCTGTCCTTGTTATTTAAAGGAATTTCGCTCTGGATAGTTTGTTTGTTTTTTCTCAAGAATCTCTCCTATAAACTTAAATCACATGTTCCACAAATGATCCTATCTTTAATTAGAGAATCTTTTATGTTTGTAAAGTTACATGTGAATCTCAGTTCTGTAATGTAGGCATTGCTTCCTTTTCTGCTTGGTTTCACATTAAAAAAACAGCATCTCTCTAAAGTCTCATTCAGTCTAGGGTTATAGCACTCATCACTTAGCGGTTGTTTTGGGCATTATTGATGACTGCAGTGTATTATTCACTTTTCAACCATTTTACTGCAAGTGAGATAGTTAAAAAGCTTTACTGTTATTGTCTTATAATTTTCTTATCCTCCCAAGGTCAGCTTTATGTACATCCTCAATTCTTGCTTCAATTTAATTCAAGTTTGCAAGGTTTTTGGTGTGGAAAACATAATTCCTAATGATTCAGGTTCTTGAATGCTGACATTTTAGCTGCTATTTTGTTTTCGTGTTCCTCATAATCTCTTCCTCGGGTGCTCCCATTCTTTGTGTCACATGTTAGGTAAAAAATGTTAGAGGCCACTTTGTTTCTAAATCTAATTAAAAAAAAATTAATATAACATATTTACAAAAATGGTGCAGCTACATTATAGCTGTGTGCCCCCAAACTGACTTTCTGGTGTCTCCTCTGTTGGCTCTGGATTTAGGACCCAGATATATACCTATAAGCCAATTCCCAAAAAACAAACCTTTAAATACCATTCTCAAGCTATCATCCTCAGATTCTTCCCTCTTGTAACATAGGCTCCTATTTCCTAATATTGGATGAAGATTGACAAGATTCAGTCAAACCATTTAGATCTTGGGTTTACTTTATTTTCTGTATCAGTCTAAACATTCTTTGCAATGCCTCCAGATAATAATAATAATAAAAGAAACATAATGATGGTTAACCAGAAGGGGAAACTGGTCAATTTGTTTTCACTGTCTGAGCTGACAGTGCAGTCAAATGCAAAGGAACTTCAAATAATACATAGCTAAAATGAAAGCTTTCCTGAATAGAAGTTCAGTATTGAGCCCTTATTTGTCCATTTCTTTCTACAATTGACTGTGATTGAAAGTGATGGTTATGGAAAATCACAGAGAAAGTTCTGAAGGTTATGCAGACAATAGATATAAACAGGAAGTAAGAGGGCTGTTAATATATCATTGTTAAGCTAGTAGTTGGAAGCTAGTCTTGTATTTGGTGCAATAATTAATTTTATAAATATGATAACAGACAGCCACGGAAGAGAGCCAGTCCTTATTCAGAGCTTGCTGTAGTTTTGTTATACGTGAATAAGTACTTAACAGTGTTTGGTTTGGCTATGTCATCTATTCCTGGATGGAGAGGTGAAGATTTTTTTTCTAAGTACGTTTTACCTGGCATTGTTCCTTTCCAGAAACTCATTCGTATTTAATGCACACACTGTAATTTTTCAAATACACTGATGGCAAATGTGTTTTGCAATATGGCATGAATCCCACTTGTCTGATGCTTATTTTCTAACTAAATTGTTTTGTTCTGCACAACCTATTGTTTCCTTGTTTTCATTTTTCTTCAAAACAAACAATGCTGCATTAAGAAAAGTGGTATTTTTAAACTGAAAAAAAAATGAACCTCACATGTGCTTCAGGGCATGCTGCACAGCATACATCCTGCTCTGTGTCTACAGATGGCTCTCATTTGGACATGCATACAGTGTGTTGGAACCGGACATCCTGCTTCTCTGTTGCTGGCTCAGTGAAAGGAACAGAATTATGTTTTGAATGGGTTTTGGTTACAGTAGAAATGTGATAGTGGGCAAACTGAGAAGACTCAGGGAACTGAGGGGAAAAGCTGTCTCTCAAACCTGGGGCAACATTGTGGCTGCCCATCTTTAAAGAAACTAGGTGTCAAAGGAATTTTATCTCACATCAACATACCAAAACCTTAAACAATGCAAAGACATTGCTGTGAATGTCTCCTCTTAATGTTGCTACATAAAATGGAAGGCTGTGAATCCACCCATATCCGAGATGTACCATTTGAAAGAAAAGGAGGGTACACTGCATCCTTTCAAAGTGTGGCAGACCTACTCCAAGATAAATATGGGCTCAGTTGGCATTCTTGGCTTCTACTGAAGCACCATTTCTCCTCAATGGTCCATATGGTGTCATGGATTGAAGTAACAATCTGAGACCCAGACAGGTGCATGAAGGGGCCCTGAAATGCAAAGGACAAATACAATAGCTCTTGATTTATAGTTGGGAAAACTTTTGGCAATTTTATAAAATGTCAAACAAGGCAAAAGAAGACACAAAATGAAAATTTGGTGAATTTGAATCAAGCTCATAAGATAATTTTGACTGAAAAAAATTGGAACATTTTTAAAAAGGAGTAAAAGTGATTAGGTACATCAAGGATGGGAGAGAAAAGAATTAAAAAAGCTAAACTAAACTATACTTTTCAATACCTTAATTTTATATATGTATCTTCTTAATATCTTCTGTCCTCAGAGAAATGTCCGTATTGGTTTAACCTGATTTATTTTTTTCAGTTCTGCAAGCTGAAAAGTTCATCTTTACTAGTCTTATAATAAGGCTAAAATGGAAGTTAGTTCTTCAGTAAGGACCAATAATACATTAATATAGTAGAAGCTACTTTATCAGCATATTAATGAATAGTGCTTTTATTTCTATTGTGCTTCCCACAAAGCAGTGGGAAACTAGTATTGCCAAGTCCATCTAAATGGCACACCTAATGTTTTCAGAAATTAGTTCTCTCTAATGTATTCTGATGTGAATGGATGTTTCCTACCTTTAATACTCTGCTCTGCACGTCTTTGTTCAGTTTACATAATGCTTCCATTTCATGCTAGGCATAAGTTTTCTTTGTTATGCCGCTTTATTTGTCTGCCTCCTTTTCTTCTTTTGTAAAAGGGCGATATTAATATTTACTTATCTCTGGCAAAGGATTGTTAGAAAGACCAAGCTATTATTTGTAAACAACAATAACAAATATTTGTGTTATAGGATAAAATAGAAGATCCCAAGTGTGCAAAAAATATCACATCATACAAAAATACGATACACCTTAAAATTTATCAAGAAAATTACAGCATAAAATGAGTCTTTCCATGAGGAAAATAATCCTATTGAAGATAGAAATGTCTTTCTTGACAAAAGCCCTGCAAGGGGAAATAAATCTGGGGAATGCCTCCCTTGACAATGCCTTATCAGATCTTTTCCTGAGAGCGCAGTAAAGCTTTTATAATTGCACCCTGTGGGTATGTCAACACTGCCTCAGTATGATACTACAGAGTTTCATAGTGAGACTCACTATATCTGCTCTACTCATGCTACCTCCTGAAATGGAAATAGTGTAGCTGACTTAATATAGCATTGGATATATGCTAGTAAGCACTCCTGACAAGTATCTAGTGCCACAAGGGCTGGCCAGAGTACTGAAGTGGGAAATAAAGTATGTGGAGCAAGTGCAGCAAATTCCAGTGGGATGCTCCATAGTGCCACAATGGGGTAACATAGATCTCTGTGGCCCTGATCTGAGCTTCACTTTGTTCTCTCCCCTGTTCTCAGGGGCCCAAGTGATGGGCCTCTACTCAGACTTTTTCCAGTTTAGTTGGGATCACCAGCCTCTGAAACTCCTTTTCTCATCAGAGAGAGATTCTTACAGAGAGGTACCTTTTATCTTCTCCCTTGACGTCCCTCATAAGTGCATGTGTCAAGTGACAAGCTTCTGTTCCTTCCCCTGTCTCTGGAAGAAACCACTGTTGAGCCCTAAGACTGAATTATGGAATTACATCTCATTTCCAACTACATGTACATGACAGGCCTAGCTGCAACTGATAGCTGGAAGACGTCGCTTTGGAAGTGTCCAGGGGTTGATCAACGTTATTCAGAACAGCTTCCAAACAGATGCATTGCCTTTTACCATGATGTTGGTACAAGCAGGGAGAAAGGGTTAAAGCTATGTATCTCTCCATGCCTCAATCACAGCTTAGGTCACTGGGCTGTCTCAGGCACTTAATTCAGAGTTTCTTCCTTAATTTTAGAGCCCTACTGCATGCTTGCCTTCTATTCCTTTCTTTTCCTGAGAAGCTGTTGCACCTTTTCCTTTTTTTTTCTCTGGAAAAAAAAGACCTGTCACTCTTGTACCAACAAACAGGTAGGAATTTTCTAGCAAATAGCTCACCGTTATTTTCTTTAGGATTTTATAACATCTCTTTGTCATTTATCATGTTTGCTCTTCCTCCAACAGCTTGTTCTGCAATTTAACTCCATAGTGGCTGCATCTACATGAGTAGTGGACTGCACAGTTTTTCAGGCGAGTACTAAATGATTGCGCAGTAACCGGCGGAACTGCCCAATGCCATCATCCTACAGTTTTTGGCAGATGCTACTGTGCCATACCTCAATACTACTGCACAGTTTTGTTGCCACACAGTTAGTGCCTGGCAATGCTACTGCATGGTAGCAACGAGCTACGGCATAATAGCTTGTTGCTACTGTCGTAGTGTCTCCTATAGATGCACCCACAGTCAGTCAAAATATTATCAAGTAGGTAAGTCAAGAAACATAGAATCATTTATAATAATACTGAAAACTCCCTCATTCTTTACCCACAGAAAGATTCCAAACAAGACTTAGGGAAATTAAATCTTTTTAAACTCCATTACCATTAGTTACAAAAGGATCCTTTATAAAACTGGATGAGCTGTTCTCTTAGTTCTCTTAGTTCCTTTGCATGTCTAAAGACATCTCCATATTTATCAGTATTTCTTATGTATTTTATTGTACATTCTAGAGTAGTTTGTTCACAGAAGTCTATTTTTCCCTGTACATGTTGTTTATTGAATTCTCTCTCACTAATCAAGGCCTTTTCATTTTTGATCAACTATTTGTGGTTGTCATATTTAAAAAATATTGCTCCGTGTTTATATTTTCTTAAGCTAAATATCTTTAGATATGCAAAGGCATTTGGAGAAATCTGGATTAATTCACAGTAAAACTTGTAGGGCTATAGGGTGTATTCTGTACTTTTTTCTTTCTTTCACTTTTATTTTTAAACTACTACTAAAGCAGACCAACCTCCTCTAAGTTCCTTCCCAGAGGAATTAAGAGAACAGTTCATCCAGTTTTATTAAGGATCTTTGTGGACCTAATGGTAATAGAGTTAAAAAAAAGATTTAATTTCCCTAAGTCTTGTTTACAGAAGACTAGTTTCTTACCTATTCCTTCTTGCAGTTTAGTACAAAATGCGAAATATAGTAAATATAGTAAATGAATCTCACTTAACTTGAATCCAGTCCCTGAAGCTCTGCTAACTGCTTTCTTTTCATTATTTTCTGTTTTGTATCTTGGTAAAGAATATTTTTCCATACAGTATCTCGAGTTTACTTAATTATGTGTGTCTGCCTGAATTAATCCATTTCCTGTATTCTTTAATTGGTATATGGTGTGAACTGAATCTAACCCAAAGCTTCCAATGTAACCTGAAGCCTTTTCATAGCCATTTTTTCATTCTTTGGCTACAATTGCCATGATGCCGCTATTTTGTCCTTTGAAGGGAGCCTTTTGCTGTTGAGTCCATGACATTCTAGGTTTCCTATGGCTGAGGCTGAATACAAAGACTGTACACGAAGGGGGTAAGTTCTCTTTACTTCCATACTTGGTTGCTACGCTGCCGTAATATAATGGGGTTATCATCACCTTTAGAAAAGGGGCCTATTATGAAGTGTCAGTTCCAAAAACCTTGAAAACATCACAAACTGTAATGGATACAGTGCTGGCTTTCTGAGTCTGAAGCCAACCTGAAACAATAGCTCTGGTAATTATGGACTGTCGCCACTCATCTCAATGGGCCTGTTAGGGTCCTGCCAACAGTTTCTTTTGATGGAATTAGGTCTTATAAGCCAAATATAAATATTTGTATGCGTGTGTGTGTGTGTATATATATGCCTTATATGCACATATACATATACACTGAATGTATATATACATATCCATATACACTGAAGAATGAACAGTATAGCTCTGATCTGATTAAACAAAAACTTCTAGATTGAGTGTCTTACTCATAATTAATTAAATAAAATGCTTGCCTTTTAACGTAGTTGAACCACCCACAGAATTGCCGGGGCTTCCATCAAAATATACTTTTAGTCACCTCACAGCTGAATTGAGTACTGTATTACAGAAGGATTCATAGGACCTCAAGTACATTCAGATTTCACATGAGAGTAGTGAGAGAATGGCCCCCTGTGAATATCCCAGCTCCTCATCAGGATTTGCACCTTGTTTGTTTGTTTGTTTGTTTGTTTGTTTGGACTGAAACAAGAAAGTCGTACGTGAAATATAAAGTTTATGGAATATGTCCCAGAGAGAGAGAGAGACTTTTGAAAATTGTTTGCAGCTCTCAGTTGCATGCAATTCATGGCCACATCCTATGGTCTTCACAGGAGTTCAGCAACCAGCGCAGCACAACTTTGCACCTTCACAAGGGAAATTATATTTAAATATTCATTAGTTCATGAGATTGCTGTTTCACTTGTATGTTCATTGCTTTTAACTATAAATAATGTAATCTGAAGTCTCTCTCTCTCTCTATCTCAGAATAATAGTAACCTAAAGCCGAATTGTTTCTTTTGTTTATGTGAATCCTTAGGGAGTTTGGTTTCCCTGAGAACATGAAAGGGGAAAGTACTGACTTAACATGAAGGTGCTTCCTTCAGGATTCAGCTGGACTTTTCTTAGCATCAATGAGGCCTCTAATAGGACCTTTAGCAAACTGAATCAATGTAGTGATTTAAACCATATATGTTTGTACAGGCCCCATCTAGTAGTTACAAAGGTAAATTGGTGCTATTTCACTAGACTAAACCCAACTTCTTAAGGTCACTTTCAACTTTTGCCCACCTTTGCACCTCTCAGCTCAGTAGAGTTTCATGGATGTAGCTAGGCTGTAGATCTGACCCTTAAATCAGTTTGACTCTGCAGGGTTTGATGAAAATGATACCGCAGTTCCTATTGTTTTCTCCAGTAACATTGCTACACATAAACAAAACATTTTACAGAAAATGAACTGTGGATTTATGGCACTTATCATCTGGGAAACTTCTGTACTTATTTCTATGTTATTGTTTTTGATTGATACTGAAGAAAAGTAGTTTTTAATCTTAGTTTGCATATTTAAGAAAACAAACACAAGCTGCAGATGCATTTGTTGTAATTTCTTAAAAGGTGCATGTTTTCATGCCAAATGTTGAGAATTTGTAAGAAAATCCTGGCACAATCCTATTCTTGTGAGAGAGAGCATATTTTTAAACAAACAACATATTCCTGGAATATGTATGATTTTTTAAAATTGAAGTAGACTTCTTTGTGGTTGGATGCAGTTTTTCCAAGTAAACAAATCATGAAAAAGTTAACTAGCATTGTAGATTTCCTCTTTGAATTCACTGAATTGTGATAGATCTCTCCCCCAACCAGAAAGACAGGCAGGCAGCCACTGTTTTGCTTAATTGTAATCATCGGATGGTAAATTGCCTAACTTGTAATCATCATTGTATATTGCCTAGAATGGATGGCAGGACGCAAAACTTCTATTAGAGGACAATAGACCAGATTCTAGTTTACCTTTGTCAGCCTATCCTTGTGTTAATCTCCGCTCAGTTTTGAGTCCTTTCTTTAAAACTCTGAGTTTCTGATGGTCAAATTACTTCCATTCCCTGAACTATGTAAGATCTCTTGCCCTGTTATAATTCTTGTGTATTACTTGTCTCAGTACAAATAATAATGCCTTTGAACTATGTAACCCTGGGTGCGATGCTACCTAACTAGTGGGATCATGGGGTACCTGCTGGCCGGTGGCCCTGCTCAGCTCCCTGGGTAGTTGCTGCAGGGTCCTCGAATGGAAAGTCCCCCTTACAATCAAAAGAACATTGCAGACCATTGTAAAACTATTTACAGAATTGAATTATTTACAAGATAACATATAACTAATACAATAAAACAAATAACGTTACACAACATAATCCGGTGATGGTGGCTTAAGGGTTAATGGTTCTCTGATGCACCTTACACCAGGGGAAGGCTTACAAATTAGCCACCACAAATAAGGAATCAATAAACAAATACATTGATACACTGACTAATAAACCATCAAAAACTTATTTAAACACTTATTCTATATCTTGTATGCTCCAGGGTAACTATGAGGACCCTGTGTACACTGCCCCTTGGCTTGGTCTGTCAGGGAGCAGGACTGCTTCTGGGTCCTTGGCACAGGAGCCATGGGTGGGTCCCTGCTGCTGGTGTCCCTTGCATGAGCTTCAGGGTCTCAGTGTAGCAGGTGGTGGTTCCTTTCCTGTGATCCCTACAAGACAGCTTATTCCTGCCCTGACTGTTGTCCCCTGGCTCAGCAGGGAGTGGTGTCTGGGATGCAGGTTGTAACAGTTTCCCCTTGCCCAGCACAGCCTCACAGCACCCAGCAAATGCAGCCTCCCCCTGGACCCTGCCTGGCCCGGGGCTTCTGGTGGGCTGGAGCTGTTCCCTGCTCCCTCTATCCCAGTGCTCCCTCCAGCACCCTGCACCTGCCCCTCCCCTTCTCACTCATGGAGAAAAACAGGGCAGTCTCCCCCTGGTCCTGCATCCCCCTCCCCTTAGGAGGGTCTTCCCAGGTTCAGAGTCTCTTGACAGGCAGATCCTCTTTTGTACCTGCCCTGGCAGGGCTCCAAGGGGGATGAGAGGAAGAAAGGATACACTGTTTCTCTGTCTGGTGCAGCCTCTCCGTGCTACCTCTGCAGGGCTCCAACACCGACTCTCTGAAGGATGGCTGTGGTGAGGTCCTTTTCCTGTCTCTCTTCCCCTATTGTTCTCCCCACCCAGCAGGAAGAAATGCTCCCCCTTTTAAACAAACTTTCTCAGCCAATCCTAGGCCATGACTCCTTCCCAGCTTTTGCCAATGGTTCTCTCATTCAACCCCCTGCTGGGGTTACATCACCCCTCCTACTTCAAAGAGGGTGCTCTAAAGCAGCTTCCCTTGCCCTCAGGGCAAACCATGTCCCTACTGGGACTAACTCTCTCTCTCTCTCCACACTCTGTCCCTCTGCAGGACAGCCCTTCCTATCTCTTCAGGAGAGTACAATTTTAATGCTGCTACCACTATTTTGAATTTTGCTGCTTATAGGTCACAGTGGGCACGTCTACATGTATTCCCAACTGCACAGTTGTTATTGCACAGTCCTGGAGATGCATGGGTTGTTTCCAATCCTACTGTGCAGTTGGAACAAGTAGCTTGTTGCTACTGCACAGTAGCAGTTGCACTATATTTCATGCCTGTTGATGCTACATCACTGTAACTCCTTGCTACATCACTGTAGCTTGTTGCTATGGTAACATAGCATCTCATGTAGATGCATCCCATGAGAAGAAGATTCTACATAGTCCTGAAAACCCAAAAGTATTTGTGATTTTGCTATAAGCATTTACCATTTGCCAATGCAGCTTTAGTACCTTAGCACAAAAATATGGCTTCATGTAAAGCCACACTAATGAAAAAGAAAAGAAGGGAATCTTTGTACAACAGTCTGGGCTAGAAAAGAAATCTTGCACTTCATCTAAGTACGGTGACAAGGGAAATAGAAGCCCAGTATCAAAATTCCTGAAGAATAAAGGTGTTTTATTTGGACACTGCAACAAAGCTGGACAAAGGCAAGGAGGTGCTGTAATTTTGGGTAGAGGGGAAAAACCCATGGCAGCCTTATCAAAGGGCAGAGGAGACTGCAGCATGTTGTGTTCCAGGGGTGGCTGTGATGCCCCCTGGTGGCATGTAACCTTTGCCCTGATCTGGCTCTAGGGTACCCTTCTTCTTGCCTGACCTGCCTTGATGTAACTATTGAACGTTAGAAAGGGAGGCTGCCTAAGCATCCTAGTGCAAACCCTCAGCTCTTCTGACAGCTGGTCTAAGTCCTACTTCATGCCCAGTGGCCCTCTTGGCCTGCCCATGCCTCTCAGTGTACTTGTAGCCTTAAGGGCTATTCATGGCCTCTGACCTCCCTTGCATCCATGCCCCTGCTTCAAAGGTGTTACCAATTAATTATTTTGGTGGGCACTTGGCTTTCAATCTGATAGCAGGGCACCTCAGGCCTCTACACCCTTTTGGGGCTGCCTCAGCCTTCTCAGCCTCTGCCCCTTTCTCCCTGGTTCCCTTATCCTAGGCCCACTGTGCCTGACCTGGCTTCTGGGTTCCAGCTATGGTCACACGCTTCTCAGGCTCTGACTCCTGCCTCTCTTGGGCTTTGGCCCTGGTTTTCACCCTTCTCAGGCACTGATTTCACTCCTCTCAGGCTTTGGGCTCCTGGCCCTGCTTCTCATTCTCTTGGGCTATACTGGCTTGTGCCCTGCCCCCAGAAGACTTAAGCTTCATACCTCCCTGGCACCCTGGGACCGCCAAACCTCCCATACAGATGCAAGCCCAGTCCACTGGTAAAACTCAAATGAAAAACATAAGCACTCTGGCCAGTTTGTTTTTCATTTGAGTTTTGCGTACGTTTTTCATTTGAGTTTTACCAGTGGACTGGGCTTGCATCTGTATGGGAGGTTTGGAGGTCCCAGGGTGCCAGGGAAGTATGAAGCTGGCACCCTGGGGGCAGGACACAAGCCACAAGCCTGTAGGCCCCTGGCTTTATACCAAAAAAATCCTACTCAGTCTTGGGGCTTAGTTCACTGGTAGCCATCAGCCCTTCATTTGCTGTCTCTAGGCATAGCATGCTCACAGTCTTCTCTCAGCAACAGGTATCTCACTTCAGAGCTCTTCCCTCTTAAGCCTTCAGGTCTAGACTGACTGCCTTGGCTCTGGCCCTGGATTGCATCTCTCTCAGCCCCTGCCCGTTTCCAGTCACAAAACTCCACAAGTCTGGTCTCTAATGTCTTGTCCAGGCTTACTACCTGGACTTTATGGTAGCCTACCCCGTAGCAGTGCCTTCTCTCCCCTGAAGGGCTCCAACCTATAGTCCTACTGTCAAGCAGCTAGCACTGCAGATAGGTTTCCTATTGCTCACACAAGCATTGTCCTTTTGTATGAGTAATTACTCATAGTCCCTACTTCCCTAGAGCAAGCTCTCCTGCAGCTTCTCCCTCTCAGTCTCCTCCCACCTGGGGCTCTCCTTGGCCTCTTTCTCCTTTAGAGAGAGCTTGAGGCTCTCTGTTACAGAGATCAAGAAACATCAAGAAAAAATCTGGCCTCCATCTGCTATTAATATGCAGACCCCAATGCAGTGCCATACCTAGACTCCTGGTGGCCCTGGGCAAATGTTTAGTTTTAGGCCCCCTGTGGCAGGGCACTGGTTGTGCCTGCCACTTTAAGGTCCTGGAGCTGGCAGCTGCCAGGTGCCTGATTAGGGCAGCCATTTTAGGATCTGGGGCTGCTCATATAAACAGGGCAGCTCAGCTGCTAGAGGTGAGGCAACAACATCACTGGGCTGGAGGGCTGCCAATATCATCTGGAAGTAAGGGAGGAGCTGTAGGGGATGGTAAGGAGGCTCCTGGTCCTGGGTATGACCTAAAACTCCGCCCTGCCAGGAGAGGGTGGCCTGGGGGGGCTCTCAGTGGTGCGGGAGCCTCCAGGAAATGCCAGGCCAGTTACCACCCTGGTGAAAGGCGGATCAGGGCGCCTTAACCCCTAGCCCCCACAACTGGGTTGGTGACTCTTTTGTTTGGAGGGCTGAGAGGGTGGACCCTCAGAGAGTGAGAAAAGGGCCATAGACTCAGGCCTGTCTAAACTCCCCCTGACTGGCCCATGTTGTGGCCAGGACCGGAAGGGTTGGGGGCCCACTGTGAGGAACACTCAAGAGCTGAGGGCCTTTGGCTCCGACTGGCCTGGAGGTGGGCCAGGGCTAGAGAGCCCAAGGTACCAGTGGGGGGATCACACCCAAAGAGGGATCAGTTCAGGGAGCTATGTTGCCTCATATGATGACAGAAGAGTCCGCCTGAAGGGAGGGAATCTAGGTAGCGTTCAATAGTAGGGTTCTGGGGCCCAGTGTGGGGGCCGGTGACGATGAGAACATCTAGATGCCATCTGCGAGGCTTGGGCTGCGGTGTAGGAGAGGAATGGAGCCGCAAATAGTGCCCCCTGGTATCGGGGCAGTAAATGGGCAGCCTCCCACTTAATTGACATCTATTAATCAATTAACATCAAGGCATGGTGGACGAGAATGTGGGTGGTTGGCCCATAAACAGGTGGGCGGGCCAGAGTGAGATTGGCCCCAAGCAGGCCCCCTGTTACACCTCCCTTTGCCAGAGGTAATGATAATAATAATGAAAAAATTACAATTTTTGGGCCCCCTTTCTGTCTGGCCCCTCAGCAGCTGCCCAGTTCACCCATGCCTGTGTCCAGCCTTGCCTCAATGCCATATTAAATAGTTCCTTACCAGTGCCGGTGAATGGCCATGGAAGCCCTTGACACTTGGAAGAAGGAACACCAGAAGTGTATTGTGATTACAAGGTTCCTGAGGCAGAAGGCACAGAGAATCCTGAGCCCCTGGAAAGCCAGGAACAAATGTTCACTCAGCACAAACCCATATTGGTACACAGAAGAGGGAACCCTATGAAGAAGGTGGAAAATGAGCTCAGGTGCATTTTATAACTCACCCTGCTTTCTGAGTTTGGATTTTTTTCCTCTTCATTTTTTTCACAGACCCTCAAATTCTTCCCTTCTCTCAAAATAGAGCGGAAATGTTCACCAGGGAACACAAACATTGCCTTTTGAAGAAGGTGGTTTATTTTAAGAGAAAGCACTAATATCACTGGGCATAATGTATTATTTTAAGTCACCCAAGAACATGCCCAGCTCCACGTTTTTGGCAGGCAAATGATGTTTCTAGAAAAATAACAACAACATAAACACAAATCAGAGCACTGCAAACAGAGAAAGCACTGAAGCCAGCACCTGAGCATTCACAAAAAATACAATAGATTTTTAAAAATACTAATGGGCGCTCTACTACTTTGGCTTTCAGGCCATGTGATTTTGTATGAGCAAAACTAAACTTGTAATGTAAACATTAAAGATGAAGTGCTTCAGTTATCCAATCCAGGAGTCCAAGTCCAAAATAAATTACTTGCAAGTTGTGCTTATATTTACAGTAGAAATGATCTGTTGTTGGCTCAGAGTGGTTGGCTTTTGTACTGACTTGAAAAACTTGGTGACAGCAGTGCTACTCATGTGGAATTCGGGACTGATCTCAATACAGGCATCTTTAGTACCTGGCACAATTTCAATGACATTTTAAAGCCAATATTCTTTGATTTTTGTCTGCGTGATATTAAAATGGGCTGCTTTGTTTGTCCCAATGTATAATAAGCTGCAGTGGCACCACCTCTTTGAAGAGGTTGGCTGTGTATGTGCTAGAGAAACCCTGGGCAATCTTGAGTAGCTGCTTTCTCTGCATTTTTGGTGCCAGGTGAGTAACATCTTCTGTGTTCCATCTTCCATCACTATGTGTATAAAATTTAGTAATGTTCACTTCACAGTCCATACATTTCTGTTCTGGACTCCTCAACAAAAAAGTCACTCACCTCATAGTTTTGGAAAGGACCCCCACATACACCTTATAACACCACACACCTGAAATACAGCCTAGTAAGTTGGACACATCTCTTATTTTTTATGAAGATCTTTAAAGGATATGGTTATGGAATTGAGTCCTGTCTGCTTACTCTTTAAATCCAACACTCCTATCTTGTTGTTTGTTAGTGGACTTGGGTGGGGTATCTATTTTATACATCTCCTCCATGCCTGCTGAAAATCTGACCTAAGAAGGAGAAAAAAGAAACAGAAGAGAGGATATGTTCTCTGAACTGCTTCTGTGCTCCAAGCTCATGAGACTAAGAATGGAGTAGGCACAGGTTTGAGGAGAAGTGGAAGTACAGAGCTGTGCATAAAAAGCTGCCTGGATTCATCATGTAACACTTCAGACATCAAAGTGAAATATTGCAAAGTATTATGGAGCAAAACTTCCAAAGGCCTGCATCTCAGCAGTCCGTGCATTCCTCCATAATGAAGTAATACTCTAGAGAGTGCTTTGACACAGTGATGCAGCTACAGCAGTGAGCAACCGAGATGAGATCTGGGGCAGGAATCAGCAGTAGCCAGAGACAGTGGCACTAGGAAAAGTAGCTGGGAAGCAGTAGAAGCACTGAGGATTGTTTGCAGCTGAAGTCACTTAAAGCAGAACAGCAACCTAGGTGATAGACACCAGTCAAGATCTTCCTTCAAACATCAGAGAAACAATTGCTTCAGCTGGGTATAGGTAGAAGACACCCTATAAACTGTGCTTTCCACTGGTGCAGAATGTCAGTCTTCCTGCAACTTGGATTACTCTAAGCCAGGACAATGAACTGTGAATGGAGCATAGGGGTAGAGGTAGTTACTTGTTTGGCTTTTACAGGAGAGAAGGATTGACTCTAGACTAGTACCGCCTTTCTCTACTAGTAATTTATCATTCAGGTTTTTTCCAACATTGTGTCTATACTGCACAGTACTAACTCTGGATGAGAGAG
This sequence comes from Alligator sinensis, assembly GCF_000455745.1. Classification (NCBI taxonomy): domain Eukaryota; kingdom Metazoa; phylum Chordata; order Crocodylia; family Alligatoridae; genus Alligator; species Alligator sinensis. Next base: position 1,377,871 of record NW_005842117.1, on the reverse strand, counting down.
CTCTCAGGAACTGGCAGGACAAACCTTCACAGACTAAATATTTAACATATGTAGTTCTTGTATGGAACTGCATGATAATGTATGTATAGTGCTTCTGAAACTAGAGCTCACTCTCATGTGCTAGCGCAGATACTTATATACTTATACAGTGCACTCTATATGCTCTAAGTCATTCTTAGTTGTATCCACTAACATGTAGCTGAAAGATTATTAAACAAAAAGATGAGAGGGTGAATGTAGAAGCATAGGCTATTAAAAAAAAACAGAAGCCAAGCTTTAAGCTAAAGTCACATGTAAATATTGAAATCAGGCTGCTTTAGTTACTTTGATACAGGTGAAAATGTATTGTAGGATCCATCTTAGAGCTGTTTAAATGCCAAAGCCCATATTATAGTGCACTGGATGGGATTTTTAAGAGCATTAAAGTGATTTAGAAGCACAAGTTCATTTTATGTCAATAGGGCATTTAAAGCATTTAGCCACCTCTGATCATCTCCTCTCTAAATACGAACTCAGTTGGGCTCCTTTTTTTGAACAGTTTGAATTTAATATTTTGAGATTTGTAAAAGTGGATTTCTCTCTCTCTAGCAGAGGGAGCACAGTCCAGCCAACAAACCCCATTAGCAGAGGGCTGTGCAAAGCTTTGGTCCCCAATTCAATTCGGTGGAGATTCGGCCTGATTTGGTGGCTGAATCTCTGAATCCAAATTGAATCAGGAGACCCTTCAATCTCTCCAAATTGCATCATACCCTCCGAATCAATTTGGAGAGATTTGGAAATATTTGGGGATTCAGGAATAGACACAGCTTTAAATGATTTTTATACAAACCTCAAGATACTAAGCAGCTCATGAATGCTGAGATGCTGGGGTGGATGGAGTGTCCCACAGGAGCACAGGGAGCTCCCCAGCATGCTTGGCAGCAGACCTGGAAGTGGACCAGAAGCACTTCTGGTCCACTTCCAGGTGCATCAGAGAGCATGCTGGGGGGCCCTCCTGCACACCCCCGCCTTCGCTACTGGTGCCTCCTGTGTCTGGGGGGCACCCAGGGTCCCCCTGTGGCTGATTGCTGAACCAAGGGGACATGGGGGGCCCCTCAGTGTGCTCTCCGGTGGACCTGGAAGTGGACCGTATTTCCAATCCACTTCTGGGTTTGCCACAAAACATGTGTCCTCCCCCCGCCAATCCTGTGGGATGCTCCATCTACCCCAGCTTCATAGCATTCATGAGCTGCGCCTGGTACCTTGAGGTATGTAGAAAAAACATTTAAAGCTGTATCTATGGCTGAATCTCTGATTCTCTGAATCAGCATCGAACCTTCAGATCTAGAGTTAGCTGAATTGAATCAGGAGCAGTGATCTGAATCAATTAATTGAATCACTGTCCCTGATTAAGGCTGAATCTGAATCCGAATCCAAATTGAATATGGCCTGCTTCTCACACCCCTACCAGACAGGGATATATAGTAGTGACTGCTGTATGGAGTAGATATAATATCATAAGAAATGTGATACTTTGTCAGGCCACTGGTCCAACTTACTCAGAATCCAATCTTTTACAGTGGCAAGGGGTGAATGCCAAGGTTTTTCATAGATTTCATAGACATTAGGGCTGGAAGGGACCTTGGAAAATCATCAGGTCCAGCCCCCTGCCCAAAAGGCAGGAAGTCAGCTGGGGTCACAGGATCCCAGCAAGATAGACATCCAAATGTCTCTTGAAGGCATTCAAGGTAGGTCCTTGAACTACCTCCGGCAGCAGTCTGTTCCAAACTTTGGGGGCTCGGACAGTAAAGAAGTTCTTACTTATGTCCAGCCTGAAACAGTCACAGAGGAGTTTGTGACCATTCAATCTTGTCATCCCTTGGGGTGCTCTGGTGAACAGACATTCCCCCAGATCCTGGTGAACACCCCTGATAAACTTATAGGTGGACACCAGGTCCTCCCTGAGCCTGCACTTTTCCTCTCCTCTGGACTCTCTTAAGCTTCTCCACGTACTTTTTGAATTGTGGAGCCCAAAACTGGATGCAGTACTGCAGCTCACCAGGGCCGAGTACAATGGGAGAATGGTGTCCTGGGATTTGCTCGGTGAAGAACATTTAAACAGGACATATCCAGAATGATCTATCTCCTGCTCCTCTTCACCCGTAGCTTCCAGCATTCAGAGGAAACTGAAAGCCCACACTAGGTCTACACTAGTTAGCTAATAACAATCCAACAGGCGGCACAGATCGATGTCAGGAGGCAAAACCCATCCTGGAAGCATGGGAAATGGAGGTATGTACTGCCAGCAATGGCAGTTTAAACTAGTTCAGTTTTTAAAATAACCTGAAGTCACTGACTGCAACGTAGACCCACCCATTATATAAAAAGGAAACAAGTTGAGGTATATACACATTTGGTAAACCATGATATCCCCAACATACACACACATGCACAAAACTCATCTAATAAAAAATATGGACAAGGACAATACGAAATGCACTCACCAACGGAGATGCCCAGGGTGTGCCAATAAAATACTTTAATTTACAGGCCAATTAAAAATAATTAAAATAATATGCTTACCAACATATTTTAAATTTTATACCATCCAGAGGTATTATGAAAAAGGTAGGGGCAAAGGTTGTTTTTTTAAAAAAAACATTAATGACTCTATAAAAAGGGGGTGGGGAGGGGGGGCAGTGGTAGAGGAGTAGGGAAGGAAGGGGAGTGCTTTCCAGACATTTTTTGGTTAAGGGGAAGGCTGGTCTGAGACAGAGGTCCAGAGAGAGAGTTCAACAGTGCAGGAAACGATAGAGCAGAAATGAGATCACCTGCCAAGCTAAGGAAAGATGGTAGGGCAGTTAAAGACAGAATGAGAGCTTATCTATGTATCTGCCAGAAGGAGGCTCACAGGGGCTATTTCAAGCATAACCCAGTTCTGCTTAAAAACAGCAGGACCAGCTTAAGCTTTATCTACTGCTTGATAGGTGGCTAGTGTAAAGATAGCAAAGTGTTCTGTTCTTTATAGGCTATTCAATTCAGCAAATAGGCATGCTGCTGCATTTTCTACTGGCTTCAAGCTGGGCAACTAAGAAGAGATATGAGAAGTTACGCATAGTAAAGAAAAAAATTATTTCAAAACCAGAAAAATGGTATTGCAAGATAGTTTGAGAAAAAGCAGAAAAAGATGATGTAAGATAAAAATACTATTATTGGATAAAGAAAGAGATGTGAAGAACAATAGAAGGGGGGAGGCCAAGCAAAGAATGAATACCATATTCAGAGGTGGGAGGCAAAACCCATGAGAGGAAAGAGGGTGACAATTCTTTAAAAAAAACAAAAAACCCCCAAAACAACAATAACAACAAAAAAACTGATGAGGTTCCTCTAATTTGCTAAAAATAGCTCAGTTAAAACCACTGAGTGAAAACTTCATTAGTGGCACACAAAGCCAGGATTCTCACGCATCTTGGTAGGTTACTGTGTTTGGAAAACAGGTAACATGAAATAAATACAGAAGATTCATTACATATGAAAGAACCTGGGGGTTACTGTGGACAATAAGCTAGATATGAGCCAACAGTGTGCTCTTGTTGTGAAGAAGGCTAATGGCATACAGGGTCTCATTAGTAGGAGTGTTGCCAGCAGATCAAGGGAAGTGATTATTCTCCTCTTTTCAGCACTGGTGAGGCCACATCTGGAGAACTGTGTCCAGTTTTGGGTCCCCACTACAGAAGGGCAGTGGAAAAACTGGAGAGAGTCCAGTGGAGGGCAACGAAAATGGTTGGGGGGCTGGGGCACAGGATTTATGAGGATATGTGGAGGGAACTGGTCTTATTTAGTCTGGAGAAGAGAAGACTGAGGAAAGATTTAATAGCAGCTTTCAATTATATGTTCAATTCCAATCAACTTTAAGCACAGTTGTGAAAAATAAATCCTTTCACAAACAAAAATCCGGGTGTTTCATTAGGGGGCACCTAGAAAACGAGACATGTACAGTCAAGTTACCTGGGTATATTATGTTTTTAAATGGTCTGCCCAATCCCATGAAAGGAAGAGTGAGGGAGAGATATGGAGACAATCTTCATTTAGTCTTGAGAAGAGAAGACTGAGAGGGGATTTGATAGCAGCTTTTAACTACCTGAAGGGGGGTTCCAAAGAGGATGGAGCTAGACTGTTCTCAGTCATGGCAGATAACAGAACAGGGAGCAATGGTCTCAAGTTGCAGCAAGGGAAGTTTGGGTTAGATAGTAGGAAAAACGTTCTCACTAGAAGGGTACTAAAACACTGGAGTACAGAGATGTTGCAGAATCTCCATCCTTGGAAGTTTTTAAAACCCAGCTAGACAAAGCCTTGGGTGGGTTGATTTAGTTGGGGATGGTCCTGCTTTAAGCAAGGGGTTGGACTAGATGACATTCTAAGGTCTCATCCAACCTTAATTTTCTTTGATTCTATGCTATGCTGAGACTTTAATGCATGATGTTGTTCAAGGCTGACAAAGATTAGGTCTACTTTGCTACTAAGGGTTGATCCTAATGGTTCTACTGGTGAACATACCTGTCCATGTCTTACCTTGTGGCCACTGTATTTTGTGCTTCCCATCCCTTAGAACAGAGCCCTTTTATTAATAAGTCTGCAGACTACTTTTCTCTCCCATTGTGCTTTACCTTAATTATGGACAGTAGAGACAGAATGCAGAAGGGCCAACAGAAGTTGCAAATTATGCAGGCAGACTCCCTGTGTTAGCTGCTTACACTGCCAAGATGGGTCCTGAAGCACCACAAGTGGGCTAGGAACAGTGCTTTCAGGGCCAGGTTGGAGTAGAGAAAGTATTCAAAGTTAGGGGTTTTCATTGTAGATGATCATTGTTTACGGGCTTGAGGTCCACCCTACACAGCAGTGTAGGCATTATCATTGAGGGTACTGGAGAGGCATAAACAAGTAGTCAGTGCCTTTCACTGGTGATCTATGCAGAAAATACCCCTTCCCTACCAGTGAGAAATATGCCAAGGAGAAGCCTGATTCAGTTACTGAAAATTATAAAGTGAAGATTATTTAAGATTTTACCTCAAGAAAGTATATACAGGACCAAACAAAAAAACCATGCACCCTACTGCTTCAAAAGGCCTCAACATCGTATCTTCAAAAAAAAAAAAAAATCATTGGCGTAGGGGTGTCCATGGAATGAACAACTGACAGAAGTGAAGCTCATAGACAGGAAAGGGCTAAAGTAGCACCAGTTTTCATTGATGCCTTGGGAATTCTAGACCCTGAAGGGGTTTCCCATCAGCATCTAGAGTCTCCCAAAAACTGCTGTTTTAAAGAGATCATCCATATTACAACAGCACCTCAACTTTAGGTTCTGGCTGATTCCAACCTTGAGGTGAAAGATTACTAACCATAGACAATGACAGCAGTCTATAAGATTGTGATGAAAATTAATAATTCTCCTACTAACAAGACTAATAAAAGCTCTCAGGCTTTAAAATACCCTCAGGAGTGTCTTTGTACTACCAGTTTGAGTTAACATATAAATGTACTCACATTCCACGAAAATAGAATCCTAATCGTTCAAAATGATGGTTCTGAGATGCTATACATTACTTAAAGTAATTTTAATAATATTTTAAGAACTGAACCTCTTGACTTTTAATGATGAAATCCTATGAGTACTTAAACTATTAATTGTATGCGTCTTACAAGAATAGGTAAAGCACTGGCTCCAGGGAATGGGTTAAATTGTAGTCAAGGACACCTATGTACAATGAATTATTTTACTTCTTGAATTTCCATGTTATGAAGGAGTGGAGAGGGAAGAAAAACAGCTTTAAAAATTAACTCACAATAAATGGAATTTTCTGGCACATAGTCATTGCCTTTTTCCACTCGTGGGGTTACTCTACTTCACTGGCTGCACCTAAGCTTGGCTGCATAATATTTTTATAGTGCTTTGGAATACTATGATGAAAAGCCTTATATGTGAAACATTCATTTAATCAGCTCTTTGTAAAAATAATAACAAAGGTTAAGGTAATACCAACTTAAACCCCCCCCACCAATATAAGCCTGCTAGCACATCAGTTTACTGGATTTCTTTTGAGTAGTAGCATTTTAAAGAAGCATTGGTTCCAGCACTTTCAGTAGGTGTCCAGGCTGACATTTCTGTATAATGTCTCATAGGGATGATAAAAAAAATTCTTCCATATCTGCAGGTTCCATTATCTATTTTACTTTCCCCTCTTTTTGGAATCATTAGTTTGAGTGATTCACAAAATCCTAATAACACTAAGACAAGAGCTTACGTATTAAAATGTAGTGACCCAAGACTTTTCTGCTTGGCTAGATGACAGGAAAAATAGTTGGTTATGTGGAAAGAATTATTGCTGATTTGTATCTAGTTGTTAATTTAGATTTGATTTTGGAGAATGTCATTTGAAATGCTTAAGGCCAAACTCTGACTTGACTTGCATCCTGGGCCAACAAAGCACTTAAGCATGTTGTAACAGAGAGCCTGAGGCTCCTTGTTCCTTTAAGATGAACAGGGAGCACTGTGAGGGGGCACTGCGGCTAGGTAGGGTGCAGCAGCTGCAGGTTGCTGGGGCAGGAGGTCCTTGAGGTGGATCAGCAGGCACCTGTAGGCAGCCTGTTGACTGGAAGGGGACAAGGCCCTGGGAAGATATAAGCCCAGAGCCCGAGGTAGCAAACGAGTCTTCCCCTAGCTGCCACAGGATGAAAAGCTTCTGGAAGCAGGGCTCCTGAAATGACTGCAGTGCTGCGTATGGATCCACTGTGGGACTAGGGCACCTCACTAGGATATAGCCCAGGGCTGGGAGGCTAGCTTACTAAGTGCTAAGTAAAAGCTTACACTCTTAAAGGGGCAGAGGGCTGTTTCCCCTCTATGTTATAGCCCAGGGGCTTAGAGTTTGTCACGGTTTATAACTGTGTTTATAACTATTATGTTATAACATAACACAGTTATGGCAGTTTGGTTTGGGACTATAGGGGTGGTATACGGAGGTCCTATTAGTCCCCGAGGGGCACTGCCAGGGGCAGGTTCAAGGCCCAAGTGACTATTGAGCCTGGAGCAGGCATAGTGTGAGGCCACAGAGCCAGGCACAGGCCAGGGGCCCGGTGCTCGAGAGGGACTCAGCCACACAGAGACCCAGCAGACAGAGACCAGGGGCACGGTACCGGCCTGAAAGGGCCTAACCAGAACTACTGCCTCAAAGCAAGATTCGACACAGTAGGTGCATCTACATGTGTGCCCAACTGCACAGTTGTTACTGCGTAGTCATTTAGTTCTTGCCTTACTGGAAACATAAGGCAAGCTTTAGCAAGTACTAAATGACTTGCTAAAGTCATTTTGTACTGCATAGTCCTGGCACGACATGGGTCATTTCCAACCCTACTGCTCAGTAACAGTAGCAGTGTCAGCATGGCTTATGCCTGCGGAGGCTATGGCAGCATAGCATCTCATGTAGACATGCCCAATGGGCCTGGGCTAGAAGGCCTAGCTGAGAGTAAAGGGAAGGAGGCCGAAGCCCCAACAAGGGAACAACATTACAATGACAACTGCAAGGCTTAGAGTTTATGTAGGGGAGGGTTGGAGCCACATAATTAGCCCTTATGGCTTTAGGTGTCCTGGGGCAGCACAGTTATAGAACTAGGCTCAGCAAGGGGCCTGAGAACTAGTGAGGGTCAGCGAGGGGCCTGGGAAATAATGAGGACCAGTAGGATGCCAGGGAACTCTAGCAGGGGTTCAGTCAAACTAGGGCCATGCAAAAGCCTGTGGGCAGCCTCATGGCAAGAAGGAAGGGAAGGCACCGTGGCATGGAGTGGGACACAGTCGAGAGCCACCAGGGGGCATCACGGCCACCTCTGAGAACCCAATATGCTACATATGTCCTTAACTTGATCTGAAATTTATTTTTGACATGTTATATCTTGAAGAACCTAATGAAGCCAGTTAGCATGGGGTTAAAATCCAGGCCTCTGGGTATGATTATAAGTTTTATTAGTCTTTATTCTGATGAATCAGAGGAGAGACAGTTTTAAGCAGAAATTCTGAAAATATTATGCCTCTGAAACTTGCAAGGGGAGATTTTTCTTACAGCACCAGCACAATGTGTACTTCCTCTGGTCCAGCCCTGGCAGATACTAGTGGATAGATACAGCTATCTGGAACACAAGGTAAGCTTTGGCAACAGCCTCATCTTGTTCGGTTCAGAAGTGTCTTGACACGATGACAATTGTGCTGCTCATATTGCCCTTGCATTCCCACATGAGGGAACCAGGTTATTCCTGGCTTTCCCACATGTAGGGGTGATATTCCCTGTTGCCACACTTCCTTTAGTTTACTATAAGGAATCATAATTGCATTCCTTACTTTTTACAAACTAAATTAAGGATTGATTTGAGAGTTATTATGAGTAACGCACTAATCAATTAATTGCTTTTCCTGTTGAGTTTTAAGAATGAGCTTATAGATTTCATAGATTTTATAGACATTAGGGCTGGAAGAGACCTTGGAAGATCAGTGAGCCCAGCCCCCTGCCCCAGGGGCAGGAAGTCAGCTGGGGTTACAGGATCCTAGCAAGATAAATGTCCAGTTGACTTTTAAAGGAGTCCAGAGTAGGTGCTTGCACCACCTTTGGCGGCACTCTATTCCAGGCCTTGGGGGCTCGGACTGTAAAGAAGCTCTTTCTTATGTCCAGCCTGAAATGCTCTTGGAGGAGTTTGTGACCATTTGATCATGTCATCCCATGGGGTGCTCTGGTGAACAGGCACTTCCCCAGATCCTGATGTATACCCCTGATATACTTATAGGTAGCCACCAGGTCCCCCCTGAGCCTGCACTTTTCCAGGCTGAAAAGTCCCGTAGCTCTCAGCCTCTCATCATAAGGCCTGTTTTCCTGTCCTCTGATCATGCATGTGGCTCTCCTCTGGACTTTCTCAAGCTTCTCCACATCCTTTTTAAATTGTGGAGCCCAGAACTGGTTACAGTACTCCAGCTGCGGCCTCACCAGAGCCGAGTACAGCGGGAGGATGACATCCTGGGATTTACTAGAGAAGCATCTATGGATGCAAGCTAGAATTTTGCTTGCTTTGCTGGCTGCAAACATCACGTTGGTGGCTCATATTCATCTTGTGGTCAATCATGACGCCCAAGTCCCTTTCGGCTATGGTGCTAGGAAGCATAGAGCTGCCGAGACTATAAACATGCTGCAGGTTTTTCTTTCCAAGGTGGAGTTCCTTGCATTTTTCAGAGTCGAAGACCATCAGGTTTTTGTCCTCCCATTTTCTGAGCCTGTCAAGGTCAGCCTGGATCATTATCCTGTCCTCAGGTGTGGACGCTTTACCCCAGAGTTTGGTGTCATCAGCAAACTTGGCCAGTTCGCTTCTAACACCAATGTCCACATCATTAATGAAGATGTTGAAAAGGATAATTCCAAGGATGGAGCCTTGGGGGACCCCACTGGTCACAGTGCACCACAATGATTGACTTCCGTCAACTACCACTCTCTGGGTCCGACCTCGTAGCCAGTTCCCCAGCCAGCGGTCTATGATATAGCCAAGGCTGCAATTAGCCAGTTTGTCTATAAGATGATCATGGGATACCAGATCAAAAGCTTTTTTAAAGTCGAGATATATGACGTCAATCTCTTCTCCCTTGTCCAGGTGATATGTCACCTGGTCATAGAAGGCGATGCGATTGGTCAGACAAGACCTACCCACAACAAACCCATCCTGACTATCCCTCAAGAAGTTGCCTTCAGCCAGTTTGTAAAGAATGGTCTCTTTGATGATTTTCTCCAAGATCTTTCTGGGGATGGAGGTCAGGCTGATGGGCCTGTAGTTCCCCAGATCTACTTTCCTCCCTTTCTTGAAGATAGGCACCACATTGGGCTTCTTCCAATTCTCAGGCACTTCACCTGAGTGCCATGAGTTCTTGAAGATCTGTGCCAGTGGCTGAGCTATGATGCTTGCCATCTCCTTAAGTACCCTGGGGTATAAGCTGTCTGGGCCAGCTGACTTGAAGGTGCCCAGCCTCTCAAGGTGTTCCTTCACAGGGTCAATATTGATGAAGGGTAACAGCTCTCCCTCACCCTGGCCATCCCATACAATATTGAGCAGGGCCGTCCCTTGGGGCTGGTGAAAAACTGATGCAAAATGCCCATTAAGCAGGTTGGCTTTTTCCTGGGTGTCGGTTGTCAGTTGACGCATATAGTTTAGCAGGGGTCCAACGTTACCCTTGCTTTTCCTCTGGCTCCCCACATATAAAAAAAAAAGGGACTTTTTATTGTCCTTGATACGCATAGACTGTTGGAGTTCAGTCACAGCCTTGGCTTTCCTGGTTTGCTCCCTACAGGTCTGGACTAGTGCAGAGTAATCCTACTTTGGGGTGGACTCAGCCTTCCATCCTTTATAGGCATTTCTTTTTAGTCACAGGAGGTCCACTAGTTCCCTGTAGAGCCAAGGGGGCTGCTGTGCCCTTTTGTTGCCTTTCCTCTGAGATGGGATAGACATTATTTGTGCTTTCAGGATTGCCCCCTTGAGGAGGAACCACTCTTCCTGAACTCCCCTCCCCTTTGGGTCGTGGTCCCTTAGAGCCTCACCAACAAGCCTCCTGAACTTGTCAAAATCAGCTTTCCTGAAGTTAGGGACTTCTGCTTTGCTTAGTGACTTGCCTGCTTTATGGTAGATGGTGAAGGTGATCAGCTCATGGTCCCTGTTTCCCAGCTTCCCTTTGATTGTTAGGTCTCTGATTAATTCATCCCCCATTGCCAGTACCAGGTCAAGCAGCGCTTTGCCTCTCATCAGTCCATAGACTTCTCGAGTCAGATAGAGCTCATCCACACACATAAGGAAGCTTTGCAACTGTTTGGATGTGGCTGAGTGCTCTTCTCATGAGATGTCAGGGTACTTGAAATCTCCCATGACAAACATGCACTTGGGAGTGTACAGCCTCAGCTAGTTCCCTGGTGAATTCCTGGTCAAGCTCTTGATCCTGGCTAGGAGGTCTGTAGTAGATCCCCACCATTGTCTTGCCCCCACCTGTGCCTTGTTCACCATGGATTTTGACCCAGAGGGTCTCCAGTCATCCCTACTGGGTGCCAATGTCAGGTTGCAGGGATGCACAGCTTTCCTTGACATAGAGAGCTCCCCCTCCACCCCTTTTGTCCACACGATCGCTCCTGTACAAGGTATAGCCATCTATACCTATGGCCCAGTCATAGATGGAGTCCCACCAGGTCTCCATTATCCCTATGAGATCATAATTCTTTTGGTTTAGCAGGAGGACCTGTTCCTCCTGTTTGTTCACCAGGCTCCTGGCATTGGTGTACAGGCACATAAGTGTCCCACTGGGGGCCCTTGCCTTTCCTACAGATTGATCTGGAGCTAGGGTAGGAGTGGGTTCCTTTGAGTGCCTTAGCCTACGGGGTTTACAAAAACTTCCCAATGGGCTTGCAGTGGCCCATCCCCCAGCAGGTTCAGTTTAAAGCCCAGTGGAGCAGGTCAGCAAGTCTGGCTGAGAAAAGCCCAGCCGAGTGAGGTGGAAGCCATCTCTTCCCAGTATGCATATTTTTCCATTGCTGTTGAACGTCAGTAATTTTCCCATTAATGTTGTTTTAATGATCAATTAGTTATAACAACTATTTTATTTGGTCTAATTTAATTTCATATTAAGTATTCTGGGACATGTTACATAAAAAAGAGATACTTTATTTATAGTCAAAATTAATTGCGTACTTGTAAATACTCGTGTTGGTGAAAAATAGTCTAGAGACTAGAGAAAAGGTATATTTGCAAGTAAGTACTTCTATGGTAGAGTATAATATTAAAGTCAATTTACACCTGAAGTGTTTAATTATAACCAGCTGTAAGACTGATACCTTTCTTACAGTGGGCATACCTCCTTAAGGATCGAAACTAGGTTTGTAGCCTATTTAGGGTGAGTAACACAGCATTGTTTTTGTCAAATTTTTTTGTCAAATGTTTTTTAACTGTTATAGGGTATATTGTATATAACCACTTGGTATTGAGTTATGGGCCTTGACAATGTACATCAGGCTGTTTAAATCATTAAAGTGTTACGGTTCCTTCCTTGAGGAATCATAAAGGGGAGCCCTGTTAACCTGTTGACCACCCTCTGCCCTCTTTTTTCACTTTGGTGTACAATACCTTACGTATTTAGATGCCATTCCTTGCAGGTTGGTTGATTTTGGAGCAATCTGGGGATTGATTTGGTTGAGTCACCCAAAGCCCATAAATTCAGGGCAGTTGGCTTGGAACAGGAGGCCAAGTTCAGGGATAAAAGGCTGCCTGGAAAGAAAAGTACGATGATTTGAGTATCCGAGGCTTCCTTTAAGAATTTTTTTTCTCCAACCATAAAAAATAAGGAGAGGCAGGAAGCCTCAGCCTTATGGTTGCTTTGACAAAAGGAGAAAAAGGTTATTGAAGTTTGGGATTCTCTCACATATTGTTGTAGCTTTGAGTGAGATTTGGGATCTTGCCAGGAGTCATGGCAAGTATGATGGGGATGGGGCAATGTTTTTGTATCATTTGCAATGTTATTTATGATTGGGAGGGCCAGTCCTGTCATTGCATTAAGACTAGTGAGACTGGAGAGAAGTGTGGAAAATTGCAGTTCTTATAGCCAGTGAAAGAAAAATCAAAAGACTTGCAGAAATAGAACCAGGCTACTTTTTTTTTGTGAACAGTAACAACATGAATAGGCATATACATTCATAGCTGGTGGAGAAAGAATGTGACCCCAGTACTAGAATTTAAAAATTCCTGCTTGTATATATTAAAAATATTAGTTCACAGGCAAGTTTCAACTTAAGGCAAAAGATCAAATACCTCCATTTTTAAAAATTATTTTTTACAGTTCACAATTTATTATCCTCCATTTCTATTATTGTAGAATCTGGCAACTGCAATCAAGAATCAAAGTCCCATATGCTATTTACCATATTAACAGTTCACAAAGGAGATATTGATGTTCAGAAATCTTATTTTGACCTGAGTCATTTTCCATTACTATAGTTATTGTCAACTGTCATGACTATATCATGAGGCTAACAGACTACTCTCTTGATATCAACTACTGTAAAGATCTTGGGGAGAACCCCTATACCAGTATTCACTCTGGAACTGGAAAATATCAGACCCTTTCCATAGCAGCTTCAGGAAAAATTGCTTCCACTAATCCCAGACTTCCCTATCCCGGGCACATTTTATATCCTCCCAAAGATTCACAAACCAGGTAACACTGGAAGTCCCATCATATCCAACTGCAGTGCCCTTATGGAAGAGCTATCATAATTTATAGAAACTATCCTAAAAACATTTGTTACTCAGAGCAAGTTTTCTATAAAACATGATAGACTTCATCAACAAGACTAGAACATCAATCACCATTCTGAGAAAGTTATACTTGCAAACACGGATGTCACCAACTTAAATACTACCATGAAGGCACAGCTGCTTGTCTGAAATATTTATCTACAGTAATGTAGACTACACTCAGATTTCCAATATGTTGCACAAATATCTACTTATCCTCATAAGAATTTAACTTTCAAGAGTTGACACTTCCTCCAAACCAGAGGCACAGTTTTGGGAACAAAGATGGCCCCCCAATATGCCAACCTCTTCATAAGCCACATGTGGGAGGAATTTTTAGAAAAATGGACCATCAATCCTGTACTATACCCATGCTACATAAAGCATATTTGCATCATCTGGACAGAACACCTTGACTTGCTTATTGACTTCCACCACAGATTTAACAACTATTTCCCCTTCTTTAGAATACTCCTACATTAATATAAGCTTTATAGAACCCAAGATGCACATCTGGGATGGCCTCCAACAAACCATTGTACACAACAACAAAAAAAGAAGAAAAAAAAAACGAATATCATAGTTACATCCAGAAAACTGGAAATCAACGCAAATACAACAAAAAAGATATGTCCTCAGATACTACTGCATCTGCTCTGAGGAGAATACTTTTATACAATAGGGACACTACAGCAGAGAAATAGCCACCCAAATACTCCATGGTAACTTGGTATGATAAAAAAAAAAAGCCTCCCCTCCACTAATCATTTCTGTCTGTTGCTCTGTGCTAGACTATCCAATCTGTTCAAATCCTCCACTCCCTTCCCCTTCTTTCCCACCACACACCTTTGGTAATCATTTACCACCCTATACTTACACTGATAAGCAGAATAATTAAACAAAGCCTTCTAGTGAAGTTTCAAACACTCTGAAAGAGAGGGCTAGGCTCTGAAATGACCTGGATAGACTGAAAAAACGATTGATAGATACAATCAATCAGATGAAATTCAACAAAGACAAGTGCAAGGTCTTGCACTTGGAATGAAATGATTGCATGCACAAATACAGGCTGGGGAATGACTATCTAGGCTGCAGTATTACAGAGAAGGACTGGGGAGTTACAGTAGACTGCAAGCTGAATACGAGCCAACAGTGCACTCTTGTTGCAAACAGGGCCACAATATACTAGGTTGTATTAACAGGAGTGTTATGTGCATGTGATTGCAAATGGAAGTGATTCTTCTACTGTCTTCAGCATTCTTAAAGCCTCACCTGGATTTCTGTGTCCAGTGTTGGTCCCCACATTTCAAGAAAGATTTGAATAGATTGGAGAGTCCAACACACCAAATGACCTCATGGAAATATATGGGTGAAATGAAACTAAAACTACATGCTAGAATGAAAAAGATCAAGGACAAGTACACAAAGATGTGCAGAAGAACATTTTTTACAGAACAACCACTCACTTTCTGATTTCACTATTCTTGTGCTTAGGGGAAATTTGCAACATACCTTCAGAAATCAAGCTTGGGAAAAAAATATAAGCTGGTTGGACACTAAGAACCAAGGACTGAACATTGACATTGATTTTATGCTTGTTACACTTGGCCTGATTCCTGCTAATCTCTCTTCACAGGTGTTAATGATCACCTCCCCTTTATAATGGTCTTGATCTTCCACTAAACTATCCTTTCTTCTGCATTACTCTTCTTCTTTTAGCTAATCCTCAGAATATCTTTTCTCTAATTTCACATCCCTGCAGACTGTTTTTTAACTGTAGTTTAGATTGTTTTTTTTCCTCAGACCTAAAGAAGAATTTACTGTATGCAAAACCTCATTTAAATCTATTCCAATCAGGCAGTTGATCCAATAAAAGATATCCACAGAAATTCTTGCCTGTCGCATCTTTCTTGGATCATTATGGCTACAATATCACTCAAACATTACATTGAACTTAATTTCACCATTGTGCTAGCTAGTCAAATAAGGCCAAAAAGATAATGCTTTCATGAGCAGTTCTGAAATATCCATGTTATTTCTGGTTCACAGGATTTAAAATGGAACACTTTTAGGAAAAAATGACATTTTCAAAAAATGTGACATTTTATATGCTTGTAGATTTCTATTTTTTCACTTAATTTTTTTGGCAATGAGAGCAAAAAAATCTAATTCTAAGTCTTCCTTCCTTCCGTCCTCCCCATGACTTTTCAGAACTTGGAGAAATTTTGAAAAGTTTATAGGTAGTAGAGTTACAGAGATTCATTTTTCTTTTTGCCATCATTTTTGAAGAGGAGGAAATGTTAAAAGTTAAAGAGTGGCAAAAGGAAAAATAAAACTTTCCATCTCCCTATTTTATAACTTTTCAGATCTTGGAATAGTTTGCAAAACTTGTGAGGTTTTGTTCCTGTGAAAATTCATTCCATGGGTTTGAATTAGCCCCCCAAAATCTGTTTCCTGCACAGACAACTTTGCCCCTTTACTAGAAAGTTCCACTGTGCTTGTCAACCACAGTCAAAAACCCTCCTCCTGGACTTTTAAGTTGTATTTCAGAAGTTCTCAGCCCAGGATTAAAAGATAAAGACTGACATCTTGAACGTGACTCAATATTGGAAACCAATGGAGTGAGCAGTAGACAGGTTTCATGGGCTTGTGGTAGTCCATATTGCTGAAGAGAGAAGTAATTTTAGGATCTATTGTGTCTGTCAACTGGATGTTTATTAAAGCCATGAAAAAAAAAAAGAATTGAGGTGTAAGGAGAAAGTAATCCCATGGTTACAAAAATTTCAGATGTAATTTCAGTGTGAAAGTGAGTCAGACGGTAGCTCTACACAGCTTAATGCAATAGGAAGTTAACCAAGCTAATTCAGGTCTTAGAAACAGAATTGCTATGTTAGGTAGTGCTCTAACCAAGCTAACTAGTCCCACTGAGAAGCAGGGTATATTAGGCTGGGTGAAGTGCCATGATAACATTGCTATCATTCTTCCAGGATCTGTGGTGCCTTGGATATTTGAACAGCACTACAGTGTGCCATGCACACATATTCTGGATGGTTATTTGAATAACCTCAAAGAGACTTTCAAAGGCTTCTGTCCTTTCTGAGGAATAGTGTTCCTAGGATATTTGGGATATTACTTTACTCTCATTTAAAAGCAATACACCAGCTAGTTTAAACAAACTCGCATGGACTCTCCAAAACCTCCACAAATTTCCATTGCTAAAGCTGAACTTTCTGTAAGTTCTGAAAAGTGTGCTATCCCTTTCTCTCCCTCCTAGTCCCATTTATCATTTTGCAAGCTTCTCCACTTTTGGGCTCCAGCCAGAACTAGAATTGGACTGAGATTTTGCTGCCAAATTTTGCAGACTCTGGAGGTTTGTATAAGCTTCAGATAAACATCCATATTTTAGGGGTTTAGCCAAGCTAAGCTTTACTTCCAAGCTTACTCTATCACTAGCTATCATCCTGATTCATAGTAAGGTACTGTCTTAAAATGACTGCATGAGAAGGATGAAGATATATATAGATGATGTTATTTTGTTAAACAAAATAGCATCGGTTCACAGAAAGGTGCTAGATATTTTTCTTTGGCTTTCACTACAGTGTCTTGACTTAAATCAAGCTTTCTGTAACCACTTGTGAATCTCTGTGAATCATGCTGATAGAAACAAAATTACATGCTGTTCTTTTCCACAGTAGTGTCTATGGCTCTGATTCTCTGGTCTGACAGAACTGGGGTTGGCAATAGACAAGGAAATGAGGGGGAAAGTTGATTTCAGCTTAATTTACAGAAGTTTGAAGGCAGAGTTTCTCTACAGGGGTGATGTAGCACTGGTGATTACCTAGCATTGAAGGAATCCTGTAGCTTTCCAGTTAAAGCTGTGTTGTGGTCCCTTTGCACCTTGTCAGGTCTAGGCCAAAGAACTGAGATAAACATTTTTATATTTTGAGTAGTTTGACCTCACTCTTGCAAAAGTACCGTAACCACAGCTCAGTTAGATTTTAGGCCTTTCCCAGAATCAGGAGACTTCCTTCCTGAAGGCATAACAAGCTATTATTACCTTCATGTCTTGCAAACCACTGGACCTTCCTTCCCATTGTTGCAAGTTTCAAAAGTAAAATTTTTTGATAGGCCTTTAAGATAACAGAATTAATTTTGAGCTTTTTCTCTCATACAAATAAACAGAGAGTTTGGGTTGATCCCCAGATACTTTTGGAAGATAGAGTCCTCTATGTATAAGCTGTATACTTCCAGACTAGATCTTAGTTTCCCTCTATGCTCCATGAAAGAATGGCTTCTATTAGAAACACACAGTCACTGAATTCTCTGATGTCCATTTAATTGGAGGGAGATTCAGGTTAATTACGGTTCATACAGACAATATTAACTTACCCATAAGATTTGCCTAGCTGAAGAAAGATGGCTCAATAAGAGCTGCTTTAGTCCAAGTCTGCTGCTTGCCCAGCTCCGCAACATGAATCCTGGAGAACACTTATAGGAAGAGATAGAATTGTAGTGCATGGGATGGGAAGCATAATGACCTTGAAAAACCTACCCATTTCCTTTCTTCTCTTGACTATATGCACTGTGCTATTGCTGCCTTTTTCTCCAGAGGTAGAGATGATGACAGAGCTTAACAAATAGTTACAGTTTATCAAACCTAACAAAAAAGAATCCCTTTTTTAACATACCTCTAAATCTGTCGTTTTCATGCTGCTCTTAGTTTCACAATTCAGAGGGCCATTGGGTTCAGGCCAAGAATGGGAGAAAATGGTTCAAGTTGAAAAAAAAATATATGAAATGCCTACAAGATGGACCATTCCATTTTGCACTTACTTTTTGAGAAATATCATTTGAATTTGTTTTGAAAAATGAACATCAAAAGCTGGAAGCCCAATTCATAAATCTTAAACATTTCAGTGAACACATCCCAACTGCCAGCATCAAATCTTTTTGAGACCTTATAAATCAAAAAAGTAAAACAAAATAATATAAAAGATTTTTACTGACTAAAGTGGCCAGTTGTATTTCTTTCCCTTTTAGGGCCAAATTCAGTCCACAAGTAGGAAGGCTGTGATTAATGGATTTCTGACAGGCTTGCTGTATGCTTATATATGGCTAATTCAGCCAGCTGACTTTTCATAGATCACTAACACATATCTATTACAAAGATCTACTGAATTCCATCCTTGTTCTCTTTACCTCCAATACAGTCCCTATGCACTGAGATGGGTTCCTCTTGTATCTGAACCCTCGTGCTAGCTTCTTTAAGCCTACCATCACCCATTTAAGGAAGCATATCAGTCCTCTTTCTGTCAAGCCTATATGTCAATGCAAGATGAGGTAGGGAGCTTCATTCATTCCTAAAATGACAGAAATAATACAATGCATACATTGTATTAACTACTCTTGATATTGTTTCACCTGTTAATATTAATATTTTTCTGATGTGACTGAATAAAACTTTTTTAGCACCAGAGTCTAGTTAAACAGTAGTCATATTTAAGAAAGAACTAAATTTAGAAATATTAAACCTGTATATTAAGATATAATGGGGAGAGTAAAGACTTCAATCAGTTGCACTGATTAAAGCTGTATGCTGCTCTCAGGTAAGGCAAAGGAAGTGCTACCTCCAGAATACCACTTATGTCTGCCTGGACTTTGCAGTTATTTATTTAGCATATGCAGTTTCAACATATTGTTTCAACCATCTTAGGGTGATGTCATCACCAGTGTGAAGAGCTTGAAGGCCACCAGGTAGTATAGTAAGTGGCTATTAGTTAACAAAGTGGGACATGGTTTGAATTTGTTCAGAATGGCATTTGTTGTCATTGCAAAATGCATTGCATTGCATTGCAAAAGGCATTGATTTGAGGCACAGTGACCGTGTCCAGTTCAAAATGGTTAAGAAGTGTCCAATAGGGGTGTGTGAAGTGGGCCGTGTTTGATTTGGATTTGGTCCAATTCAGGGGACAGTGATTTGATTCAGTGATTCGTATCATTGTCCTGATTCATTTAGGCCAAATCCAAATCTGAAGATTTGATGCCAATTCGGAGAATCAGCTATTCAGCCATAGACACAGCTTAAATTTTTTTTTACATACCTCGAGGTACCAGGTACGGCTTGTGACTGCTGAGATGGTGGAGTGAATGGAGCATCCCACAGGAGTGTGTGTGTGGGGGGGGCGGGTGCTGCGTGCTTAGCGGTCCACCTCCAGGTCCACTGCCGAGCACCCAGGGGACCTCCCCCATGCTCATCTGGCTTGGTGATCAGCTGTGGGGGGACCCCGGGTGCCCCCCCAAATCCAGAAGGTACCAGTCACTGAGCAGGGGGCAGGGGAGGAGGTCCCCCACATGCTCTGTGGTGGACCTGAAAGAGGACCACAAGTGCTTCTGGTCCACTTCCAGGTCCACTGCTGAGTATGCTGGGGACCTCCCCTGTGCTCCCATGGGACACTCCATCTGCCCCACCATCTCAGCATTCACAAGCCACACCTGGTACCTTGAGGTATGTAGAAAAAACATTTAAAGCTGTGTCTATGTCTGAATCATAGAATCTCTCTAAATTGATTTGGAGGGTTCCAATTCGATTTGGAGAGATGAAAGAGTCTCCTCATTCAATTCGGATTCAGAGATTTGGCTGCTGAATCTGGCCAAATCTCTGCCAAATCAAATCAGTGACCGAACCTTCGTATAGCCCTAGTGCCCAATAATGGCATGGTGAATTAAATCCTAGTTGCCTGATTGTAGGGTTAGAGATTTACAGTGTAATGGAAGCAAAACTGGAGTTGCACAATGGTGGTGGGTTGTCTAGTGCAAATCACTTCAGGCTCAAAAACTTTAAATGGTTGAAGTCACTTCTAAGAATTTTTTATATACAAACTGAGGATCTAGAGTGGAGAACAAAACAATGAAGAAGAGGAATTAAAACCCAATTCCAGTTACCCTTAGGCTACAAACGGGTTGTATTTGTCTCGGGACCAGTTGTGCCTGGTTTTGTCCTTGTGTTGAGCCCCAGCTCAAGTCTGGGATCGTACCCGGTATGCAAAGGCCAATAAAGATACCAGGGGTGAAAGTATAAAGAAGATTTATTGCTAGCATTAAAAGGTGCAAGTGGAATAATTTCACGTTATAAGCACACAGATTCTTAATTTTAAGCATCTTTTATACAGGAGTATTGAACCTTCATAAGCATTCTTGTTTGCTAATTGGTTATAAAGGAGTGACGCAAGGAGTTCTTTACTGAGCATGTCTCTATACCTGTGTTTTAGCTATGTATCTCATTTACATACATGTATGTTTCATTAGCATACTTTTTCCCCACCTAGGGGCGTGATTTTTAGTATTTTAATGAGCTCTTTGCCCTAGTCCTCTGATTCTGCTTTTGTTTTCAAGCCTCCTTTATCTAAGACTGTCTCCTCCTTATCATTGCAGATGGGTGTTAGTTACATAACAGAAACTTTTGCTTGGGCTTTGTATAGTAGTTTCTAGGTCAAACCTTACACTTGAAGAGAGAAATCACAGGATTGGTGTATATACATATCACCCTTCCTAGCAGGATTTAGTGAGTGTCTGAATGTACTGCCACAATCCTGGAGCAACTTTTCAGATACACTTTGCAATGTGTCTGAGCAAACTGTAGCAATTCTTATCCTGCAAACCTTTGTCCTTTGTCTGGGGGCAATGGAAATATACCTCTGAATGGTTGCACTTTGCGGGGAAGAAAATTATTTCTTCTGTCAAAGAATCCCATTGAGGGCAGTGGAATAAGAAGAAGTGCTACTCATATTATTGCTAAGCAAAAATGTATTTAATGTGAGAAGGAATGGCAGAATCAGACCTTGCTTGTAGAGAAGGACAATCAATGAGTAAGAAGAAACCAGGGAAGGCAGAGTGAAGGAAAGCATGGAAGAGAGAAGAAAGGTGGGGAGAAGGAGGGAAAAGGAAAAAAATGGACCAAAAAGGATGTTACTTTACTCTTTTTCTCCACAATTCTGTTATGTGGTTAGCTCTTGCTCTCTCCCTTTTTCTTGTCTTATTTCTCCTGTCCCCCATTCCTATACTTTTTTTCTTTTTTGGTTATGTATATGAAGTAGGAATGTCAGATAGTGTAATTAAAACAAAAATAAGTTTAAGAACTAATCTTTGTGAAACTCAATCCAGGACATCAGAGAAATCAAGTACAAAGGAGTATGATCTCTCCATATTTTTGTTTATTAAATGCTGGCAAGCAAGGAGCAATTTTGAAGCAAGTGGAATATTTCAGCAAACAAAGATCAGAAGGAGAGAGAAATTAGGACACAGAATTATGTATTGCTTAACTTTCAATACACTTTACTGAATTATAGCCTTTAGGATTAAAACCCTTCATAGTAAACACATCATGATAGGTTGCTAGTAACATCTTTGAAACTATTCTGTTAGCCATTTCCCGAGTTTTTGGCCAGAGTCCCTTGCGGGGATACCATGGAGAGAAAAGATATAAAGGAAGGCTGCAGTGTAACCATATACAACTGTATCTGTAATGTCATTACATTTCTAAAATGCAGCATAGATGCATTTTTCTATTTGTTCTATTATCTTGAATGGTTAGAAAAAACACATCTCTGAATGTGTTTCCTGACTTAAAAATGATCAGTGACTTTTTACAACTGTGACAATGCTAGCTGCGAGCTTTCAGTTGTTAGACTGTCGAACACCAGAATTAGTAACATTTAGTACAGCATTCAATCACTTGCAAAATCTTTTGACTACAGCCTGTGATTTTACTATACCAAGGTGTAACTGAAATATCCTGGGCCACAGTCAGTACACTTTAAAATTAATCCCCTTGAAGCCTGGCATCCTAAACTTTTCAGCAGGGTGAAGCTGTTGAAAACTCCTCAGCCTGGGCTGAAGTTTTAACCTACTGGCATGTTTGAGTGCCTTCACTCTATAATAAGTCAGTCAGATTACTAAGGCAAGAGTGGGCAGGCCCTGTGTTTTTCTAGTGCATCCCATTTGCCTGTTTGGGATGCTATCAAAGATGCTCCATTCTGGAGGAAATCCCCTTGAAGTAAATATCCTCTCTGGGCCCAAGGAATGTTATCAGGTATTATCCATTGCTCAGAATCACATTAAAACAATGCCTATTTTTTCAAAAATCTTACTTAAACCATACAGAAGAAGATGAAGATACTGATGTAAGGATGAGATTTTTTCCTGATATTGATGATTTGAAAAGAGACGTAGGCAACATAGGTGACTGGTAAGGGGTGCATGGGGGTGCACGTACTCCACCCCTGATGGGGCCAGTGCCCCCCCGACAGCTGACACCAATGCTGTAGGCAGGGCTGGTGCCCCCACTGACAGGACCACCACTATTAGTGGCTTCTGTGGGTGTCCCCCCACCATATTCAAGAGGCACCAGTCACTCATGGTAGGCAATGAGGCAATAACACGTCTACACTTTTTCTGTTAAAGTAGGAAGGGGCTTTGCCAGAGATTTAACTTTGTGGGATATGAAAGGAAATGCATGATTTTAGTCTCTCAGCTGCACAGATAAGTGGAAACTTTTAAGTAAAACAAATAAAATTAAACCATTTCATTCCATTCTCGATACCACATTAAAGTACAGTAGCTTCAAATAATAGGTTCATAAAAAAACATTGGCCGTCTCTCTTGCAGTTTAAACATCTCATTACAGTGGGGCTATGAATCTACAGGCAGTGGAATTTCCCTTTATGGAGATGTCTTTCTGCTAAAATGGTTATAAATAGATCAATACATTGTTGTGAATGATCTCTTTTAGAACCTAGGCAAATGTAATATAGCAGGTTTGACAGAAATGAAGCTAAGTAGTGCTTTATAGCATTCAACAATTCTGCAGCTCATTCAATGAGGTGAAACCTGTAACAGACATGTTGATTAGTGAGAGCAATAACCAATAAAATAAAAAAAAGTGAAAGAGAGCAGGATTTAGATCTACAGTTGTTTTTTGTACTAGGTGCAACAAAAGATGTGCTAGAAACATGCAGTGCTTGGTTATATGGTACACCTACATACAGTGAGAGAGACCATCTTTTCAGCATTGCTGTGGCAAAATGATAGTGTATATGAGTTCATATTTGCTCCATCCTTGACTTGAGGTGTTTGCTGCTTGTCATTTGTCTTAAAGGTGATTGAACAAATGTAATATATTGTGGGATGTCTCTGAAGCAATAAAAATTCAATACTTCATCTTGTGAAGTGCTAAATGCACCTGGGATATAAGAGGCCAAGAATAAAATCCCTATGGCAATGCTATTATTTATACATAGTGAAATAGCTCCAACAAGAGAGAGTAGGGGGCAAAAGAATTTTCTACTTGTCCCAAGGTATTAAACAGTGGTTTGTACTATGGGCGGCTCAGGTACAAGTCCCTGCTCTAAATTAGGCTATTTCAATTTCTCAGATGAGTGCTATGCAGTGTGAAAAGCATTTATACATCTTGTCTGCAACTAGCTTTCACCTTATCCATGATCTCCTCATGCCTATGGGCAAGGTCCTGCTGGTAGAAGAGGAAGGCTAACATCTAGTTTGACATTTGTGTTTAAAGGATCTCCAGAGCTCTTGTTGGGCTAGCTGCAAGAAATTAACTGAATGTGGAGCATCAGCACGTAAACAGATTTATCTCTTCTTACTAGTGGAAACCTTATTTCCTACAGGGGTAGATGGCAGGAGAGCAGTGATTTTGAAGATGTCTGTGTACCAAAATATTTTTCTTAGATAACTGCACACCTCTGAGGATTTGGGCTCTGGTGACTACAGATGAAAGCTTCAGGGATCACCAAAGAAATCAATAAATGTAATATAGATTTTTACACTCATAGAATTGTATATATAGAAGAAAAAAACATATTTCTGTTTCAGATGCTTTCTACCTTTCATCTTTAGACCGTGGTCATATTTTATGATTTCAGGGCTGGGCCCTACAGTACAGCCTTTTAATTTTTTTTAAGGCATTGGTCTTGTCTAACAAGCATAATACTAATTTTATTATACCATATGTGTAAAAGTAATAAGGATATGTTTAAAAACATAATAGTTCCCAATTCTGAAGCCCTCTGCACATCTTGCACACAATAAGTATAAACAAATTTGACAGAATAGTATAACACAACCCAATAAACAATTTATCATAAGTAGCTGCCTACATTTCTCCACCTGCCAAGGTACAGACATAGGCTATACCATATGACAAAGATGCAAAACACAACAAAGTTAAACTGCCTGGGGCTTAGTTCCTAAGGCATAAATAACTGTCTGTTGTCTAAGATTTATGATTCTTTATTTCCAATGTAAATAATTTTCATCATTAAGAAGACACGGATGCCAAATTGATATGAAATGTTAATGACCAGACTAGGGAGCAGAAATGAGCAGACATGGAAGACACCTGAAGCGTAAGTAGGTAGCCAAAATATGTAACTGTCTGCAGTCTACTTCTTCAATGACAATGAACAAAGGACATCTAAATACAAATAATCAAACACTATAACTAACGGTCATACAGATACATTTTGCATAGTGTAAGCTGTGTGAACAAGATGTGGGTAGCTAGTTCTTTTCAAATCCCATTGCTTCAGTGGACGCCTGCCTAAATGAAATCTGAATGAAAACAAGGAAAAAGGTCATTGGTTTATGATGATGTTTCACTTCAATTTATTCCAACATTTTGTACACTCAAATTTCCAATGATTGAAGAACATATGTAGATAATCATGCATTATAAGTTCCTTCCAGGCTGAAGTCTTCATAGTCAAGCACCCATAAGATAATGTAACAGCCCAGCAATTTATTTATATAAAACTATAGTAAAATCAGTGGTTTACTATGTTGCTAATGAGTTATCAATATACTATGTGTTCTGCCATGCTTTGAGAGAAAACGTAACTCTGACCAAATGTTATAAAATAAAGAAAGGTATGATTATTTAGGCTTGAATTATATTGATTTTGGAGGGATGTTTTGGATTATATATAAAATTAATATTCTTTTTTCCCTCTGTTTTACTGTGCTAATGAAGTCTGGGACATGTTGCCTTTATGATCTACAAGCAGCAAAATGCTTTGTCAGCATTTGTATTGTGTTGGGTTTTTTGTCAATTGATAAATATAGGCTTGTTCTCTGTGAAGGTCTTGTTAAATGGCATAATTTTAAAAAAAGATTAAAAGTCTAGGAATCATCCAATGGTCATGTTTTCAGTTTTATTGCGATTTTGCTATATAAATATTCTTCTTTGTTTCAGCTACCAAGCAACTGAAGTTTCTATCTAATAAGATATATGCACAGAACTGTAGTAATGATTTTTCACCAATTCATTGCTGGACATTTTGACTGAAAGTGCAAAACTAATGCCATTGGATAAACATAATACACACATTGTGTTAAAGAAGTTGGCCCTAACCTTTCAAGCTGCTTTGCATAAGTGGATCTTTTGTTTTTGAACAAGGGATCTACCCAACTGCAGCATGTTATGGGAATAGGACTCTAATTTACCCTATGATATACCTGATGATAGTGTTGTGGTATTGTGGGATTTTTGGGGTGTTTTGGCAGTATGGATTATGAGCCTTATACATTATGTCAAAATCTCAAAATCTTCTATATATTATGTAGTCATTTTTCAATACATATAAAAGCACAGGAAATTTAAATATTAAAATATTTTTATATTATTTGAAGAATACTGAATTTAATGTAAACTATTCAAATTAGTCAAACTATTAATTCTTATTTACTATAACTGAATGTACACTTATATATGTGTGTGTGTGTGTGTGTGTTCACTCAGTGATTGTATATATGTTTATGTGTGTATATTTATATTATATATATGTATGCACATTCAATGATATTAAATGATATATTTAAGTGATATGAAGTATATGTATATGTATGTATATGTGTATATCTATGTATATGCATGTGTGTGTATGTATATATATGTGTGTGTGTGTGTGTGTGTGTGTGTGTGTGTGTATATATATATATATATATATGCTGCTTCATCTGTTCATAGAACTTTACAGTTATTAAATACATCCTATTTAGCATCATCCCAAGATAGTATGGAAAAATAGATGTTAAGGGATACACATAACAACTGAAATATTCCACTGATTGGAAACCAGTTCACAATTTGGGGGTGTCCACCCACACAATGGCAAGGATTCTAAGTAGAATGACCACCATTTGGGCATTGCAGTCCTGTCAAACCATCACCAGAGGGTTGGAGTACGTACCCAGTCCAGCATGCCTCCTATTTTGAGATTCTCCAGGAATTCAATAGTGGGGGCAGTAGACCCTCATTGACTGAACCCCAATAGAGAGTGAGGGGTTGCTGCCTGGGCCCCTGCTTCTGTGTTTCCCGGGGACTGGGTATATTGGAGGCTACCCATGGTCTCTTCTCTGCCTCAGGCTGCATATTTAAAAAGAATTTGCCTAGAAAACCACTTAATTTCTGTTCACACCCTTCCTCACTCCAGCACTGTGAGATTGGTAGGTGGGTGGTTGGGTGGGTGACCCTCATCTAGGTAAGGGAAAAATGAACCATTGCACAATGGTCACTTAATACTACAGAATGGCTGTTAATTCCCTGATTAGTCAAGGTGAATTGGTCCATGAATTGTTCCTCTCAGGGATATCCTTCCCACACAGCTGAGACCTGAGTAGTACCAGAATAGCCAATTGTCAGGTGGGGCGGAAGAGGAAGGAAAGGAGCTGTGCAGTGGGGAATGCCTGGAAGCTCAGCCAGATGTTAGTCACAGAGGGCATCTTTACACATGCCCTGGGGGGGTAGGGCAGGTGCTTTAAAGTGGCTTTGAGAGCTGCTTTAATTGAAGTGCCTGCAGCGTCTCATATATTCAGAGTCCCACGCTTCAAAATGGTGATGGCGCATTTTAACTAAAGTTGTTTGATGAACTTTAATTAAAGCACTCCCACAGCTGTTTTGAAGCATGGGGACACTGAACACATGAGACATGGAGGCTGCTGGAGCATGCTGATTAATCAAGTCTACTCTGATGTGCTGTAATTGTGGCATGCTAGAGCTGTGTCCCTGCATGTCTACAGGCATTCAGAAAGCTTGGTGTCTGCACATAACACTTAACCATTTCATGAAGAACTGGTTCAAAATAATACCTGATTACTTTTAAAACATTCCAGAAAGTTCAAACTGTTTGAAACTGGCTTGTATGTCTGGGTACTTGCCATTTAAATCCTGTTTTAAATGATCTATTATGTGCATCCTCACCATAGTTCTGTGCCTAAGCTGCCTTGAACTTGAAGCCGGGCACATGGGATAAGAAGCATCTGCTTCCTTTTTGCAAGGTCTGAGGTCAGAGAATGTATGGAGCAACCAAAGCAGTGCCCAGTAGAAGAGGCCTGGCAGAGCAGATAGTACTGTGAGTACTTATTCTATGATATAAATGTATATTTTAGTCTTCCAACTGTTCTACCCAGAGAGGATTCACATTCCTCAGAATTAATGTGGTTGGCTCCTTCTGTTTTCTCAGATTAGGAGGGAAAATATATGACTGCTTTAATGAATATTTGCCTGCTACCTAAGGTGCAATTAAATTGCATGTGGTAATGTATCGGTATAATAAAAGATTTAAGGCCATCTTAGAGCTATTTTTAACAAACACTTTCATTAGCAATTACTGTACAAATATCTGTGTAGAACACTTGTCCAATGCACAACGTTAAGCCTTAAAGGTGCCTATACATTGTTAGTTTTGGTCCATCTACAATCTTCATCCAGAAATTAATCAAAGATATGCAAACAATATTTCCAGCTTCAAAGGGAATAAAATGTATCCCGTGAAATATGCCACACTGCAGCATCAAGTGAAGAAGTACCTGTCTCTAACAAATGCATGAAAGCCTTATTAACCTCAGGTATAAAAGTGCACACACACAGGGAAACACATCACTATCAGAATATGTAGAGCAAACAGAGGAGGTCATGGAGAATAGCAGATAATAGGATTATTGCTTAGACCAGGATGAACAGAAAGCTAGATAAATGCAATTTCCATGAGAATTGATTTGCAGAAAATTGATTTGAAGGCACTTTAAAGGGTATTAATCTCTCTGTCTATGCTGCACTCTGTACTATGATAGATGAAGTTTAGGCTTTGTCTTTTGTTGTTTTCTTCTGTATTTTGCTGGGATTTTCAAAAGCAATGAAAGGAGTTAAACTCCCAACTCACCTTACTGTTATGCTCAGTGCTCATTGAAGCTTCCCCAAATCTAAAGGGAGTCCAGGTCTTGCCTGTGGTTGGAGCTTCTAGGTTTGCTTTCTGGGTGCAGATCCCTTGTTTAGCACTTTCTTCTGAGAATTAACAACTTATGACCCAACCACCTAGCTCCCGGAACCTAGTGCAAAATCATCTTTTTGCAATATTGCCTGGTTCACGGGATACCACCCCTTAGCAGGTACACTTAAGCACTCTCTCCTAGAATTGCAACCATATGGGTGATCTGGTTTCACAAGTTAAATATACAGAAGCTTGTGGTAAATATAGCATATAACATATACACAGATTTAGGATACAACTATTTAACAACTTTTTTAACTGAAAAAAACCTGAAAATTATTAGATTTAGACAGAATAATAAACCTTATCAGGATTTCTTTGACTCAGTTTCCATACTACTCTGGAGTATTCCTTGGGTTAGATCCTAGTATTTCTTATATCTTTTTGCTGCCAGCTCCTACATTTCCTGTGTGCCTCTGTCAGCTTTCCCCTCTCTCTCCAGCCTTAGTGATTTTTAAAGGTTGTTTTGACACCTTGGTTTCTTTGTATTGCATTTGGTGATTTTTTTCTTCTACAGTGCCCTGAAAAGTGGTTGAGACAAATTCATTATCTAGCTAAACACTACCCTAAAACAGGAGTTGTGCAGGCCGTACCTGAAATATGGCTTTAGAGGTATTTGGTGGTGAGGAGCCCCCACTACGCCACCCAGTAGCCAGGCAGCCAGAGTTTCAGTGGAGAGGGAGCTCTCCCTCTACTCAACTGCAATAGGGCAGCAGGGCTTTTGACAGGTGGGGAGCTCTTCCTATGACATGCTACTACCTGGACACAGGGAAAAGCAGCACAGGTGGCCATCTCCTAGTGCCCACCTACCTCTGACTCAAGCTGGGTCAGTCTAGCACCCTGCTGGTAAACCTTGCTAACTTCTGCCCTAAATCACTTCTAGGCTAGGGATAGATATTACATATAAATCAGTATAAGTGATCGTAAACCAGTTCAAATCTGTAGCACAAAAGAAGTTCAGTGCACATAAACTACTTTCAAAATGGCTGAAACTGGTTTAAGATAAATCTGGATGGATGTAGTATCAGACTTAACTCATTTAGGTTAAATTGGTTTATTGAACTTTTGTCCCAGGTTCCCTCCAGATTTAAGCAGTCTACTCCAGCCCAGCAGGGAAGCACGTGGTACCTCACTGCTCACCCAGGATTTGGGTGCCCTTGGAAGCCTGTGCTGGGATCCCACCTGGGACAGCAGGTGGGCTGAGACTGTCTGCCCCCAGCACAGCTTTCATTGCTCCACCCACCTCTGTCCTGGGCAAGTGCCCGGCCTCCATGCTAGAAACTGCTAGTGGGAAAGGAGGTGTAAGCTCCTGGGGGTCTGTGCAGCTGAGCCCCATCAGGCTGGGTGCAAGATGTGCAGGAGCTCGGCTCTCTCCTTAACCCACCTGATCCAAGGCTGAACCCCTGCCCATGTTGTGCCCAGCCTGCTGGGGCTGAGCTGCACATAGTCTCCAGGAGGTGTCATCACCTCTCCCACCTGCAGTGTCTGTCACAGAGGTCAGGAGCTTGCCTGGGACGGAGGTGGGTGTGTCAGGGAAAGCCATGCCAGGTGCTGGGGGCAGATGCAGTCCCAGTCTGCCTACTGTCCCAGGTGGGAGCCCCAGTGTGGGCTTCTAAGGGCACCTGAATCCTGGACGGGCAGCAAGGTGTCCTGCCCCTGCAGGGGTGCATTGCTTAGCCAGCAAACTTGCCCCGAGGGAGAGGTGCAGGGGAGCTACTAACAAAGGTCCTGCCCACACTGGGCTGTCCCCTTCCCTTGAAGGCAGTTGTGAAGGGGGTTTTCTCTTGTGCTTTGACAGGAGCCCTCGGGCCTCCTGCCCCCTCTGCTGACTTACAGCACACCAACAGGGACAACTGCTGCTGGAACCACTGCTCACCCACCATGTTGTCTTCCTGGTGGCACCTGGCAGCAGAGTGGGGCCCCATGGGCTCAGCTCTAGCCTACTGTCATCCAATTCTGGGGGGCCAGGAACACAGGGAAGGGATTAGAGCTGGGGCTAGGGATGGGCCAACCACATCCTGGGGGACTGGCGGCTCCCTCTTTGGCTGGCGCTAGGCTGCACTGTCTGGCTATGCTGCCGTAGGCTTCTAGGGGCTGTCCAGAGTGCTGACCAGGGCAGGCTGCCCAGTGAACTGTGTTAAGGCACCTTAAGGTGTCCACATGTAGACACATACCTAAATCTCCTTAATGTGCCATAGACTAAGGTGCATTAAGTTTAGGTGCATGTAAATTCACATGTAGAAATGCCCAGTGAAAACTTGTGAGAGAGCTCTCTTGATTGTTTTCCACAACATTACCTAAAACTGACGATTACCTCTTAGCCTGATAAACATGACAATACATACTTATCTGAGCAAATTCAGTGAACAAGTTGAGAATTAACTTATCAATCAGCTATCTACTTGCTTTTTTTGTAACTTTTTAAGTGAACTTCCATGGTGGGTTTTAGTGTATTTATGACAAAGAATAAATCACACAGGACATCCACATTTGACTGTACTTGTAATGATCTTCATATTGATGCTGTTATATTGTTTGGTAATTCTATTGAACTTGTTTATATCTGATAAATTATTTCTGGTACTGGAATATGCTGAGACCACTGTGTTTAATGAAGGTTAAACTCATAGCTTAAATAGTAATCTTAAATTCCACCACTGTTGCAGGGAAAGTGGAAAATAAAATATGTCAATTAAATTAAATGTCCAGATACTAAAACACCCTTATTTTACCCATTAGTAAAGGCATGAAAATTATCCAGGGGGAGGATTACAGAATTTTCTATTAAATGACACCTACATTTTTATTTTAAATTATTATATATTGTGTCCATTTGATTTTTGCCTGTTGTGATTTGTTTAGCCCTAAGAACTGAAGGGCAATTAGATTAAAAACACATTTTCATGTAAAATTCTGATATATCACAGTAAGAAACAGACAGATTACATAGAGAAGAGGGTTTTTTTTAGATGAAGCAGTGTTTAACTTAGATGGCCATTTTAGACTGGGCAAATCAGTGTATATAGTACATAAGCAAACCAAAATTAACTAGATTCCAAGAGACTACCCTTGTCTGACATTTAGAGCAGGTGGCATTTAAGGGTAAGAGTTTGTGCTAAGGAACAGTCATGAAGCAGGATATACAAAGATAGCATAAGAGAAGAAAATATCGGATATTGTGCTGAGTACAAATGTAGGATATTGTATCTCCCTAAAGATGTTGTGGAACTCATTCTGAAAGAGAAATGTAGTGTCTATATTCTTTTTTTTGTGTGTGGCATGACACTTTTTTTCTGTCTTGAATAGAGAATAGACCCCCCTCAGTGTGAGGAGAAAACTAATTTCAGCTAGAGCAGGCTGTGATTCTTTATGTCTGAGATTTGATTGGAGTTGTAGACCCTGAAAATGGAAAGGAACAAGTGATATGAACAAATGCAGCCTGGAGCAGAATCTAATTAAGGGATAATCGATCATTTACCATAGGGTATTTTCTTATACTATGCCTTATTGTAAGTGTATCTCACGCTGGGAAAGGGTTGAAATAAGGAGGATTATATATTTCAAGCAGCAGGGATACATAGTTAGATATTTTGGCCCAGACTCTTCTCTTGCCATCATCAATTTTATGACAGTAAAATGTGATTGACAGTTAGATTAATGCAAAAAGAATTGGTGCCTTTTTGTGGCCATGGCAGTTTTGAGCTTTCTTGTAGCCTTACACTGAATTTCTAATGCTTAATATTTTTCTGACTCCAAACTGGTCATAGTTTCCCCCAGAATAAGTTTAAACTGTTATTTTTATTATAATGAATCTTTATTGAAAATTAAAAACCTTATTTCAAAATACAGATCCCTAAATCTCATTTTTTAAAAACTTTTGTGGTTGATGAGTATTTCAGAGACAGTCAATTAAATGGAATTTCTAATTGCTTACTTTCCCTGCAAGTAGAAAATGACTGAATAGCCTAGTGTTTTGCTTATATCTACATTGGAACTATCTGTTCTTACTTTTCAGTTTTTTATTTGGTTGTATTCCATCTTCCATCCAGGGGCCAGAATCAAGCCTACTCTCTGGCCGCTTTTCACTTACAGAACACTAAAAATGGTCTTTCATGTTGTAATAGGTGGGCAAGTGGAGATTTCGATACCATAAAGGAATCTCTACTTGTTATCAAGCCCTTGTAGCTGAAACAATATGATTTCTCCCATTAATTCTGTTATTGATATATGCTAAAAATGAGAGGTAATATTGCTAAAAGGTTCATATTTAGGTGAATACCTGGAGGCACAGGGATATTACAACTCCCCCTGCTCCCCTACCAATCCAAATTTTGCATATCCTACTTGGAGTTTTAATCTTGTACCACAAGAGAAAAAATCTGTAATTTATTTATTCATTTATGTATTTAATTAATTTCTTTATATGGCCACCAATTCCAGCAAGGCTTAGGCAGCTTAAAATAAGAGAAACAGAATAAGAGAAACAGGAGAATGACAAACAACTTAAATGGGAACTAGGACATTAACCTAAGACAGAGACCCTATAAAGAATATCTCAGTTTAGCTCTGTTTACTGAACTCCTGCACACATGGTAAGGTCTTACAGGCCTTCTGAAAAGTGTCCAGGCTCAGGTTCCAGAGAGCCTCATGGTCCAATCTGTGTAAAGAAAGAGAAATTTTTCATAGTTACTATGTTAGATGTGGTCCATAATGTGAGATGCCTCCTGAGCATGCGCACACTGACTAGAGGTGGGAAGGTTCTCAAATAGCTCAACTTTCCACCGTGATGATGGCAGTGACCCACTTACACATGGGGGGCCTGCGCAGTAGGTTGTGCAGTCCAGTAGAGTGCCATGTGTTGCACCTGAGTGCTGAGAGCACAACAGTAGGCTGTCGTGTGCACATGAGTATGATTGGCGAGAAGAATGACTGATGCATGGTGTGATTTTGGTGAGTATTTAAGGAATCCTGAGGTGTGATTTGGCACACGAATGGAATATGGAGGCTTGAGAGTACTTGAGGTTTGAACGGTGTATGAGTTTACTTGGCTGGTGATCATACCTGCATGTCTGAGGCCTATGAGCAGTGACTGTAGCAGCGAGAGAGAAAGGGGGCACCTATCAGTTTGGATTATAATGGGATACTTGCCTGTAAAAGTGTTATTGGATTGGGACCTCGATCATCTACTGGATTGGTAAGTATTACCCTTCCCTCACTCTCGGTCCGAGACTCTCTGAGGGAAAAGACTGAGGGCCTGACTGTCACTCCAGCTCAGGGAGCCTATGAAATCCCCGACGCTGCCTTCGCTGCCCCCTGACAGGTCTGGTTATGGCATATTGTGGTTAACCAGAGTATATGGTTAATGCTTGATGTTATGTCCGTTTCCTACTGTTAATCTTGTTTTTGTTGTGATGGTGAGTTTATAAGATACTTTTGAACTTGATTAGAGCCTCTGTGTATTTATAGGGTATATGAGAGCGGGCTCTAGCTCTATGTATATCCCTGACCCCAAAATCCACCCCTAACAGAGATGACACATGAAATGCCCTGGCTGTCTGAGGAGGCCTAACAGCCCTCCGCCCCCTTAGATTTCTCATACGTGTTCAGCGTCCAGGACACCCGGCAGTGTATGCCTTTCAGCTACAAACAACATATCCTAGTAAAAATTGAGCATTTGTACACTTGCTTGTGCTGCAGCGCCAGGAGCTTTTAAAAGCACTTGGCACTGCAGCGCATGCAGTTGTATAAATGGCAAAATGAGCATCACTGCTGAGAAAATGGTGGTGACGCAGTTTTGAACTAAAACACATTAGAGGTGTTTTAATTCAAAAGTGCACCGCTGCCATTTTTTGTGTGGTGATGCACATTTTGCTGCTTGTACAACTGCACTTGAAGCAGCGCAATGTGCATCAGCTAGCAGGTGGATCTCCGGTATGTTGAGGGATGAAAATGTAGGTGTATAAATGCCCATTGATATTAAATATTTTTTACGCTTTATCTGCTATTTTGGATTTACTCTACGCAAGACACTGACCGTGTAGTAGCAGAAAAATACTGCACCGGACTGCATCACAGCATGGGCAGTTAATGGGACAATATTATTATATTAGGCTACTAAATTGTAGTATCACCTAAAAGATGTTCACCAGCGCTACTGCGCAGTAACTCCAGTTACTGAGCATTTATTTAGTGCTTGTTAATACAAGCACTAAATAAATGTGCATTAATAACTGCACAGTAGTGTTTCGTTTAGAGGCGCCTACTGAACACCAGAACAGCTGATTACTTGGCATTTCTGCTCCAACTTGGAAGTGGGAATTATCAGAAATTTTATAAGCATGAGCTTGATCATACTGACTCATGGGATTACTCATGGATTTTACCTTTACTGTTGAAATTGAATATATTGAGAAAATATTGATAAGTTTTTCTTCATAAGAAGAGAGGTCCTAACCTCATTACTCTTAACTGGTGCAGTAAAGAATATTATGTCTTGAAAAGTCAAGTAAATTAGATCCTGATTTGTTTAAGCATCTGCAAAGTACTCCAAAATAAATAGCAGCTGCTTCACTTAGATTAAAGGATAGAGAAATCTTTGTGTACCTTATGGCTAATGTCTTTATTTCTGTTCTCAGTAGATGTATAAGGACAACATCTTATCTGACTTAAATTCAATTATGGGCAGGTCTGCCACAGAAAAAATAACTGCTCAATGTATGCTAATTGACTGATTAGGGTCTGGACCACATACTCATCTCTCTCTTTTTATTTTTTTTTGATGAGGTAAACAAAGTGAATGTCATGCAAGAAAGTATATGTTTGAAAACAGGGGATCAAATATGGATACTCTAAAATATCTAAGATCACTGCACTTGTTTTATAGGGAATAATCTTTAGGATTTAAGTGTATACAAGGAATATATGTGATTGACAGGGCTATTACAACCAAGCACATATGTCTAACTGTCTAGTACAGTTTTTACATCAACACGATCAAGTCAGCGAAGGAGATTTAATTTCTCATCATGTTGATTCTGCAAAATTCTAGTTCTGCCTTGTACACAAAATGTCAGCTCTCATTAATGCCTGACATTGCTCCTTGATTTGAATTTGCCAGGTTTGCACTGTTAGGTGAAAGATTTTCATTTGTTAAAATTTATAGTGACTAATGAGATGTCTTGTTAGAATTGCAATTCATACAGTCTAAGCTAGCATTTTTCTTGAAAGTATTAGAAAAGAAAAAAATATTTAATTTTTTGGGGGTAAAATATGCTTAACCAAGGAAAATACTAAGAAGTCATGCTATGTACCAGTGTTGGATTGATGTCTCAGGGTGAATTGTAGGTTATTTTTTTTATTGTTTAATATTTTGTTTTAATTTTAGTGGTCAAAAACATATAACTCAATAATGAAAGTGCATTCATAACCCAAATACCAAAACCATACTCGTCAATAATTCCAGTCTAGCTATATACCTATAGGAGGGCTGCAGGAAGTAGATGTCACAGCATGCATCTTGCATTAGTCTCTGTCTTGGCTCTCCATACAGAAGTTGTCTAGTCCAGTGAAGGGAGGCTGGCTTAACTACCAGGTCATTTTCACATTATTCTTACATACTTTTCATATTCAAAACAAAATACAAAGCATTGCTGGCATCTGTTACCATGAAAAATCAGCTGGGAGAACACAGTTCAAACAATACCTATCGGAAGCTTATGCAATGCATTACAATAATATTAAAATAGATTTTGTCTGAGTTTTATTTTTAAAATATATACAACACAAAACATTATTAAAGAGAGACAGAACACTAATTAGTTAGCTATTTTTTTTCTTTCTTTTTATGTATGTTCAAGTAGAGATCCAATATGCAGCAGTCACATAGCCGACATTTAAATAATTATATTATGGCATATTTACCAAAAGGGTTTTTCTGTGTTCAAATGCTTTTTGCTGCCCTTGTGGCAAAGACATTTGAGTGATTGTTAGCTATTGAAAAATAAAAGGTTCTCCTTCTGCGGACAATGAAAATGTGAAAACCTATTAATATGTAGACTCTAGCTCCCATAAGTTACTCTATGGTATAATGTGGGTTGTCAGAGTGTAGAGTCATAAAATGCAAGGGAGTCCTAGGGAAAATAAGGAAGGATAGGATTAGAATAGTGCAGCAGTTAGAGGTTGCAAACACCACCTTCATAACCTCCCTTTCTTTCTTTAATAGAGTCCTTTGAAATCTTGTGAGTGCTCCTTGCTATCTAGTCCACTAACTTTGAAGCAGCAGGTTTTTCATAGCTTTCCTCTTTTTTCTCAGCAGAGGCAATTATATTTCATAGGAAATTTCAGTCCATCTTAATTTTCTCACTCTTTACATTTTCGGTATGTTTGCACTACTCTCTTATATGTATCGGGACCTATTTTTTTTTATGCTTTTAGCCACAGTTTCCTGAAACCTACTTTCTCTCCTGCTCACCAAATGCTCTATATATGAGGATCTTCCAGTGCAATGCATACACCTAGACACTTGTATTGGCTCTTTTGGGCTACTGCAAAGCATCACCACTTTATTTTTCCCTTTTTAATTGAATCTCTTGTGAATGAAATTCATCGATAAATTGAGTGGGACCTAATTATTTTTTTTTAGCAGAGCCTAGAAAGGCTTTTGTATGAAAGGTTATGCCTATGGTGAGCACCTCACTTCGGCTTCTGAATGAGATAATTTTTGTCTTCGTTAAATGTGCAGTGTTACTAAAATTCAGGCCTGGTTTTTAAAAAAAATGATGTAGAAGTGCTGTGAGCTGTGAGCTGTGAGACAGACTCCTTTTCATTGCTTTAGCCATTCCTAGACCTATGTAAACATGTCAGTACATGTTCTACAGGTGGATAAGGGCATAGCTCCATGGCAAACTCACTGTCCCTGGTGATGGTGCTTTTAGCACATTGTATTGCTTCAGGGGACTGACTCCTAAACACAGAGGTATAACTTGTATAGTTTGCTACTGGGGCAAGCTGCTGCTTCAGGGGTTAACATGGAACCCACTGCCAATTGTTGTGTGTAGCGGCAATTTAAATGCTAAAATTCTGCAGCCAAAAATGGAGATGAAACACCTACTGCCACATCAGTGGTTTCTCATGGGAGAAAGCTTCTAGTAAAGTGCAACCCCCAGGTTTGCTGCTCTGTCCTGTCTGCCTGTCTTATGCCTGACTGTTGGAGGTAAAGGGGGTGGGGAGACAGTGAGTGGTGTTGGGGGGGGCGGGGGGGAGGCCTTTATTTCCATGATGGTGTCCTCCCTTTAGGCAGCACCCAGACCTTGTGTCATACTCACCCACCTGTTAGTAATGCTACTGCCTAAACAGAAAGCAGTGTAACTTGTTGCATGCAGGGCCATTGGCAGTAGCATAGATAGGGGGGCATGAGCAGGGTACCAGCCTCGGGCACCAACTGTGAGGGGGGTATCAGAATTACTTCCATGGGAGCTATTGACATGGCAGCTGCACTTCCCAGCCGTAGGAGCTGAGCAGGTGCAGCTCCACACCCAGCTGGGAGCTAGGGGGTGAGTGAGGCAAGCAGAATGGTTCTTCCCAACCTGAGAATCTTTTCCATAGCAGGCATAGCACAGCACTTAGTATTATATCTTGGTGTGATAGAGAAGGGATGTGGAGAGTAAATGTGGCCCCAAGGGTTTTTCCCAGGGAACCTATGCCACAGGGCTGCTGCCACCCAAACTGATGCAGCTACCTTCACTGTGCTGAGAGCTGAGGCATATGAGAATTCCTTTTCCTCACTGATTTCCTCCTCCCCCACCTTCAGTGATCAGCACATATTTCTCTCCACTCCAATCTGGGTGTTGAAGAAGCTGTGACTCCCTCTGGTCATTGGCTTTGAGGTGGGACAATTGGGTTTATCACTCAGCATTGCTAAGTAGCCTGCCTTTTTTCTGGCTCAAAAGGCAGCTTTCCCAGAGCAATTCAGCATGTATGAGGGCCATACCACATGGGACAGTAAATTTACCATGTTGACATGGCCTAAATTAATGCAACTCATATAATAAAATGCCTGAGGGAAATGTCAGGTAAAGTAAGGATACTTTAATTTTATTCCAGCTTCTCAGAATGAAAGTTACAGTGGACACATTTATACATGTGCTTTCACACACATTAGCTTATTTTAATGTGCATTAAAGCATCACAAAAATCCATGCACTTTCACTTATGCACATTAACATGCGCTAATGAACCTTTTCTAGTACCTCACAATTGAAGTACTAAATTTAATGCGCATTAATCAAAAGTGCATTAATGAATGTGTAGATGCGCCCACTGAATTTCTCATTGCAAAAGCTGGCATAAGCAATTCTAACGGAACCCAATTGAATATAATTGGGTCTACCTCAGCAGTTCCCAACTGGTGCTACACGTACCACCAGTGGTACACAGACAGCCTGCCAATGGTATGCATTAACAGATTGTAATTACTTTATGTGACAAAAAATTGCTGGTGGTACTTAAGGTTGAACTGAAAAATTTCCTGGTGGTACTTAAGGTTGTATCATTTTAAATTAGGGGTGCACAGTCTGTCAGAGTTTGGGACCCGCTCTACCTAATAAAACCTAACATACCATTTTTTAATTTGGCCTGCAAACCATGGTGCTCCAGAAGATACAAGCCTTCTATAACAGTTAGCATACAAAACAAGAGTTTAACACTGGGGGGAAATATCAAGGCAGACGCATGTGAATAAGTAAGACAGCAGCTTGACTGAAAACTTAATAATAGCTTTAGACATAAGTGAGACAACAGATTTGTAAAGCTGGCATACAACTGAGATCAGTTTTAATTCTGAACCCTAGGGTAAGAGCATATTAAAATATCACAAGTAAAAATGTCTTGTTTGGGGAAATTACATTTACAAAACTCAGTTCTGGTTTCCCAAACCCAGAGTACAGTGAAGTATTTCTGGTGAGCTTCCTCAGGCTGGCTGACACTCCAACTCGTGGGTGTACCTTGCCAAGTCTGAAGAGCATTGAACAGTACTCTATGCACCCTCACATACTAGTTGCCTTTAAAGGGAATGCCTGCATGGCCTCTGTGAACTCAGAAGTGCCACTAAGAATGCCCTGTTTGCTTGCTATCATATGCATTGTGCAAAAGCCTTAGAGTTAGAAGTGTAGGCAGTTAAATGCAGTGCCGAGCACATACCCAGAACTGCTTTTCAGCTCCTTTCTCTGTGCTATTTCGCATAGACTCAGAGCCATACTAAGTTAGCCATACTGCCTCATTTCAAACATTTAGAATTTATTGAACAGATGTGTGTAGGTAGGGTATGCAGCATTTCCAGCATTGCCCCAGGAGTAGTATAGGCATGCCCCAAAGGATCACAGTAGTTGGCTTGCTTTAAAGCTGGTTTGGTTGTAGAGCAGTTTGACACCTTCAGAAATAAACTAAAATAAGTACTCAGAATGATCAGTTTTGTTGTTACCTCTCTCTCTCTCTCTCTCTCTCTCTCTTTATCTGTGTGTGCGCGTGTGTGTGTGTGTGTGTGTGCGCGTGCGCATGTGTACTATGGCTATGTTGGAAAAATGTTTCTAATTATTTACATTACAGACACTCAAGTATCACAGTAATGGGTCTAGTGGAAGCACCTTAGATGGGTTACTTGCCTGAAGGATGGTTTCAGTTGTAAGCCATATTTTTCTGAAAACGATCCCATTTCATATGACATTACTCATGCAAAGTTTCTGCCTTGAAATATTTTTAAACCAAAATTCCAAGATTTAGTTTCATTTTCTGAGACTTTTTTTTCAACTCATGACTACAAGTTGGTTTTATAAAGACATTAAGCTTTGAAACCTAAATAAGACTTAAAATACCAGAATATTCTGATAATGCTGGAGTGCAAAAGAGTATAATTATTGTAGGGGCTTTCCACATAACTTGCACATTGTACACTCTGCAAATGCCACCTCTCTAACTCAC
This sequence comes from Alligator sinensis, assembly GCF_000455745.1. Lineage (NCBI taxonomy): Eukaryota > Metazoa > Chordata > Crocodylia > Alligatoridae > Alligator > Alligator sinensis. The sequence continues at coordinate 1,337,228 of NW_005842117.1, read as the reverse complement.
TGATACTTTCTTTTTTCCCCGAAAAGATAAATTGCTCAGTTTTTCTTGAGAAAAGACCTTCTTCAAAATATTAAAACTGATCTCTACTCTTGTGGGTTTGCCAGTAGATAAGGATGAGCTTTGAAAAAGCGTATTTGCTAAAATAATTGCAGGGAAAACCTGCTGATTGTTGATATATATAGAGCATCTTTTTTCCTGCTTCTTCATGGATAAGCCTCGCTCTTCTCTTAGAGGCAGACGCACTTAACAGGATGCATAATGATACACAGAAAGAGTCATGATTCCACATATAAATGTATCCACATGCAAAGCTGAGTAGACATTCCAGTAAACTTCAAGCACAAGCCTATCTGCTTGATCAATTTTGAAATGCAGTCTGTATTGTCCAAAATCAAATGAATGTAACATTATGCTGTGACTTAAAAATAGCCATTCACAGTCAAATTTAAGTATTAAGGGAAAAAATGAATTAGCAGGAAATTTATTCAATCTAGTACAAATATTCATTCTAGGTTAATAGTACTGAGCTCTACTTTCAACAAAGCCAAGGTTTCATTTCAAACATAAGCTGTCATGAAATGTGCCATTTGATACCTCTGGCCTAAGTTTATGGAGCTAATGAATGAAGGTTACAAAGGAATAGGAGTCTACCTAATAAAATCATTCTATCCACTGCCAAAATTGGCTTCCACACTACTGGCTGTGTGTAGTTTTATCTGGTTAATGCACTTTTACAATCTGTATCACTACAGAGTCATGTAAACATACATGACATCAAAAAATTCACTGTAGATAAAATGGAGACCAAACCTAGATATGGACCAGATGGTGACTTGTAAGGAAGACTCAACCTATATTTACTTGATCCTTTTGTATAGTATTATATTTTTATTGCCTTAATGTATCTGAAACCATGTCTTGGCTTATGGAATAAAATTATATAAAAATATCTGTCAGTGTGTAACATATAGAAAAACATGCTGTTTATATCAGTGCTCCATTCTATAACTGCTGTTAAAGATCTGTGGTGTTTCTAGTATCATTCCCTTTATGTCTAGTAGTCGATTCACCTCCATCTTCATGAAAACTGAAATCCTTTACTGACCTACCAAACCAACCAACTGGTCCTCTACAAATTAGAAGTAGAGGACAGTTCTTGGAGAATATTGAGTCTTTCCCAAAAATTAAACAGACAAAGATAGTCAACACAGGACAAAAACTTCCAGTGCTGCATTTTTGATATTTCTGAAATCATGTCTTGATGATTATGGCATCAGGATCCTCTCCTTCCTCACAGACTTATTTGCTATGGCTGGATCTTGGATTGGTCTCTTTAGTCATCTCTGGACTCACTGATGGCTCCCCTATTCACTGGACAAATGTCATTCTTGTATCGAGGTATGGCTGACAAGGATAATGAATCCCAAAATACCTATGGTTTAGTATCCAAGAACTGTAATGTAAGAGTCTGGGATTAAAAGACTCTGTAATGTTCCTTCTGGTTACACTTGAAGTATGCTGAAAGGATTTTAAAGAAGGACATTACAAAATCTTCCATTTAGTGTCCATTTGGGCATGCTTTACCCAATGAAAGTACCATGTCATTGAAGGAGACCAAAATTGGGGAAGACAGGATATATAAATACATTGCCTCTCAAAATTCTTGGGACATTGCATAGATTCATAGATTGTATTCATAGATTGAATTTAGTGGAAACTGAGGGAACCTATGACTCAGCAGGAGCAATGCATTTATACATAATAGTATTACTAGCACTGCTCTAAGCAGCTGTATTGCCTCTTCTTTGAGTAAGGGTACATATTTGCAGGATCATGCTTCACAGTGGTACTCCAAAGATTGTCACAGACATGGTTTAAACATGTCCAGTGCTGTTTTTCTCTATCATTTTCAGAAATGGTTCAATGATCTCAAGTGCAAAGTCCTGCATTTAGGACAGAACAATCCCATGCACCAGTATAGGCTGGGGGCAGCAGCTCTGCAAAAAAGGGGGTTACACTGGACAATAAAATGAATATGAGCTAGCAGTGTGCCCTAGTTGCCAAGAAGGTTAATGGCATACCGGGCTACATTGGTACATGTGTTGCCAGTAGGTCAAGGGAAGTAATTATTCCCCTCTACACAGCACTAGTGAGGCCACATCTGGAGTACTGTGTTCAGTTTTTGACTTCCCACTACAAATAGGATGTAGACAAAATGCAGAGTCAAGTCGAGGGCAAAAAAAATTGTGAGGGGGCCGAGTCATATGACTTCTGAGGAAAGACTGAGGGAACTGGGCTTATTTAGTCTAGAGAAGAGGAGACTTAGTTGCAGCCTTCAACTATCTGAAGCAGGGTTCAAAAGGATGGAGCTAGAGTGTTCTCAGTGATGGCAGATGACAGAACAAGGAGGAATGGTCTCAAGTTGCAGCAAGGGAAGTTTAGGTTAGATATTAGACATAATTTTATCACTAGGAGCATATTAAAAAAACTTGGGCCCTAGAATCTCCTAAGAGCTGAAGTTCCTGACAGACTTCATCCCAATCACCTGGTGAATTCATTGCTCATGTATAGCTTTGGCAAGAGCCTGTGCTGGCAAGGCAGCAAGCTCAGAGTTCACAGCCAAAGTGTGGGGAATGCACCTCCTTTACCCTATTCTTGAATCCACTGCTGAATATATTAAAATGCCATTGGAATTGCCACTCTCTTAGAAGCCTTATTAACAAACTCAGCAGAGTGGTGTAGAGATTAAACTTCCTATTCATTTCTAGAGGTGACCTATTTAGTTTGTGGCTGGATTACAGTGCTAGTAGGATTGGAGTGGTGTTGGTCCATGAAGCATGAAAGAAACCAGGGGTTCTTTGGTTGTATCTTCTTTCGGGAGAGGTGTTAGACAAGGTTTTGAGCACAAAGGGCTGGTGTAAAGTCTATCCTAACTATACAGTTGCTCCAGTAAAAATACCACCTAAAACCCTTTGCTTCTTATAGTAGTAAGTCAGTTTGGGAGTAGTTTGCAGGCCTGCATTTATTTCATACTGTAGTGCTTCCGTATTTGAGCATTCCTGTTGTCATTGCTGTGATTACTGTGGTAGTAGAATTTAGCCTTCTGTAAAGAGGCTAAAAGCATCCAAAAGTGGATAGTAAAGTCCCTTTTGATGTTTTTAAGAAGATAAATAATAAAGGACAATGATTATTTTATAAGGTAGAAACCAAGAAAATTGCTGTTTTCATCCTACAAAAAAAGCTGTTTGCTAGCTTCAGACAATCAATAACAGTATGGCTCCTCTTTATATTTTTTGCATGGCTTGAATTACAGTAAAAGCTGTGTTATCCGGCACTTTACCATTTAGAATACTTTATTAACTGATCAATGCAGCAAAAGCAAAACCACATGCCAACTGACACAACAAAAGTGAAACTGGAAGTCCCACTGTGGCACCCCTACCTGTCTCCCGGCATACTGACACCAGGAAGTGAAGGCCCTGGCACTCCGGATGTGGCAGGATGGGTGGCGGCCCCAACAGGCAAAGATGCCTCCAACCCACTGTCAGAGCTGATTTGAATCAGTGCCTCGACACAGTGAAACTTTATAGCATAAGGCACGGTAAGGCAGGGGAAGTCTCGGCATGGTGAAGAGTTCCGGCGTGGATAGAGTTCCCGCCGAGGAAATGCAGATTTGCATAATGTGATTGGCTGATGTTAAATTATTCCCACGTGGCGGCTGGCAATTGGCTCGCTAGCTGTATAAAAGGTTAGGGGCGTTTCCACCCTAGTTGGAGAACTCCGCGATTCCCCCTGGAGTGGAACTCCAGCAGCTTGATCACCTGCCAATGACTCCCCGTCAGCGAAGCATTGCAACATATCCTCCGTGTTGCATGCCCAAGTTAGACCCGAGCTACCCGGTCTACAAGAGCTCCTCGATTACCGATTAGAGAATAGAATTGTTGCAACTACGATTGCCTGCGCTGTATACGACTCTACAGTGTAAGTAAAGCTACCTCTGTTTTCCAATTGATACGTGTCTCGTTTGTGCCTAATTCCGCTCCAGTGATAGAAAGTACCCATCTTCCCATGCATGCCCAAGTTAGACCCGAGCTACCCGGTCTACAAGAGCTCCTCGATTACCGATTAGAGAATAGAATTGTTGCAACTACGATTGCCTGCGCTGTATACGACTCTACAGTGTAAGTAAAGCTACCTCTGTTTTCCAATTGATACGTGTCTCGTTTGTGCCTAATTCCGCTCCAGTGATAGAAAGTACCCATCTTCCCATCATGGGATCGCAGCCGCAACCCCAGCTAGCATTCCCAAGGACTCCTGATCCTTGATTCCCCCTCGGCCCCCACATGGCATCACGAACCGGATCAGCGGGATCGGGATTAGGATCGACAGGACCGGAGTCAGGATTTGGGGAAGATCTAATGGAGCAGGAGCTAGTAAGAAGTTGCCCCTGGCATAGTGGGAGACGCCACATGGCCAGCTCCAAGGAACTAGGCGCCCACATCGCGTATCACCAGGCGGGTGGAGTGGGTGAAAGGTTTATCGATGGCTACCTTTCACTGAAGGAAAAAGGAGAAGAGGTATCGGAAATATGGGAGGCACATCTGCACCCCGAGGCGTTCAGGTGTGTGATGGGCAGCGAGAGAGTCCAGTTCAGGTCCCGGGAGAGAGGGAACACCGCACCCCTCGCCAGATGAGGTGAATCGGGTGACGTGAACCCGGCTCTCAGCCAGGAGTTCACTCGGTGCATGCAGCTCGCATGGGAGGGTGAGGAGCCGACGACGGCTGATCGGTTCAACCCCCCGCTGGCGCTCGGGTTGAGAGGCCATACAAGTAAGAGAAGCGGCAGAGGAGAGAAGCCTCGAGTTGACGCCACTCCAAGATGGCGCCGAGGAAGGAGCGAGCTGCCTGGAACCGTAAGAGAAGGGAGGAGCTTCGGAAGAATCGTCAGGAACCCGTCCGGCGGCCCCGCCCACCGACGCAACGTCGCTTCCGGCAGTCCCACCTCCTTTCCACGGGGAGGGGGCAGTGAACGGAGAACATCCGCCCCTCTCTACAGATGCAGCAGCAGCTTCAACAGCGGCTACGTGTTCTGCAGCAGCAAGCAGCCGAGTGTGCGAGACAATCCACACCACCCATCACACTAGGACCTGGACTGAGCTACAGGAACTGTGTAAGGAGTTGAAGATTAAGCCCGATGAGACCTTGGCTGTATGGTTAGGATGTCTGGTCGTGGAGTTTGGATCAGACCTGCTTGATCTAGAAGAAGCTAGTTTCTTCACTCGACAAGCGTCGTGGAGTGGAGGACACGCCACTGGTATAGAGTGGCTAACGTATAACACTCACTGGCCTGTTCCGCTCCCAGCACTCATCGCGGGTCAAGTGGATCACAAGCCCCACGTCTGGCATGAGGGTTGTCCGGCGAGGATCAGCGCAGAGCAGATCCTACTGGCGGTGATAGGAAGTTCATATGGTTCCTGGAACCCCAGGGAGCACGCGCTGGGATTGACACCGACCCAGTAGTGGAGACCGTGGCCGCATTGCCACCTACGAAACCCTGGAACTGTTCCAGTAACTTTTGACAGCATAGAGGCTTGTGTTGAGGTGTATGGAGGGGGGAATGATGGGTGT